>NW_006921890.1:3985674-4013504 GCF_000298275.1 Orycteropus afer afer
GATGATGGGCTCAAGTATAGCAGGGATTGTGGGGCTGGCGCGGGATCGGGCAGTGTTTCGTTCTGCTGTGCGTGGGGTCGCTATGAGTTGGAAACGACTCGATGGCACTTAACAACAACAACAACAATTCAATCCATAACAAAAATGAACATACAAAATACCAAAATTTGTGAAATATATGCTAAAGTAGTGTGTAAGGAAAAAATTATAGCACCAAGTGTCCATGTTAGAAAAGAAGGAAAGTCTCAAATCAACCACCTCAGCTTCTACTTCATGCAATTGGAAAAAGAGAAACCATGTGGATTTATAGTAACTGTTGTTGTTGTTATGTGTCGTCAAGTCGGACCGACTCATAGCGACCCCTCCTTGGGTTTCCAAGGCAGTATAACTACGGATGTAAATTTCTCCATCTTCCTTCCAAGGAGTTGCTGGTGGGTTTGAACCACCAGACTTCTGGTTAGCAGTCAAGTACCTTAGGCACTATGCTACCAGAGCTCCCTTACAGTAACTAGAGGAAGGGAAACAACAAAGACAGTAAAGAGATGAAGTCAGTGAAAAAGAAAAGAGAAACAATAGAGAAAAATTAACAAAACCAAAAGGCATTCCTTTGAGAAGATCAATAAAATTGTTAAAACTCTACCCAGATTCATCACGAGAAAAAGAAGACACCATTAATAAAGATGACATAAGTACATATTTTACAGATACTAAAAGGTTAATAAGGAAAAATTATGAACAACAATATGTCAATAAATTCTACAGCTTAAATCAAATGGCAAAATATTTGAAAGCATAAACTCCCAAAGCTCATGCAACAAGAAATAGATAACCTGAACATTTTTAACTCTATGCATGAAATGTTCTAGTTTATAACCTGCTCAAGAAGAAAATTCTAAGCTCAGGTAGCTTCGTTGATGAAGCTTACTGAGGAAATCTACTGCTACACAAACTCTTCCAGAAAGTGAAGAGGAGATGTTGTTTCACAACTACTTTGATAAGGTCCTTGTTACCCTTATATCAAGATCATACAAAATTTTACAAGAAGAGAAAACTACAGAGAAAAATTTCTCTCTTTAAGATATATATAAAAATTCTAAACAAAATTTTAGAAAATCAAATCCAGTAATATATAAAAAAGGATAATACATCAGAATCAAGTTTATGCCATTACTGCAAGATTGTTTTAACATGAAAAATGCATCAATTAACAAACCTATTACCCATTGCCATCGAGTCGGATCCGACTTACAGTGACCCCTCCTTGGGTTTCCAAGGCCTTATTACTATGGAAGTAGATTGCCCAACCTTCCTTCCGAGGAGTGGCTGATGGGTTTGAACCACTAGTCTTCTGGTTAGCAGTCAAATGTTTTAGGCACTATGCTAGCAGAACCCCCAATTAACAAACAAACAAAAAGTAATCATCTCAGTAAACACAGTAAAATCATTTGACAAATTTCAGAATCTATTCCTGATTAAACAACAAAAAAATCTACAAAGGAGGACTAGAAGACAGATTCCTCAACTTGAAAAAGGGCATCTATAAAAACCTACCCCAAACTTCATATTTCATAGTAAAAGACTGAAGCTTTTCACCTAAGATCAGAAACAAGACAGAGATGTCCACTCTCACCAACATTGTACTGAGATTCAAGTCAGTGAAATAAGACAAGAAAAAGAAATGAAAGACATTCAAATTGGAAAGAAATAAGTAATATTATTATTCACAGAAGACATGACCTCGATATAAATCTGATAGCCTCTACAAAAAGAAGCTGGTAGAACTAGCAAGTGAGTTTAGTACAATTGTAGTATATAGTATCAATACATGAAAATCAACTTCTACTCTTATTTCATAATCAAAATTGAAAAAAAATAACAGCATTTAAGTAAAAATATGAAATTCACAGCAACAAATCTGAGAAATGTGTGCAAAACCTGCATCCTGAGAACTGTAAATGAAAGACGACTCAAATAAACAGATGTTGTGCTTGGTAGGGACTGTTGAGTGGGCTCCGATTCCACCATATGTACAACAGAATGAAACACTGCCCAGTCCTGCACCATCCTCACAATCTTTGCTATGTTTGATTCCAATTTGCAGCCATTGTGTAAATCCATCTCATTGAGGGTTTTGCCCTTTTTCTCTGACCCTTTACTTGACCAAGCATAATATCCTTCTCCAGGGAATGGTCCCTTCTGACACCATGACCAAAGTAAGTGAGACAAAGTCTGGCCATTCTTGCATCCAAGGAGCATGCATTCTGGCCGCACTCCTTCCAAGACAGATTTGTTCTTCTGAAAGTCGATGGTATTTTCAATATTCTTGGCCAAAACCACAATTCAAATGAACTAATTCTTCTTTGGTCTTCCTTATTAATTGTCCAGCATTCACATGCATATGAGGCTCTTAAAAAATACTATGACTTGGGTCAGGTGCACCTTAGTCTTCAAAGAGATATTTTTGCTTTTTAACATTTAAAAGAGGTCTTTTGAAACAAATTTGCTCAGTGCAATATGACATCTGATTTCTTGACTGCTGCTTCCATGAGTGTTGATTGTGGATCCAAGTAAAGTGAAATCCCTGACAATTTCAATCTTTTCTCCACTTATGATGTTGCTTATTGGCCCAGTTGTGTTTTCTTTTCTTTATGTTGAGATGTGATCCATACTGTAGTCTTTGATCTTCATTAGTAAGTAAGTGGTTCATAAAAGAAAAAAAAATGATAAATTGGACTTTGTCAAAATATAAAACTTCTGCTTTTCAAAAGATATTGTTAGGCGAATGAAAGAAGAAGTCATTGGGTGGGAGAATCTATTTGCAACATACAGATCTGATAAAGGACTTGAATCCAGGGTATATGAAGAACTTTCAAAAGTCAGTAATCAGTAAAGGAACAACCCAATTTTTAAAAAGTGGGTGAAATGTTTGAACAGACAGATACTTCACTGAAAAAGATATTAGATGACAAATTAGTTCATAAAAAATGCAGAACATTACCAGTCACTAGGTAAATACAAAGTTCAACCACAATGAGATACTTTTACCTACATATTGTTGTTGTTGTTAAGTCCATTGAGTTGGGTCTGACTCACAGAGATCCTAGGAATGAAACACTTCCTGCTTCTGGGCCATCTTCACAATCGTAGGTATGCTTGAGCCCATCGTTGCTCCTCTGTCATTCCATCACAATGAGGGTCTTCCTCTTTTCCACTGACCCTCTGCCTAACCAACCATGATGTCCTTCTCCAGGGACTGGTCCCTCTACTAACATGGCCAAAGTATGACAGACAAAGTCTCACCACCTTTGCTTCTAAGGAGTATTTCAGCTATCCTTCTTCCAAGACAGATTTGTTTATTCTTTGGCAGCCTATGATATATTTAACATTCTTTGCCAACACCATAATTCAAAACATCAGATGACAGACCACCATTCGTCTGTCAGTGTGTTGTACTATGGTGATTTGCACATGGCTGTGTTGCTGGAAGCTATGCTACTGGCAGGTCACCCATGACTACAGGTTTCAGCAGAGCTTCCAGACTAAGACGGGAAGAAGGACATGTTGATCTACCTCTGAAAAAAAAAATGGTCACAGAAAACTAAACCTATTAGAATGGCTAAATTATAAAAAAGGAACTGTGTAGGAGGATATAGTTCAACTGGATCTCTCACACATGATTGGTGAGAATGCAAAATGCAGCAGCCACTCTCAAAAATCATTTGACAATTTATTAAAAAGCTAACCACACACCTCCCATATGTGCCAGCTATCCCATTCCTAAGTATTTATCCAAGAAAAATGAAAGCATGTATCCACACAGAGACTTCACATAATCATTATAGCAACTTTATTAGTAATGGCTCCAGGTCTGAAACAATCCAAATGTCCATCAAAAAATTGAGGATATATTCACTCTCTTGATTGTGGTAACAGTTTCATATTTGTATACATTGTTTAAAATGTGTCACATAGTATGTTTTAAAATGTGCAGTTTATTATATGTAAAGTATATTAAAAAAACTGTTACAAAATAAAATGCTGTATGTTTAAATTCATTTAAATAGACAAAAACTGAAAACAAATATATGTGCTGTGAACAAAATAGCCATATATACTTCTGTTGTTGTTGTTGTTAGGTGCCATTGAGTTGGCTCTGACTCATAGTGACCCTACATACAACAGAACAAAACGCTGCCCAGTTGTGCACCATCCTCACAATCCTTGCTGTACCTGAGGCCATTATTGCAGCCACTGTGTCCAGCCATCTCATTTTGGGTCTTACCAATTTTCACTGACCCTCCACTTTACCAAGCATGATATCCTTCTCCAGGGAACGGTCCCTTCTGACAACATGACCAAAGTAGGTAAAATGCAGACTGGCCATTCTCACTTCAAAGGAACATTCTGGCTGTACTTCATCCAGAACAGATCTGTTCGTTCTTCTGAGAGTCTGTGGTACTCTCAGTGTTCTTCACCAACACCACAACTCAAAAGCATTCATTCTCCTTTTGTCTTCCTTATTCATTGTCCAACTTTCACATGCATTTGAGGTGATTGAAAATATGGCTTGGGTTAGGCACACCTTAGTCTTCAAAGACACATCTTTACTCTTCAGCATTTTAAGGAGATCTTTGGCAGGCAATACAGCAGGCTGCTGGCTTCAGAGGCTGACAAATCAAGATCAGCAAGTAAAAGGGTAGGGTGGTGCTTCAGAGGCTGCGAAGGCAATAATCCCAAAATCAGCAGGCAATGCAGCAGGTCACTGATTCAAGTCCAGTTATTGATGAGATAGATGCAGGATCCTGAGCAAACAGTCAGAGACCTTACCCAGATTTTCTATATATACTGGAAGCAGGCTACACCCGAAAGAATCTCCTCTTCAATTGATTGAGTATTCATAGCAGAGCTCATCATGGAGGTGATCACCTTATATCACATCTCATCATGTGGGATAGCTACAACTTAACTGTTAACCCACTTAAAATCATGGTGCAGCCACGTTGACATACAACCTTAACTATCACAGTCCAACTCTTGTCAACTTGACACCTGTACACATCTCCTTAAGCCGTACATAATCTCCAAATAAAGACAATTATGAACTCATACTTGCACCTAACATGATACACACATACAACAGAAAATGCATTAGCCCAGTTTACATTTTATATTTTTTAAATGAAGAAAACAAAAATATTTAATGCATACATACAAGGAAGAAATACTTATAACTATTACAACCCTCATTTCTGTAACTGTTCACTCATAGTAACTGTTATTCAGTATTACCTTCTTCCACCACCCATTCCATGTTCACTTTGCCCTTAGCAAACACCTTGCCTTATCATAGTTCTTTGCCTGGTAGGGTGAAACAAACCTTCACTTATGAAGGGTCTTGGCCATTGGTAGTCATATCAGAATTGGCTTTCTGTAATTTTCCATTGACTTTAGTCACAGGGTGTGGTAGCATTAAGAGATGTCCTAAGGAATTTCCTTATTCCAGACCTACTCATCTTTATCTCCGTTATGTGACATCAATCCAATTTTCCCTTTATAATCATGACCAATCACATAAGACAATTCAGTGACTGCCTTCTTTACCTATTGATCCAGAGGCATGAGGACTCCAAAATGACTGGGTGGTGTTCTTAACTTCCAGTTTAGTGGAATCAATATTGAGTATTCTTTCCATTGGTACTAAGACTTCCAGACCCAAAGAGTATAGTTACAGTTCAGGCACAGGAGGAAAAATTTTTGAGGGGGTTGCTAGGGCTGATAGTGAGTGGCATCACTTCCATTTCCACCCCTTGATTCCTGGACTCAGAATATCTTGGCTGTTGGGGAAATAGCACCATATATGGAAACTGGTTAAGAGCATATACAGCATACTGGAGAACACTGCCCCAGCCCTGCAAGGTATTGCCACCTAGCTGGTGCCATAATTGTTCCTTCATTCTATCCAGCCAGCTGCTTCAGGATAATGGGGATGATGGTGTTGTTTGGTGCTGTCAAGTCACCTCTGACTTATAGAGACCCTATGTAGAACAGAACAAAACACTGCCCAGTCCTGTGCCAGCCTCATAATCTCTGCTATACCTGAGCCCATTGTTGCAGCCACTGTGTTGATCCATCTTGTTGAGGGCCTTTCCCTTTTTCACTGACCCTCCACTTTACCAAGCATGACACACTTCTTCATGGAATGGGCCCTTTTGACAACATAACCAGAGTAGGTGTGGTGAAGTCTGGCCATTCTCGCTTCAAAGGAGTATTCTGGCTGCACTTCTTCCAGGACAAATTGGTTAGTTCTTTTAGCAGTCCATGGTACTTTCAGCATTCTTTGCCAGCACCACAACTCAAAAGCATCAACTCTTCTTGGTCTTCCTTATTCATTGTCCAGCTCTCACATACATAAGAAGTGATTGAACAAAGTTCAACAAGACAGAAAATAACAAATGCTGGCGAGGTTGTGGAGAGATTGGGACTCTCATACACTGCTGGTGGGACTGTAAAATGGTACAACCATTGTGGAAAGCAGTATGGCGATTCCTTCAAAAGTTGGAAATGCAAATATCATTTGACCCAGCCATCCCATTACTAGGTATATACCCTAAAGAAGTGAGAGCCATAACAAGAACAGATATATGCACACCGATGTTCATCGCAGCACTATTTACAATAGCCAAAACTTGGAAACAACCTAGATGTCCAACAACTGAGGAATGGATAACCAAACTATGGTACATTCACACAATGGAATACTATGCAACACTAAAGAATAATGTAGAATCTGCAAAACACTGCATAATGTGGATGAACTTGGAGGACATTATGCTGAGTGAAATAAGTCAGTCACAAAAGGACAAATATTGTATTAGTCCATTATTGTAAGAGTTAAGGAAAGGTTTATCTATTGGAGGACATTTTCTTTGTTGGTTACCAGGGGTGGGAGGGGAGGGGAGGGAATGCTGTTAGATAGATAGAGATAAATATTGATTTGGGTGAAGAGAAGGGCAATGTACCAAATGTGAGTGACCAATATGGCAGCATTGAGGATGAGAAAGACATAGAGAGTTACATGGGCAGTACAGACAATAAATATGAACCCTTTTGCATATACAGTACTGAGTTGTCAGTGAAAGCAAACATGGGTATATGAACGGATAGATAGGTGAACAAGCTAAACAATTAGGTATGTCTAAATGGAGAGTGTATCCAAGATCATATATAGGGTTGGCAGACAATGGGCCCATAAGTTCATGTGAATGATCAGAATTCCCAGGTGTATAGTAGAGCTGACAAGGGGCAAGGTTATGGTCATTGCTTAGTCACAGCCAGCTACCCAGAGGGACCGAGTAGTTGATCCTGCGGGCTTGGGACCATAGTCACAGGGGACATCAAGCTCAATTGGCATAACATACTATACAAAACATTGTTCCACCTACTACTTTGGCGAGTAGCCACTGGGACCTTAAAAGCTAGGAAGCTGCCATCTAGATGCAACAACGGGTCTCTCCTCATCAAGAAGAAAGAAGAAAAACAAAATTAATGGAAACAATCAGTCCTAGCGACTGGTACACCATCCGATCTGCAACCTATACAACTATGAGACCAGAAGAACTAGATGGTGCCCAGCTACTACTGCCATCCACTTGGAAGGGATGTAGGAGATCCTGCATAGAGAGGGAGAACAATGTGGAACAAAACTCAAAATCATTTTGAGGAAAAAAAAAAAAAAAGAAGGGGGGGACCAGGTTTGCTGGTCCAATAGAGCCTGGTGGAACCACTGAGACTATGGTCCCTAGCTGCCCTTCAGGTCTGGAATTGAACCCACAACTGTGGTTTCCAGCCAAACAAAGTACAGGCATGTGAGTTAAACATTTACCTCAAGTAGACACACGCCCTGGAGAGAACAATCATGGGAGAAGGAAGGGCTGCTTATGCACAGGGAGATAGCTCAGGGTGCAGAAGAGTATGAAGGGATGGACACTGGGAGGAGGTAACTATGGGGAGGAAGTGGGAGGGGAGCTGTTGTATTGTAAATTTTGGTCAATGACATGAGACAAAGTATATGTGAACTGCTGTATGAAAAGTGAATTTACTCTGTAAATCTTCACCCAAATCCTAATTAAAAAAAAAAAAAAAAAGTGATTGAAAATACCATAGCTTGGGTTAGGCTCCCCTTAGTCTTCAAGATGTCTTTGCTCTTCAGCATTTGAAAGAGGTCTTTTGCAGCAGATTTGCAATGTGTTGCTGATGTTTGGACCACTGCTTCCATTGGTGTAGATTGTGCAACCAATTAATGTGAAATCCTTGACAACTTCCATCTTTTCTCTATTTATCACGATGCTACTTATTGGTCCAGTTGTGAGGATTTAAAAATTTTTTATATATTGAGGTGTAATCCATACTGCAGACTATAGTCTTCAATCTTCATTAGTAAGTGCTTCAAGTCATCCTCACTTTCAGCAAGCAAAGTTGTGTTGTCTGAATAGCACAAGTTGTTAATGAGCCTTCCTCTAATCCTGATGCCATGTTCTTCTTCATATAGTCCAACTTCTCAGATTATTTACTCAGCATATAAATTGAATAAGTATGGTGAAAGGATACAACCCTGACACACTCCCATCTCGATTGTAAAACAAGCGGTATACCCTTGATCTGTTTGAACAACAGCCTTCTGCTTGATGTACAGGTTCCTCACGAGGATAGTCAGTGTTCTGGAATTCCTGTTCTTCTCAATATTATCCACAATTTTTTATGATCTGCACAATTGAATGCTTCTGCATAGTCAATAAAACACAATTAAACATCTTTCTGGTATTCTTTGCTTTCAGCCAAGATCCATCTGACATCAGCTATGATATCCCTTGTTCCACATACTCTTCTGAATCCAGCTTGCATTTCTGGAAGTTCTCTATCAATATACTGCTGCAACTGTTTTTGAATTATCTTCAGTAAGATTTTACTTGCAAGGGAAATTAATGATAATGTCTGATAATTTACATGTTCTGTGGGATCACTTTTCTTTAAAGTGGGTACAAATATGGATCTCTTCCAGTCAGTAGGCCAAGTAGCTGTCTTCCAAATCTCTTGGCATAGCCAAGTGAGTGCCTCCAGGATGGTGTCTGTTTGTTGAAGCATCTCAATGAGTATTCCATCAATTCCTGGTGCCTTCTTTTTCACCAATTCCTTCAATGTAGCTTCAACTTCTTCCTTCAATACCATTGGTTCTTGATCATGTGTCACTTCCTGAAATGGATGAACATTGACCAATTTTTTTTTTTTTTTTTTTGGTACAGGGACTCTGTGTATTCCTTCCATCTTCTTTTAACACTTCCTGCGTCATTCAATAATTTGCCCATAGAATCTTTCATCATTGCAACTCGAGGGTTAAATTTTTTCTTCCGTTCTTTCAGCTTGAGAAATGCCAAACATTTTCTTCCCTTTTGGTTTTCCACCTCCAGGTCTTTGCACATTTCATTGTAATAATTGACTTTATCTTCTCAAGGTGCCCTTTGAAATCTTCTGTTCAGCTCTTTTCTCTTGTCATTGCTTCCATTTGCTTTAGCTACTCTCCATTCAAGAGCAAGTTTCAGAGTCTCTTTTCACATCCATTTTGGACTTTTCTTCCTTCCCTGTCTTTTTAATGACCTCTTGCCTTTTTCATGGATGGTGTTCTTGATATCACCCAACTATTCTTCTGGTTTTCAATCATTGATGTTCAGTGCATCAAATGTATTCTTTAGATGGACTCTGAATTCAAGAGGGATATAATCAAGGTCATATTTAATCTCTCATGGAATCTTTAAAATTGTCTTCAACTTCAGATTGAACTTGCATATGAGTATGAGAACATATTAACTGATACATGTTAACAATCAGCTCCTGGCCTTGTTTTGGCTAAAGATATTGAGCTTTTCCATATTTCCACAGATATATTTGTTCTGATTCCTGTGTAGTCCATCTGGCGAAGTCCACATGCATAGCCCCCGTTGGTGTTGTTGAAAAAAAGTATTTGCAATAAATAAGTTGTTGGTCTTACAAAATTCTATCATGCATTCTCTAGCATTATTTCTATCACTAAGGCAACATTTTCCAAGTATTGGTGATTTTTCTTTGTTTCCAACTTTTGCATTTCAATCACCAGTAATAATCAACACATCTTGATTGCATGTTCAGTCAATTTCAGACTGCATAAGTTAGTAAAAACCTTCAATTTCCTCATCTTTGGCTTTGGTGGTTGGTACATAAATTTGAATAATAGTCAATTAACTGGTCTTCCTGATTGTTGTTGTTGTTATGTACCATCGAGTTGGCCCTGACTCATAGCGACCACTTCTTGGGTTTTCGAGGCAATATCACTACAGAAGTAGATTATCCAACCTTCTTTCTGAGGAGTGGCTGGTGGCTTTGAATTGCCAGCCTTTTGGTTAGCAGTCAAGTGCCTTGGGCACTATGCTACCAGAGCTCCTATAGATATTGCCCTATCACTGACAGGATTGTAATTCAGGATAGATCTTGAAACAATCTTTGTGATGATGAGTGCCACACCATTCCTCTTTGATTTGTCATTCCTGGCATAGTAGATCATATGGTCATCTGAATCAAAATGGTCAAAGCCAGTCCATATCAGCTCACTTATACCTAGGATATTGATTTTATGCATTCCATTTCATTTTTTACAACTTCCACTTTTCCTAGATTCCTACTTCATACATTCCATGTTCTAATTATTAATGGGTGTTTGTAGCTGTTTCTTCTCATTTTGAGTCTTGCACATCAGTGGTTGGAGGTTCTGAAAGCTGTATTCCATCCATATCTTTAAGGTCAGTTCTAGTCTGAGGAGGCAGCTCTTCCCCAGTCATATTTTGAGTGCCCTCCAACCTGAAAGGCTCATCATCCAGCACTATATCACACAGTGTTTTAGGACTATTCATAAAGTTTTCCAGTAATATATCAGACAGTGTTTCACTGCTATTCATAAGGTTTTCATTGGCCAATTCTTTGAGAAGGGTGTGGCCCCTTCCTTCGTCTGAATCTGTCCTGGTGTGGAAGCTCCATTGAAACCTGCCTACCATGGGTAAACCTGCTGGCATTTGCAACACTTGTGACATAGCCTCCAGCCTCACAGCATCATGCAAGTCACTATAGGACAACAAATTGACAGACCAGTTCATCTCCCTTAGCTGTTCCACACTGCTCCAGTGACTTCTTGGCTTCCCTTAAAACTGCTCCAAACCCTGTTCCTGGCTCTCCTTTCAGGCGTCCCTTAAAGCTGCTCCAAAACAGAACAGGAATTATGATGGTAAGACTGGTCAATTTGATGAGAATAGGCTCATTGCCACATTTCACTTGCTGTGAAATGAGTCCTTGATCTGAGATGATGCTGTGTGGGATATTGTGATGATGGATGAAGCATTCTGTAAGTCTATGTATTGCAGTTTTGGCAGAAGCATTGCTTGCAGAAAAGGCAAATCCATATCTAGAGTAAATATCTATTCTACTGGGAACAAAACGCTGCCCTTCCCATGATGGAATTAGTCCAATGTAATCCACTTGCCACCAGGTTGCTGGCTGATCATCCTGAGGAATGGTGCCATATCAAAGACTCAGTATTGGCTATAGCCAGGTTGGCCTTGTTGAGTAGAAGTTCATGTTACTGAGCCCATGCATAACCTCCATCCCTGCCACCATGGCCACTTTGTTCGTGGGCCCATTGGGCAATGACAGGAGTGGCTGGGGAAGAAGGATGACTTGTTCCCTGAGTGGCAGGGAAAATGGCAGACTAGTGGATCACAGGCTGCAAAGGCAGCAATCCCAGTATCAGCAGGCAATGAGGCAGGCTACTGATTCAAGTCCTGATGATGATGAACTGGATGCAGAATCCTGAGCAAATAGCCAGAGACCTTGCCCAGAGTTTTTCTTATATACTGGAAGCAGGCTACACCCTAAAGGAAACTCCCTTTCAACTGATTGACTGGTCATAGCAGATCTCATCATGGAAGTGATTATCTTACATTAGATTTCATCATGTAGGATGACTACATTATAACTGCTATACAACTTAGAATCATGGCTCAGCCAAGTTAATGTATAGCCTTAACTATCACACTTCTCAGCTCCCATCCCTAACTTCTTGTTGTCTCCTAAGACTCTATCATAGGCCCATTTATGTTACCCTTTCACACTTCTCCTTGAGCATTCTTAACTTGCAAAGATTAAGTAGTTATTTTCCACCCCGACCTCTCTCTTGAGTCACAGACTCACTTCACTAACTGCATTCTAGACATTTCACCCTGATAAATCACAGATGTCACACATAGTAAAATCTTTATTTTCCTTCAGATTTCTCTGCCCTCAACTTTACTTAGTTCTAAACCATTAACTTTGGAATCCTATCAACATCTTTTACAAATTATTCTTACCTTCTCCTCCTACATTTAATTGATATCATACTGCTCTTAATACATCCTCATTGTCTGTTGTCTTCCCACAAAGACTACCTTCATTCTAATTGCACTTGCACTCATTACTGAACACACCCTCCCTCTTTTCTTGGACTTTAATCTCACAGACCTCCAGTACTTCTTTGCCTTGGCTTCCAGAGTGATCTACAATGCAAACCTAGTCAGGGAACTTGAGATGGAAACACTCCAAATGATCCCATTGTCTGGGAATAATACATGAATTCCATAGAATGTGATCCAAGGCTGTGGCAGAGCTCGATAATTCAGTGGTTAAGAATATATAAGCACTGCTCCAAACTATGGTCTCAGGGGACATCAAGTTCAATTGGCATGACATGACATACTACACAAAAACATTGTTCCACATCCTACTTTGGTGAGCAGTGACTGGGATGTTAAAAGGTTGCAAGCAGACATCTAGATGCAACGATGGGTCTCTCATTGCCCAGAGCAAAGATGAATGAAGAAAACCAAAGATGCAGGGATACAATTAGTCCAAGAGACTGATACAACATGTGATCCTCAGCCTATACAACTATGAGACCAGAGGAAATAAATGGTGCCTGGCTACCACTGTCAATCACTCGGATTGGGATCTATGGAGGAAAACAATGTGGAACAAAACTCAAAATCACTAAAAATAAAAAAAAAAAAGGGAGGGGGAACCAGGTTTGCTGGTCTGATAGAGCCTGGTTAAAGCCCTTAGACTATGATACCTAGCATCCTTCAGGTCTGGAATTGAACCCACTCCTGTGGCTTCCAGCCAAATGAAAGACAGGCATATGAACTGAACATTTACATTAGGTAGACACACTCCTTGGAGAGAACAATCATGGGGGAATAGAAAGGCTGTGTATGCACAGGGAGACAGCTCGGGGGGCAGGAGTGCACAGAAGGGAAGGACACAGGGAAGAGGTGTCTATGAGGAGGAAGTGTGAGGAGAGCTGTTGCATTGTGGGAGACTGCAGTGAGTGTCATGAGACAAAGCATATGTGAACCGCTGTATGGAAGATGAATTTGCTCTGTTAACTTTCACCCAAATCACAATAAAATTAAAAAAAAAAAAAAAGAAAGAAAGAATAGAAATGCACTGGGGTTAGGGGAGGCATGAATCTGAGTTCCAATTTAGTCTTGAGACATTATTTAACATATCTGAAACCTAGTTTATGTATCTGTCATGGTTGAATGTCTACCTCCTATTCTGAGGATTGAAATAAATCATATAACTAAAAGAACTACCTGACACTTGTTAGACCCTCAGCAAATGGTCATCATTGTTATGACTGTGCAAGATCCATTCCTGGACAGCCACTACAACCTCATCTCCAACTGCATTCTGCACCATCCCACTCCCCACCACAATATGGCCCATCTCAATCCATCTGCTCCACCACACAAAACTGTGAAAGCTCTTTCCCACTTACGGGCCTTGGTTGCACCTCTCCTTCTGCTGACAAAAATGTTCCAGCCCCTGTCTTCCTGGTGAAGTGCTATGTATCTAACTACATATAAGGGTCCCTTTCCCTGTTAAGGCTTTGGAACAGCTCTCCGTATCCTGGGACAGTATTTCAACTGCAGCATCTCTGCTCCCCATAGAGATTTGGGAGCTTGCTTATGTTCTCTTTCCTTGAGTATACATTTTACCTTGTCTGTCTCCCTTCCTTCAACTGAGGCTGCCTGTAGACAAGAATCACTTGTATTTCTCTTCAACTTCAATGTTTGGCATAGGTTAGTTGCTAAATATGTGTTTGTGGAGTGCGTGAATGAATTAAGGAGCAATTTTACCATCAACATCTAAATTTCTGGATTGACCTGTGATAAAGCACCTGGGATAGGTAGAAGGATCTGTCAAAGAAGGGCAGGATGCTGGGATTGAGGAAGGTTAGAGCTGGTCAACAAGTCAACCTCAAATGTTAGGGCAAGGTCACTGTGGGGGGGGTGGCTCTTAGGTGCCATCAAGTTGGTTCTGACTCATAGTTATGCTGTGTACGACAGAACAAAACACTGCCTGCTCGTGCACCATGCTCACAATTCTTGCTATACTGGAGCTTGCCCATCATTGCAGCCACTGTGTCAATCCATCTCATTGAGGATCTTCCTCTTTTTCTCCATCCCTCCACTTTACCAAGGATGATATTCTTCTCCAAGAAAGGGTCCCTTCTGACAACATAACCAGAGTAGATAAGTTGAAGTCTGGCCATCCTGGCTTCCAAGGAACATTCCAGCTGCACTTCTTCCAGGACAGATTTATTAGTTCTTCTGGGCAGTCCATGGCACTTTCAGTATTCTTTGTCAATACCACAACTCAAAAGCATCAACTATTGTTCAGTCTTCCTTATTCCTTGTCAAGCTTTCACATTCATATGAGTCAATTGATGATTTAAACAGCATTTGCATCAGGGTCCAGTCAGGAGTTGTTAGCTTGTGTGGTAGATCAGGTGATCTCAGTCTCCATTGCGTAGGAAACTTCAGCCATGAGAGTTTCTGAGAGTCTATGCCCTCTCTCTCCAGTGCATTCCCCCCACTGATAAATGAATCTTCTTAAAGCCCCTCAAGCATCATTTCACTCCATTCCTCACAAACCTCCCAAAGGGGCTTCATTGCCTTTTTAATCAAACTGTCATTTTAGAAATGTTCAAGTCCTGCTCTGATCTCTTCCCTCGGTACCTAATTCTATGCCTGTCCTGATCGTGCCCAGTTTCTGCTCTCAGCTTCAGGTCCATGCTTCCTCCCACCTACTCTAAATCTCCCTCCTAGATGTCAAGATCTCACCTAGACATTTCAAAATTACAGCATCCAAATCAAATACGTGGTCTTCGGGCTGTTTAAGTAAGGGGAGAAGACCCAAATCTGTTCCTAAATGGATGGAGACATCTCACAAAGTGGCAAGTTCTGCATCATTGGAAGCACTCAATTAGAGAATTGACAGCCATCTTCCATGAGTACTTCAGAAAGGGTTCCTTCATTGTTGTTAGTTGCAGCCAAACTGGCTCTGACTCATGCAACCTTATTATAATAGAAGACCGTATTTCTGCACCATCTTCATATCATTGATGGGTTTGAGTCCATTGTTGCAGCTCTTCTCTCAATCCATCTCATTGAGGCTGTCCCTCATTTTTGTTGTGCCTTTAATTTACCAAACATGTTCTTTTCTAGTGATTGTTTTTTCCTCATGGCATGTCAAAAGTAAACAAGCCAAAGTCTCTCCAGTTTCACTTCTGAGGAATATTCTGGTTGTATTTCTTCTAAAACTAATTTGTTTATTCTTTTAGCTGCCTGTGGTACATTCAATATTCTCTGTTGTCAGCACGGTGGAAATGAATCAATTCTTCTTCTGTCTTCCTTTTCATTATCCAACTTCCTCATTCACATGAGGTGATTGAAAAGACCATGGCTTGGATCAGATGCACCTTAGTCATCAAAGTGACATCTTTGCTTCTAAAGACTTTAAGGTCTTTTGCAGCAGATTTACCCAATGCTATGTGTTGTTTCAGGTGCTGAGGAGCAAGGATATCTCCTTGAGGACTAAGGTGCGCCTGACACAAGCCATGATATTTCCAATTGCCTGGTATGCATGTGAGAGCTGGACAATGAATAAGGAAGACCGAAGAAGAGTTGATGCTTTTGAGTTGTGGTGCTGGCGAAGAATGCTGAAAATACCGTGGACTGCTAAAACAACTAACAGATCTGTCCTGGAGGAAGTGCAGCCAGAATGCTCCTTGGAAGCAAGAATGGCCAGACTTCGTCTCACCTATTTTGGTCATGTTGTCAGAAGGGACCATTCCCTGGAGAAGGATGTCATGCTTGGTAGGGTGGAGGGTCGACAAAAGGGGGAGGCCTTCAACGAGATGGATTGGCATGGTGGCTGCGATGATGGGCTCGAGTATAGCAGGGATTGTGGGGCTGGCGCGGGATCGGGCAGTGTTTCGTTCTGCTGTGCATGGGGTCGCTATGAGTCGGAAACGACTCGACGGCACTTAACAACAACAACAACACCAACATGTGTTGTTTAACAACAGGAGTGTATTTCACTGCATTGAATCCCCTTGAAATGCCAAGGGTCTGAGTCGCTCTTGGTTTTGACAGTCTGCTAGCTTAGATTAATCGATTAAATTCCCATTTCTTCTGTGTCTCCTTAAATATTCTCCTCCCTTTCTCCATGATCAAACAATATCTGCTTTGCACCTTTATCACTGCCCGTCAGCCATCATCTGCCCACATGGTGCCTGCTTTTCAATTAGGTCTTACATGTCAGAAGGAAGGGCAGTGCCTTGTTCATCTTTGTATGTCCACTGCCTACAACAGACCCTTAATAAATCCTTAAGACTTGTGGGAGGGGAGGAAGAGGGAGGGGCTAGGAAGAGTGAGCTACAAGGTACAATAGCAAGCCCTCGCACAGCTAGGCAGCAGGACATTCTGCCTTTACCACCATCACTTCTCGATGAGACAGGCTTTTGGGCACAATTATCTGAAACATTACTTCCCTCTGTCCTGTACTCCTGCTATTTCTAATAAGCTATATTTTAATTTAAAACAGCAATTTACTGTGTAATTCATTTACAACAACACAATCCATTGTGATCACAATGCCATAAATTTATGTTTTAAGTAATGTTTAATGCTTGTAGCAGCTGGGTCTCTGAAGTGTGGAAATAGCTAACATTTTTCACCTTGTGCAGCCAAGGGGTGGGGGAAAGCTCTGCTCTTTAATTATCTAACTACCAAAGACAGCATACAGAGAGCATGGCCGTTATAATTGCCAAACAAGAAATGAGTCGCTAAGAATATAGGAGTCTTTAAAGGCAGACACGCAAGTGCTGTGACATAGATGGTAAGCCTGGAGCAGGAATACACACAATGCAAACTCACAAGCAACTGTAATTGTAAGTCAAATTGATTTTTAAAAGAAACATTACTAGGAAGGTGGAATTATATTAAAAGTGGGAATATGTCCCTCTAACCAAAATGGGGGAGCTCTGATAGTGTAGTGCCTAAGGCACTTCACTGTTAACAGGAAGGCTGGCGGTTCAAACCCACCAGCCACTCCTCAGAAGCAAGGTTAGGCAATCTACTTCTGTAGTGATATCACCTCAGAACCCCAAGGAGGGGTCACTATGAGTCAGGTCCAACTCGACGGCACATAACAACAACAACAACCAAGATGAACTGTATCCAAAGTGCAAGAGGAAAGGTTTGTTTCTGTTTATATTGTTGTGGTTGGGTGCCATTGAGTCTTTTTTTCACACATAGCAACGCATGTGACAGAGTAGAACTGCCTCATAGGGTTTTCTAGGCTGTAGGTTTTATGGAAACAGAGAGCCAAGTTGTTCTTCCACAAGGCCACTGAGCATTTCTGGTGAGCAGCAGATCACTTAAGTGTTGTGCCATGAGGACTCTTCATTTCTGTTTACAGAGATGGAAATGCTCATACATCCTGGGGTACAGGCTATAGGCAGCAGATGAGCCCCAAGGGCAATGAAAGGGGAGGACACTTGTGCCAGATCGACTTCTTGCCAACACCAATCATTTTCTTTTTGAGTTAAAAAGTTCTGGGATATTAAACTCATCTGTGCCCATCAATAAGTGAAAAGATCCCATTGCACATTTTGTAGCAGAAATGCAGGTGCAGGACTGTCACTTGTAATGCAGGCACGGTGACATTCCAAACGCCCTCCGATCCAATTCTTAGTTACATCATTTTGCTTTGCATGGAAAGAAACTGATGTTGGTCTCATTACTACCTGCTGAAATGGAAACCTCACAGTGAAGAGAGTGAGCCCTTCCCAGAACAGATGTTCAGGTCAGATTGCCTGGTCAGGGTTGCCAAACTCTCCCCCTTATGCCTACCACCCACCTCCATTGCCTCCTAGAGATTATGCTAAGAGAAATTAACCCCATTCCCAGTGACACACTCCTCTGGGGACACCAGAAGATGAGGCTCAGGAAGAAAACTCACGAGGACCCCCTGTTCTCTCATTCCCTCCTTCCTTCTCTAGTTCTCCTTTCTCCTCCTCCATCTCCACCTCTTCCTTGGTCTCTCTCTATCTCTGTCTCTTCCTCCCCTCCCACTGTTGGAAATTGTGCACCTTGCCTGATTTGCCCTGCTCAGGTATCAAGATAGTGAACACAGAGGGTTCTCCAGTAGCCACTGGGGTCCACTACTGCTCCTGCTCAGTTGCTCTGTTCTGGAATTCACTGAAATGCTCTGTCCAAGAGAAACACAGGAAAGTCACTTATGTGATTTTAGTGAGAATAAAGAGGTGAAATGAATACAGTCTATTTAATGATACATTATATTTAGCACAATATATCCAAACTACTCTCATTTAACATGTACTTAATACAAAATTATTTTAAGTAGAACTGCCTCTGGTGCCATAGTATCTAAGGCATTTGGCTGCTAACCAGAAGGCTGGTGGTTCAAACCCACCAGTCACCCCTTGGAAAGAAGACTGGGCAATCTACTTCCATAGAAATATTACCTCAGAAACCCAAGGAGGGGTCGCTATGAGTTGGAATCAACTCGATGGCAGTGAATTTTTTTTTTTTTTTGGTTTAATACAAAATTATTAAAGAACCATTTTATATTATTATTATTATTATTATTATTATTATTATATGCCTTTGAAATCCAAAAACAAACCCAACCCACTATCATCAGATCAATTTCAATTCACAGTGACCCAATAAGACAGAGTAGAACTGCCCCATAGGGTTTCCAAGGCTCTAAATCTTGATGGAAGCAGATTGCCCCATTTTTCTCCCACAGAGCAGTTGGTGGGTTCAAACTGCCAACTTTGAGTAGGAGCCCATTACCTTAACCACAGCACCACCGAACTCCCTTCTTTGAAACCCAGTACAAATCAGTTTGAATTAGTCATGCTTTACGTACTCAGTAGCCACATGGGGGCTTATGGATACCATATTGGGCAGCAGAGTTACAACCAGTCGCCACTGAGTCCATTCTGACTCCTGGCAACTTCATGTGTGTCAGTGTAGGACTATGTTCCATAAGGTCTTCAATAACTGATTTTTTTTTTTTTTTTAAGTAGATGTCAGGCCTTTCTTCTGGGGCACTCCTGGGTGGACTTGAATGTCCAACGTTTCAGTTAGCAGTAGAGCACATTAACCATTGGCATCACCCAGGGACTCTACCACAGTTATAGACACTGGAATAGTAGATTCCACATACAGAGCACATTAAACTCTAGCCAGTTTAATAAATTCTTATTTAAATAAATGATCCTCATTGTTGTTAGGTGCTGTCTAGTCAACCCTGACTCATAGTGACCCTATGTACAACAGAACAAAACACTGCTCAGTCCTCCACCATCCTCACAATCCTTGCTATAACTGAGCTGATCATTGCAGCCATTGTGTCAATCCGTCTTGTTGAGGCCCTTCCCCTATTTCATTGCCCCTCTACTAAGCATGATATTCTTCTCCAGGGATTGGTCCCTTCTGACCACATGACCAAAGTAGGAGAAATTAAGTCCAGCCATTCTCACTTCCAAGGAGCATTCTGGCTGTAATTCCTCTAGGACAGACACCTTCATTCTTCTGGTATTCCACAGTATTTTCAGTATTCTTTGCCAACACTATAATTCAAAGGCATCAACTCTTGTTTGCTCTTCCTCATTCGTTGTTCAGCTTTCACATGAATATGAGGTGATTGAAAACATCATGGCCTGGGTTAGGCACATCTTAGTCTTCAAAGACACATCTTTGCTTCTTAACACTTTAAAAACGTCTTTTGCAGCAGATTTGCCCAGAGCAATGTGACATCTGATTTCTTGACTGCTGCTTCCATGGATGTTGATTACAGATTCAAGTGAAATGACATCCCTGACAACTTCAATCTTCTCTCCATTTATCATGATATTGCTTATTGACCCAGTTGTGAGGATTTTTGTTTTCTTTATGTTGAACTATAATCCATACTGCAGACTGTAGTCTTTGATCTTCATCAGTAGGTGCTTCAAGTCATCTTCATTTTCAGCAAGCAAGGTTGTGTCATCTGCATATCGCAGGTTGTTGATGAGTTTTCCTCCAATCCTGATGCCACATTCTCATTCCTATAGCCCAGCATCTGAGAATATTTGCTTAGCATACAGATTAAGTAAGTATGGTGAAAGGATACAACCCTGACACACACCCTTCCTGATTTTAAACCATGGAGTATCCCCTTGTTCTGTTCAGATGACAGCTTCTTGGTCTGTGTATAGGTTCCTCATGAGCACAATTAAGTATTCTGGAATTCCCATTCTTTGCAATGTTACCCATAATTTTTTTTTATGATCCATACAGTCAAATGCCTCTGTACAATCAATGAATCACAGGTAAGCATCTTTCTGGCACTCATTGCTTTCAGCCAGGAACCATCTGACATCAGCAAAAATATCCCTTGTTCCACATGCTTTTCTGAATCCAGCTTGAATTTCTGGAAGTTCTCTGTCAATACTGTTGCAACTTTTTGAATTATCTTCTGAAAAATTTTACTTCTGTGTGATATTAATTATATTGTTTAACAATTTCCACATTCTGTTGGATAACCTTTCTTTGGAATGAGCACAAACATGGATCCCTTCTAGTCAGTTCATTTCAGCTCACTAATGTCCAGGATATCAATCTTTATGCATTCCATTTCAATTTTGACAAATTCCAATTTTCCTACATTCATACTTCATACATTCCATGTTGTGATTATTAATAGATGTTTGTAGCTGTTTCTTCACATTTTGAGTCATGCTCCATTAGCAAATGAAGGTTCCAAAAGCTTTACTCTACCTGTATCATTTATGTCTACTATACTTTACTCTACCTATATCATTAAGGTCTACTATATTTCCAACCTGGAGGGCTCAACTTCCTGCACCATATCAGACAGTGTTTCCGGGCTATTCCTTTAGTTTTCCAGTAATATACCACACAGTGTTTCACTGTTATTCATAAGGTTTTTACTGGTCAGTTTTTTTGAAAAGTGAATGGCCCCTTCCTTCTTCCCAGTCTTAGTCTGGAAGCTCCACTGAAACATGTCTACCATGGGTGATCCTGCTAGTATTTGAAATAGTGGTGGCATAGCCTTCAGCCTTATAAAAACACACAAACCACCATAGCACAACAAACTGAAAGACAATGATAGGAGTGATTCTTAGCTATTTACAAATGAGGTGATCAGAGTGTGTATTGGGTGTGACTTACACCAATCCCACATGGGAGAGTTTTGGCAAATTCTGTTCCCATCTTGTTGCAGACTCCTGCTTCTCTGCCGTGTTTGTTCTGCTTCATCCCTTGGATCCCATGTGGACTCTCTTCTGATCTGCATTTATGTCAGTCTGACAATGAACCTATAGAAGGTTCTCCATGTTTCTGTGGAGAATTACACAAAACTGGCCTCTTGTTTTAGGCGTCTTCGAGCAAGGACTTGAAGAATGGTTGGAAGGTGCATGATCACCACATCAACTAGAGAGCGAGGAGGGGACTTTCCAGGTGGATGTGCTAGACAATGCAAACCTTCTCCTATCTTGGAATCTCTCTGATCTCCACAGACCCCAACTTCTTAAGTGCAGTTTCCTTCTCTAACTTTACTTTTGATCTCCAATTCCCAGCCCATTCTGGGTTAAAGGCACCTTGGTGCTCATATTGTCTCATTGACCTTGACTCAGCTTTGACCACCAGCCCTCCCACTTTGCTCTGTCTAGAACCTGACAGCTTTACCTACATCTGTAGGCCCTGTCAGCAGCTGAGCTTAACACCACCAGAAAATCTCAGGTTCAATTTTTGCAGTTCCCTCCTTCTCCCTGCTGGATTCCTGTCCTGGTGCCAAGAGCCCATCAGGAGCTGGGTTGAGATGCAAATTCTGTTGTTGTTGTTGTTGGTAGCCACCATCATGACAGCCCACTCATTTCAACCCATGCACAACAGGATGGAGTGCTACTTAATTCAGGCCCAGTCCATGATTGGTTGTCAATCGGATCATTGTGATCTGTTTCCATTGGCTGATTTTCAGAAGTAGCTTTCCAGGCCTTTCTTCCCAGTCTTAGTCTGGAAACTTAGCTGAAGCCTGTTCATAACAATGCACAAGCGGTCTGTAATCCCAGCAAATGAAGGAGAGGGGAGGTGGGTGAGAGTGGGTATCTGTGTTTAAGAACATGACTGCTCTCTAAACAAACTATGTGGCTTGTGCCACATTGCTCTTGCTGCCTCAGTGTTGTCCTACATCAGAACTTTTAATTGGTTAGTCCAAACTGTGCTTTGGTGGGCTGTGCCAGGTATGAAAGCATTGGAACCCATCCTTCTCAGGGACTTACGTGGTTCTCACTGCTTGGTTACACCCAGCATTCTTTGAAGTTTTAATGAATTAGTTCATGAGTCAGTGGAGTCCCTGGGTAGCCAAACAATTAAACGTTTGACTGCTAGCTGAAAGGTTAGCAGTTCAAACCCACCCAAAGTCCCCTTGGAAGACAGGTCTAGCAATCTGCTTCCAAAAGTCACAGCCTTGAAAACATCATGGAACAGTTCTACTCTGCACACATGGTGTTGCCATGAGTCAGAATGAACTTGAAGGCAACTAACACCATTAGTCAGCAGATACAATGTGTGTATTTACCCTTGAGCTTGGTAGGGGTTGGACATATCAGCATCAAGGGAAGGAACAAGAAATTGTCTCGACACATAAACCATGTTTTCCCTCAAAAGTGAAATAAACCAAGAAAACTAAGCCAAGGGGAATCAATATTAACCACGATGACCCCATTATTATGGAGTAGGCCTGGTCCATTGGGTTTTCTTGGCTGTAATCTCTGTGAATGCAAATTGACAGACTTTTCTTCTGTGGCACCAGCAGGCAGGTTTGAAAAGCCAACCTTTGATAGTTGACCTGAAAGTCAGTGCCACCCAAAGACCTCAAAATTCTTTCTACACGAAGAGTGATTTACAGTAGGTCTCTGATTTTGCTTACAATAAACTCAAGGGATGGGGACTACCCACACCCACCACATTAGGGAATGGGACTGAGAGAGGAAAGCGATTGCCCACACCTCCCAGCTGATCAGCACCAGAGTTGAGGCTCATATCCTGGGTCTAGATCTAGACTGCCCCAGGACATCTTGCATCTCTCAGGCCCTAGAGCTCTTACTGAAATTAAATAAGATACAGAAAGCTCTGATGCCCAGACCACATGTGGAACTAAGGGCGGCCTGGGTGCTGCAGTAGCAGGATGTAACTATGGAAAATAGTCTGACTTTTGGTGGAGTTAAAACACTACCAAAATGGGATGAAACCACCCTTCCAACTCTAAGAATGCATCGCACACTCTGTATAATGATTTCACATTTTGAATCTAAATAATTTATTTGGAAGATTTGCAATCTGAGCATCTGTCCCTTGCCAAGAGAACCAATAGTAACAGCTGCATCCATTAAAAAAATATAACGTGCCTGCCCACATCAATACTCAGGAATGACCTGCATCATGACCACTCCTATCTGGGGCCCCACGGCCTTCCTGGGGGTCTGGACTGTTTCCACCTGCTTTGTTAGGTAGTGTTCTGGTTTCCTAGTGCCGCTCTGACAAGAAAATACCACAAATGGAATAGCCTTAACAAACAGGATTTTATTCTTACAATTTGGAGGCTTTAAGTCCAAGTTCAAAGTGCCAGGCTCTAGGGGCTGGGTGAAAGCCCCTCAACCTTGGGCTCCAGCTCTGCCTCCTGCTCCCAGCCCACTGGAGCTAGAGGCATTTCTTCACTCAGACAGCCGCTGGCTGCTGAGGCTGAGAAGCCCCGAGGTTGACAAGTAAAAAGGCACAGTTCCAATGTTACCAATCCACATGGCAGGCCCTTAACTTAAAAGTCCATTGTAAGTCCCAAGGTCAGCAGAGCATAGCAGGCTGCTGAGCAACGACACGGCTACATGGAGGGTCCAAGCGTGCCATAGGCTAGAGACCATTCTCAAAGATTCTCCTTATATACAGGAAGCAGACCACATCCCAAAGGCAGCCACTCAGCTGTTCACAGTAGATTCCACCATGGAGTTGATTACCAGTCTCATCATGGGGAATACTACATCCAGCTGCCCAGCCACTCAACCAGGCCTAGCCAAGTTGACACACAAACATAACCACCACAGGTAGCTAATCTTCATGTTACAATCCCCAAACTTCCATACCATACACAAGATCACAGTGGCAGGGTTTTGGAATCAGATGTCTGATCATGATCACTCATCTCTCCTTAGCGTGCTTTAATTCCTGTCTACAGATGTGCAACCATCAAGACTTGACCAGAAGGCTGTTTTTTATTGAGCTCTGGGTGGGACAAACATTGCTCTGAGACTTTTCTTTCACCTTGAATATTTCTGTGAAGTAAAGAGAAAAGAAAGTTCTCCAAGATCACTCACTCTTCCCTCAGCCTTATTCCCAGAGGTTCATGGTTTGAGTTGCTTCAAGACTCCTGCTACTCCAATAGTCCCAGCCTAGAAAACCCAGAACATGCTCCATTGGGCCCATTTCCTGGCCACTATGCTTTTCCTCCATTCATTTTGTCTCGACACAGTCTTTCCAAAGACTGTTGAGAGCACTGGGGAGAAGAGTCAAAAGGCTTTGAGGGAACTTCCTAGGGAGGTTGGAAATGAAATTTAAAAAACCCAAAATACGGCTCCCTGACCTTATTTCTTCAGGAGTTGTTCAATGAAGAATAACATTTTGACTTCTATAATTCCATTCAGTCCATGTATGTTTTCTGAGCCTTCCTCTTTGGTCATCACTGTGTTGGGGATGAAGCCCCTAGTTCACTGAATCACAGCATGTGAGGCTGAAGGTGGGGCCACTTACCTCCCACTCTCAGTGGACCCTGGCTATCTTCATGTGGGGAAACAATTTTAATGTCACTAATGGCACATGTTACTGCTGCAATTTTCCTCTTTCTTTCTTTCTTTCTTTTTTGCCTCTTTTGATTTCTGTCAGTCCTATCTGAAATACTCAATACCCAAGAATAGAAACTTACCATAATCATTATGTATATAATTTAATGCCCATGTATAAAATTTGTAAATCGTATTATAAAATAGATCGGTCCTGTAGAATAAACGTTACTTTCTTGACCCTGGAATCATAAATAATTTTTTGGTATTCTGTCTTTTAATAAAGGCATCCTGTCCACGATTGCCCCATTCCAGAAGGAAAACCAAGGGGCTTGTTTTCTGTGTTCTGTTCAATTCTTCCATTTGTCATTGATATATGTGGCATGAAAATAAAGAACGCATACATAACAGAAAGGCTGAGTAAATATACATTAAAGGGAACCAGCCCGCGTGGTGATTTCGTCCTTATCTGCATTCGCAGGTCGGCTAGATCCATCAATGGCGCTGGGCCCAACTCGGAGCGGCCCTTCGTGCCGCAGGCGAGGGAGGCAGGAGTGGAGGTGATGCCTTGTATTCTGCCGTAAAACGCAGCCAGGCTCCACTTAAACACTTCTAGTGTGGGGCAGGGGCAAAGTATCTATAATAATTTTAAGGACATTCCCCAAATGTTTATTTAGATAAAAGACGGATAACGGTAAAACTCCCGAACCTGCAGCCTGATAACTAGGTTTTATTAATGACCTGCCATATGCTAGGGCTGGATAATTAAAGTTTTTTCCCCCAAAGGAAGAGAGTGGACAAATTTATTTGATGGTTTGATACCCAGGGACACTGGTTGAAAACTATTGATATAATCGGAGCTCATTCGATTTGCTCCCGACAGCCACTCCTATCAGCTAATTTCACCTGTGAATAGTTAATTATCCCCTGGATGCATATGGCTGAGCCATTAATAAAATTTGACTATGTCATAGCTTTTTTGTCACCCACGTGTGCCTGTTATCTGCTGAATCTCCTTCTTATTCCTTCTTTTCTTCTTCCTCTTTTTTTTTTTTTTTTTCAATTCCTTTCTATGCCCTCTCTTTAAAAAATAATAAAGCTGGGGGAGACAGATGCAGCTGTGTGGGAGTCTGCAGGACTATGTTACAGATGGCATGTGACTGGGACCAGGCTGGGCTAGCAGGATTCGTGGCTTGGGAGCTTCCATGAGGACTGGCTGTGTTGAGGGCTTCTGCTCCAACTCCAGCAAAAGCAGCTGGCCCTCACACCCAGTCTGCAGGCAGGTGCACCCGGGAAGAATTGGCTTCACTGAGATTTGGAAGGAGCCAAGCTCAGACACGGGTTCACCGTGCCCTTGCCAATGGATTTCTGGAGGGCCCAGGCTGGGCCATGGTGCCCACAGCACTGGAGCGGGCTTGGGGAGGCCTGGTGGGTGGTGGTAGTTGGTGTCGAGTTGATTCCAACTCATAGCAACTCCATGTGTACAGAGGAGAAAACACACCTCTTAGGGTTTCCAAGCCGATGAGCTTTTGGAAGCAGATTGCCAGGACTTTCTTCCAAGGCGTGTCTGGGTGGGTTTGAACTGCCAACCTTTTGTTTAATAGTGAGTGCTTAGCCATTTGTGCCACCCAGGGACTCCTTGAAGTTCTGGTAGTCTTCTCAGTTCCAAGCTCAAAGGAAAGTCATTCCTCAAACATGGGAGTTCCTGAGCAACACGCTAGAGCATTGTCATGAATGGACCTTAACATACTGAGCCTTCATATAATTCCCACTATGTATTGTGCATGACTTCTGGGCCATGACCTGGGAAAAGTGCATTGATTTCTCTGATTTTCTGTTTTCTTGGATGTAAAATTGGATTGATTACATCTATTCCAATATAATGGACTAAATTGTATCCCCTCAAAAGGTATGTTGACATCCAAACCACTGGTACTTGTGGATATGACCTGGTTTGGAAATAGGGTGGTTGAAGCTGTTCTCAGTTAACGTGAGGTGATACGGCACTACATTGGGTCCTAAATATGAGTGGTGTCCTTGTAAAGGAGGGAAAAACACATAGAGAAACAGACAGGAGAGAAGACGGCCCATGAAGACAGAAGCTGAGATTGGCGTAATGTTGCTGTAAGTGAAGAAATGCCTGGGGCCACCAGGAGCCAAAAGAGACAAGGATCTTCTATAAAGCTTCTGTGGCATAGTGCCTAAGATGTTTGACTGCTAACCAGAAGGCTGGTGGTATAAACCCACCAGCCACTCTATGGAATGAAGAGCAGGCAATCTACTTCCATAAAGACTTTGTTGTTGTTGTTGTTAAGAGCCGTTGGGTCGTTTCCGACTCATAGCGACCCCATGCACAGCAGAACGAAACACTGCCCGATCCCGCGCCAGCCCCACAATCCCTGCTATACTTAAGCCCATCATCACAGCCACCGTATCAATCCATCTCCTTGAAGGCCTCCCCCTCTTTCGTCGACCCTCCACCCTACCAAGCATGATATCCTTC
>NW_006921890.1:4016099-4020412 GCF_000298275.1 Orycteropus afer afer
TTCCCTGGCCAATTCTTTCAGAAGTGGACGGCCTCTTCCTTCTTCCTAGTCTGTCTCAGTCTATAAGCTGGGCTGTTACCTGTGCACCAGGTGCATCTCTCTGGGTTTTAAACACCAGAGGCTCAGCCTCAAAACTCACGTCTATATGTCACCACAGTAGTACAAACCGACAGACAAATTTGTCCTGCTATTGGAGACCTCTCGTGTCACCCCCACCTGGCTGACTGTTCCTCTGTCTGGCTTACTGGCTTTTAATCCCCTTTTTCCTGCTCGTCTAGCCTGCTTCTTCGGGTGTCCCTGAGTTGTCTCTCCTCAGCTGTATCCTTGGGGCTGACTGCTCTTCTGTCCGGGTTCAAGGCTTTTATCCCCTTTCTCCTGCTCTTCTGGCCTGCTACTCTGAACATCCTGAGTTGTCTCTCCTCACCCGTAACCCTGGGGCTGACTGCTCTTCTGTCCGGGTTCAAGGCCTTTATCCCCTTTCTCCTGCTCTTCCGGCCTGCTACTCTGGTGTCCCTGCATTGTCTCTCTTCCATAAAGACTTACCACCTTGGAAACCCAATGGAGGTCACTATGAGTCTGAATTGACTCAATGGTAGTGAGTTTGGTTTTTGGTTTTATGGAGTTGTCAGAGAGCATGGACCTATAGACAACCTGAATTCAGACTTCTGGGCTCCAGAAGTGAAAGACAAAAATGTATGTCCTTATTAACCACCCAGTTTGTGGTTCTTTGTTGGCATAAGAAACTAATACACCCAGTGCAGACATGGACTTTAAAAGCAATAGATGTGGAAGGCATCTTAGAAAGTATTGCAGGGCAAGGGGATCACATAGGCCCTAGATGGAAAGATGTCTCTTGCTCATTCCCTGAGTGCCCACCCCACTCCCTCATAGGAAGGGTGGGAATGGGATGGGGTTGCTGGGTGTATCTGGCAAGCTGCATTTCAGTGACTATGCCTGGGCTAGCTTTATTTGTTTCCTTTGTGACTTTGTAGAGCTCTAAGAATTCTTCTCTGGAATTGGTATGAACTTTTAGCTTTTCCCAAATTTTACTTTTGTAGCCAGATGGAAAGGAGCATCTTCTGTAAAAAGAACTGTTCTGGACTTCTGGAATGTTCCACACTTGAGGAATTCTGTACTTTTCCAGCTGAATGGGTCAGCTTGGGAGAGTCTGCGAGATGAAGAGTCAAGTGGAGGTGGTCATGTTCCAGGTGAGAGACAAGTGTGACCAGAGTCCTGGAGATGGAAGTTCCTTGGGGAGATGAGCCACATGGTGACTGGCTGGAGCTGGAGGTTTGTGCAGGAGCATTTCTCATTAGAGTGATAAAGTGATCAGTCCAAAAGGGAGGTCAAGGCAGAGAAGGAGGTTCCTGAGTGGCTGCTGAAGGGCAGGTGAGGAAGAGTCTGTAGGGTCTGCGGATATTAGGGGGTGGCTGAGAACAGGAGTGAAGGGTTGGTGTTCTCCACAAGGACCTTGATCAGAAGCAAAGTGAAAGAGACTCAATCTCTGAGAAGGTCTGCAGGTTGAGGGAGACCTCCATTCCTCAAGGACCACGCTCCTCCCACCACCCCCTCCTTGGAGAAAGATTCAGCTCCATCCCCTCTGCTGTCTCTGCCATCTACTGCACCTCCTTCCACCAGGGAACCTGCTGCCTTATTTCACTTCATTTCACAGTACTGTCTCCTCTACAGAACTGAAAGTGCCTCAAAACTAGTCAAGGTCTTCTTCGCCTCAAGGTACATCCAACATGCCTAGAATGACAACAAGCATGTAGCAGGTGTTCAATGAATGTCTGATGAAAGACAATGAATTTGGAGAAGAGTGCTCCAGATTATGGGTTAAAACATGTCCCCTAGAGGATATGCTGAGATCCTAAACCTGTGAATGTGACCTTGTTTACAAATAAGGTCTTTGAAGATGTTACCAGTTAAAATTCGGACATATTGGAAAAGGGCAGGTTCTAATCCCATCCAAGTAGTGTCATTATAAAAGAATGAAACAGGCATGGAAGCAGAGATAAGCAGAGAAGGACAACCATGTGCAGACACAGGCAGAGACAGCTGCAAACCAAAGAATGCCACGGATTGCAGGAACCACCAGAAGCTGGGAGAGGTGTGGCCCAACTCCTCTCTCCGAGCCCTAGAAGGAATGAGATGACAAATAACCTGACTTGAACTTCTTGCCTCCAGAACTAGAAGAGAAATTTCTGTTCTCTAGAGCCACCCACTTTGTCATGTTTTGTTATGGCAGCCCTAGGAGACACTCAGTGACTCAGGAAAGAGTGGGGGCTTTGGGGTGGGTCTGGATTGTGGAAGATTTCCAGGGTCTGTGTGTTGCCATTGTGAGAAGCAGTGTGGGCAAACAAAGAGCAGACATAGAAAATCTGGCTTCACAGGCTTCCCCACAGGTCACCTCTGAGCACCTCCCTGTTTTGGACAAGCTGAGCTAACATTCCTGGGTGTGAATGTTAAGTCTTGGAAGCCCTGGAACAAGTGGGCAATGGGGGCAGTCCCAGCATTTCTCCAAAGTGGGGTCAAATTCAAAGGTGCTGAAAATTGAGGACTGTGGATCTGACTGGTACAGACTCAGAACAAAGGCCAGCTCATGTTACTTCTAGTCTTCTTCCTTTGAAAGGTGCTCTGGATGTGGAAAAACAGTCTGTTATGTGCCTGAGGGGTCAGAAGCTGCTCTTGAGGACAGAAGCTACCCTGTTGACCACCCACTTCCCTGGACACAGAAGGAAACCAAAGGAGGTTCCACTTGACACTCTCTCATCATGTCCTGCCAGCTTCACCTCCAAACACACCTTGAGTATGATCAACCCTTCACCTTGTCTCTACCCTGACCCAGTGACCACCTGAACATCACCTGGACCACCTGGACCTTACCTAGATCACTTGAACCTCACTAGGATCACCTGGACCTCACCTCCACCACTTGGACCATCTGGACATCTCCTGGACCCCTGGAGTTCACCTGTGTCACCTGGACCTCACCCAGATGACCTGAACCTCACCTGGACCACCAGAACTACTGTATCAGGCCCTGCTGGGCCTCAACTGCATCCATGCCCTGCACTGACCTGGTGAACCCAGACTTCCTTGTTTTCCAGCTTCCAGGTAGATATGGCTAAGAATGGAATCTGGAGGTATCAGGGCAGAAGGAGTGATGTTGGTCTTCTGCCTGTGGCCTCCATATCATCCCTGCTGGCCATGTTTCCACAGTGCTTATTTCCATGTATCTGTGACTACCACTCTCATGGCACAGGTCTCTCCGTGGGGTGGCAGCCCTTCTGGGACCCAGCACTGCTGCCTTTTCCTTTGGCCTTTCAGGCATGGGTTCCAGTTGACCACCATTGCTCCTTCCTGCCCAAAGCTCTGCTAACAGCCTCACCATTAGACCTTCTTCAATTAAAACACAGAATATGCCATCTGTGACCTCAATTCCTGATAGCCCCCTCCCTAAAACTGCTTCTCTCTGGTCTCTGCCTACTGTTCTACACCCAGCAGCCAAAGGTTATTTGTAAGGCTTGCATCAGAACTCATCAATGGCTTGGGAAACCCTCCAGAGATCCCACAACCCAACCTACACTTAGGGTAAAATCCAGGTTCCTCACCACATCTGCAGGTTACCAGGTCCCACCTACCTCTCCACTTTGGTTCTCCCCTCCTCTCCTGCCCCCAGCTTCAGGGCTTTGTCCAGGCAATGCCAATATGCTCTGTGTCCCCTAGACCAGCAGGGCAGCCCTCTTCTCCCATGGGTCTTCACCTACATTCTTTCTCCAGGGAGGTCTCTTGGCTCCCAACTCTGGAGCACCTCTTTCCACTCTTTGTTCTCCCTGCAGCACTCTTCACTTAGTGATGTATCTTCTTATGTTTTTCTCATCAGCTGCACCTCTGTACAGTGTGGAGTCATGAGAGTAAGACCATCACCCTTTTGATTGCTGTCCACGGCACATAGTCGGCACTCATTAAATACAGTCTGACACATGAACACCCACTTGTGAGGCTCTCACAAGTGAAACAGGGACCCCAGAGATGGAATTTGTTCCACTTAACTGAATCTAGCATTTGGTTACCATTCAGCTGCTAATCCGAGGTTGGTGGTTCAAACCCACCAGCCTATCCATGGGAGAAAGATGAGGCACTTTGCTTCCATAAAGATTTACAGACTTGGTACACTGCTGGTGGGACTGTAAAATGGTACAACCATTGTGGAAAGCAGTATGGCGATTCCTTCAAAAGTTGGAAATGCAAATACCATTTGACCCAGCCATCCCATTACTAGGTATATACCCTAAAGAAGTGAGAGCCAT
>NW_006921890.1:4021870-4029811 GCF_000298275.1 Orycteropus afer afer
AAAAAAAAAAAAAATTTACAGACTTGGAAACACTATGGGCAGTTCTACTCTGTCCTAAAGAGGCACTATGGTCAGTAGCAACTCAATGGCAGTGGGTTTGGTTTTGGGGTTTAACTAAATCTGATCTGATGAAATAATTCAAGACACCCAGAAGCTCCCTACAACTGAGTCACCTGCCCTTGTTCTTCCCTTTGATGTGAGTCAGGGTATCTCAGTTTCTGAAAAAGGGCTATTTGAGGTCCATGGGCATTAACAGCAAAAGGCAGTGGGATGGGGAGGAGAATAGGAGTTGGGAGCCTATGGCCATTGGCCAATTCTGTGTGCCTTTGACCCCAGGCTGGGTTGTGTCACTTGGATGTGGAAATCTACTTGGAACCATACAAGATAAGGGACAGTGTTCATGAGATTGAGCTTGGAGGTCTTGCCATCATCTGTTCTTTTGGCCACTAGCCTCAAGAGTGTGTTGTTGAGGAGATACCATGTCCTGGGTGGGGGCTGGGCCTGGAGGAGGCTGCAGACACTTGTGGACTGGAGAGTCAGGGTAAGCCCTCTCATTAATCAGGGCTGACTCTTCTGGTAGGGGTCGACAGTGGCAGCAGTCTCTGGATGATCATTACCCCCATAATCTGGCAAGTGGCAGAATCTCAGTCCATGCTGTGTGGGAATATATATGAACCAGCTGAGCTCTCCACTGGAGACCTGGCTAGGGTGAGCTAGAGTGACTGTTCCTTGCCTGAAGGAGCCAGAGTCCACAAGAGGCATTGAGTCTGTGAACCCAGGAGGCAGAGGCTATGTGGGGGACCTCAAGGTTCCTAATGTAGCTGGGGATGGGGCTGGACCCTGGCTCTAGGGCTTCACTCCAGACTTTTCTTCAGGGATAGGCTATGGTAGTGACAAGCTCTTCCAATTCTGTACTTGGTTTCCCTCACTTGGGGGCTTGGCTGCTGGAACATCAGATGCAGGGCCACAGTGTGCCCATAGGGGGAGGAGAGAATGAGGAGCCAGGTAGTCCTCTGCTTGGCATTCCAAGTACCAGTTCTCAAAAAGGTAAGGTCTGGCCCTGGGCAGAGAGGGGTCCTCCTTTTTAAGCATTTCAAGCCTGGACTAAGTCTCCTTGGAAAAGGACAAGCTTAGGGAATTCAGATCCATGATCTACTCACTTTATTGCATTCTTCTCAGCAAGTCTCTCAGTTACAATAAAGTCAATTTAATAAGAAAGGGAGTAAAATGCAACAGAAAGAGAGGCTGAAATCATGACCAAAAAGGCTCATTAATGCAATGTTGGCTGTGGGTCGCAACGACAAGGGTGAAGGCTGCGAGCAAGGTCCTTGGAGGCCTGTTTAACAATTCAGCAGGTTATTAACTTCCTGCTGCCAGGCTCAGAAGGGGGTCTGAGTGGGTGGTAATGAAAAGGTGCCACATTCCACACCTGGGGTGGCCTTGGGCTCTCAAGCAGAAGCATTTAAAATACTTAGAGATGAAAGGGCAGTGAAGGTGCCAGATGAGGTCCTCATGTTGCCAATAAAAAAGCAAAAAAAAAAAACACTACCACTGAGTCATTCCAACTCATAGAGACTCTAGGACATAGCAAAACTGTTCCATAAGGTTTCTAAGGCTGTAAATCTTTGTGGAAGTAAACTGCCTCATCTTTCTCCTATGGAGTGACTGGTGGGTTCACACCACCAACATTTTGATTACCATCTGAGCTTTTGGTTGGCAGCAAAATGCTTTAACCACTACACCACCAGAGCTACTTATGTTGCCCATTGTTGTTGTTGTTAGGTGCCGAGTCATCTCCAACTCATAGCGACCCTATGCAGAACAGAACGAAACATTGCCTGGTCTTGTGCCAGCCTCATGATCCTTGCTATACATGAGCCCATCTTTGCAGCCACTATGTCTATCATCTTGTTGAGGGTCTTCCTCTTCTTCATTGACCGTCCAATTTACAAAGCATGATATCCTTCTCAGGGAATGATTCCTTCTGACAACATGACCAAAGTATCTAAGGAGCATCCTGGCTGCACTTCCTCCAGGACAGATTTGTTAGTCCTTTTAGCAGTCCATGGTACTGCTAGCATTCTTCTCCAACACCACAACTCAAAAGCATCCACTCTTTTTTGCTCTTCCTTGTTCCTTGTCCAGCTGTCACATGCATAAGAGGTGATTGAAAATACCATTGCTTAGGTTAGGTGCACCTTAGTCTTCCAGGAGAATCTTTGCTCTTCAGCACTTGAAAGAGGTCTTTTGTAGCAGATATTCCCAGTGCAATATGTCATCTAATGACTTGACTATTGCTTCCATTGGTGTAAATTGCAGAACCAAGTAATATGAAATCCTTGACAACTTCCATCTTTGCTCCATGGTGAAGCCGTTTATTGGACCTGTTATGAGGACTTTTGTTTTCTTTATATTGAGGTGTAATCCATACTGCAGACTGTAGTCTTTAATCTTCATCAGCAAGTGCTTCAAGTCATCCTCACTTTCAGCAAGCAAAGTTGTGTCATCTGCATATCGCAGGTTGTTACTGAGTCTTCCTCCAATCCTGATGCCACGTTTCATACAATCCAGCTTCTTGGATTATTTGCTCAGCATACAAGTTAAATAACTATGGTGAAAGGATACAGTCTTGACGCACTCCCTCCTGGATTTTGGACCATGAAGTGTCCCCTTGTTCTTTTCAAATCTCACCCTCCTGATCTATGTACAGATTCCTCATAAGTAAGTGAAGTGTTCTGGAATTCCCATTCTTCTCAATGTTGTCCATAATTTGTTACGATCCACACAATCAAATGCTTTTGCATAGTCAATAAAACATACCAAAGCCAAACCAAACACACTGCCGTTGAGTCCAGTCCGACTCATAGCAACCCCTCCTTGGGTTTCCGAGGCAGTATCACTACAGAAATAGATTGCCCAACCTTCCTTCCGAGGAGTGGCTGGTGGGTTTGAACTGCCAGCCTTCTGGTTAGCAGTCTAATGCCTTAGGCACTATGCCACCAGAGTTCCTCAATAAAACATAAGTAAACATATTTCTGGTATTCTTTGCTTTCAGCTAATATCCATCTGACATCAACAATGATATCCCTAGTTCCACATCCTCTTCTGAATCCAGCTTGCTTTTCTGGAAGCCCTCTGTCAATATACTGCTGCAACTGTTCTTGAATTATCTTCAGCAAGACTTCACTTGCATGTGATATTAATGATATTGTTTGATAATTTCCACATTGTGTGGGATCACCTTTCTTTGGAATGAGTACAAATATTCTGGTCATTTGGCCAGGTAGCTGTCTTCCAAATCTCTTGGCATAGCAGAGTGAGTGCCTCCAGCTAGGCATCCATTTCTTGAAACATCTCGATGTTATTCCATCAATTCCGAGAACCTTGTTCTTTGCCAATTCCTTCAGTGCAGCTTCGACTTCTTCCTTCAATACCATTGGTTCTTGAACATATGCCACCTCCTGAAATGAATGAACATTGACCAACTCTTTTTGGTACAGTGACTCTGTGTATTCCTTCCATCTTCTTTTGATGCTACCTATATCATTCAACATTTTGCAACTCAAAGCTTAATCTTTCAATATTGCAACTTAAAGCTTATTTGTTTTTTCCTCAGATCTTTCAGCTTGAGAATTGCCAAGCATATTCTTCCCTTTTGTTTTTCTAGCTCCAGGTCTTTGCACATTTCATTATAGTAATTGGCTTTGTCTGCTCAAGCTGCTCTTTGAAATCTTCTGTTCAGCTTTCTTATCCTGTCATTTCTTCCTTTTGCTTTAGCTACTCTCAGTTCAAGGGCAAGGTTCAGAGTCTCTTCTGACATCCATTTTGGTCTTTTCTTCCTTTCTTGTCTTTTTAATGACCTCTTGCTTTCATCTTGGATGATGTTCTTGATGTCATCCCACAATTCCTCTGGTTTTCAGTCATTAGTGTTCAATGCATCAAATCTATTCTTTAGATGGTCTCTAAATTCAGGAGAGATATATTCAAGATCATATTCTGGCTCTCATGGACTTGTTTTAATTGTTTTCAACTTCAAGATGAACTTGCATATGAGCAATTGATGGCCTGTTCTGTAATCAGCTCCTGGCCTTGTTTTGGCCAAAGATAATGAGCTTCTCCATCACCTCTTGCCACAGATATTGTCGATCTGATTCCTGTGCATTCCATCTGGTGAAGTCCATGTGTATAGTCATTGTTTATGTTGTTGAAAAAAGGCATTTTCAATGAATAAGTCATTGGTCTTGCAAAATTTGATCATGCAATCTCCAGCGTTATTTCTATCACCAAGGCCATATTTTCCAACTACCAGTAACTCTTCTTTGTTTCCAACTTTTGCACTCCAGTCAACAGTGATAATCAGCCCATCTTGATTGCATGTTGGGTCAGTCAATTTCAGACTGCAGCTTTGGTAGAAATATTCAATATCCCCATCTTTGGCTTTGGTGGTTGGTGCATAGATTTGAGTATTAGGAGTATTAACTGGTCTTCCTTGTAGGTGTATGGATATTATCCTGTAACTGACAGAGTTGTACTTCAGGAGAGATCTTGAAACACTCTTCGTGACAATGAATACCACACCATTCCTCTTAAATTTGTCATTCTCAGCACAGTAGATCATATGGTTGCCCACAGTAAGGTATTTATCTAGCCAAGGGCTCAAGTCTAAATTTCCAAAATTTTCTTTGCCCAGTGACTGGGATGAGAGGCAGTCCAGCCTCCCTGCAGTCTCTGTCCTCACATGAGTGTGATCATGACATTCAGCACACACACTTAATTATGATTGTGGTGGGTGTTCCCACTGGACCCAGAGCATGACTTTGTGTGGCCTCTGATGGATGATACCTACTGTGGTAGTTAAGTTTGTGTGTCAACTTGGCTGGGCCTGGTTGAGTGGCTAGGCAGCTGGATGTAGTATTCCCCATGATGACACTGGTAATCCACTCATGGTAGAATCTACTGTGAGCAGCTGAGTAGCTGCCTTAGGGCTCTGGTCGGCTTCCTGTATATAAGGAGAAGGGTTGGGGAGTGGTCTCTAGCTTATGGTACACTTGAACCCTGCATGTAGCTGTGTTGTTGTTCAGCAGCCTGCCATACTCTGCCGACCTTGGAACTTTAATGGACTTGAATTAATGGCCTGCCATGTGGTTTGGTAACATGGGGACTGTACCTTTTTACTTGTCAACCTTGGGCTTGTCAGTCTTAGCAGACAGCAGCTGAGTGAAGAAAAGCCTCTAGCTCCAGTGTGCTGGCAGCAGGAGTCAGAGCTGAAGCCCAAGGTTGAGGGGCTTTTATCCAGCCCCTAGAGCCTGTCACTTTGAACTCAGACTTCTAGCCTCTCAAACTGTAAGAGAAGATACTCCTGTTTGTTCAAGCCATTCCATTTGTGGTATATTCTTGTCAGAGCAGTACTAGGTAACCAGAACAGAATATGGTACTGAGAGAGTGGGATGCTGCTCTGACAGATATGTAAAATGTGGAAACAGGAGTGGAGTGCGTCCTTGACCCCAGACCTCAGCAGAGAAACCCCAACATATGGCATGAGAGATAGCAGGAGCAGAGACAAGAGAGCAGCATAAGAGATGGCAGGAGCAGAGCTGAGAGAACCGGCCTGAGACAGTGAAAGCCTGACCAGCCCATGGAGGAGAAATCTGGATGTCATTGGGAAGGCAGCTTCCTGGCTGAGTGGGTTGCCTTCGGGCACTAATTGGTAGAAGAGACTGGCATGAAATGGAGTAGCAGGTTGGCCGGCCCATGGAGCAAGAAAGCGGAGTGCTTTTGGGCAGGAAGATTTCTGGTGGAGTGGGTTGCCTTTGGCATTAATTGGCAGAAGTGGAGAGACCAAGGAAATGGGAAGCAGAGCTGCCCCAGCCTCAAAGGTAAGACCATGGCCTTTGGGGGTGGAACCACCACAGCCCCCTAGGTGTCAAAGAGCCAGACCTTCCCCAACTTGGTTCTGGAGTGTGGGGCTGCTCGTTCACGTGAGCCAGTGGGATGGAGTCATAGCTGCTGCCCAAGACTGAGGGGGCAGGGTTGCCATGCCCAAGGGGAAGAGGGACAGGGCCCACCAGGCCAAGGGGGTGAAGTTGCCACTCAAGAACCAGGGGACTGGAGCAACCCAGTAAAGGAGATCTGTACAGATGCCACCCACTGAATATCTGTACAGGTGCCAATTGACAAGGGGTGGAATTGTGGTAGTTCAGTTTGTGTGTCAACTTGGCTGGGCCTGATTGAGTGGCTGGGCAGCTGGATGTAGCATTCCCCATGATGAGACTGGTAATCAACTCCATGGTGGAATCTACTGTGAGCAGCTGAGTAGCTGCCTTTGGGATGTGGTCTGCTTCCTGTATATAAAAGGAGAAGGCTTGGGGAATGGTCACTAGCTTATGGCATGCTTGAACCCTGCATGTAGCCATGTCATTGTTCAGTGGCCTCCCATGCTCTGCTGACCTTGGGACTTTCAATGGACTTGAATTAATGTCCTACCGTGTGGTTTGGTAACATTGGGACTGTGCCCTTTTATTTGTCAACCTTGGGCTTGTCAGTCTCAGCAGCCAACATATGTCTCAGTGAAGAAAAGCCTCTAGCTCTAGTGGGCCGGGAGCTGGAGGCAGAGCTGAAGTCCTAGGTCGAGGGGCTTTTTTCCAGCCCCTAGAGCCTGGCACTTTGAAATCAAACTTAAAGCCTCCAAACTGTAAGAGAATAAACTCCTGTTTGTTCAAGTCATCCCATTTGTGGTATATTTTTGTCAGAGTGGCACTACGTAATTAGAACACCTACTGTGTGTCAGACACATTTCCCAGCACTGGAGACTCAGAGATGAGCTAAAAAAGTTCCTTTAATGCAGAGGCAGAGACTCAAAATAAATCTTCATATCCTGACAGTGCAAAGTGCCTAACTGTCACAAACCACCCCAACACTTAGTGGCCTCACACACAACATGTTTTTGTTGTTATTTTTTTAAACTCATGATACTGTGGTTGATAATTTAGTCTGGATTCATCTGAGTGGTTCTGCTTGTGCAATAGTTATAGGTTTGAGTTTCTGGTCTTGGTTGGGCTCTCTGACAGGTCTAGGGCTTTGGCTGACTTGGCTGCCTGGTCCATGTGTTCTCAAATACCCTGGCATGCTAGTCTAAGCTTGTACACCAGGCTTATGCACAGAATTCCAAGAGAATGAGCAGAAGTGTCAAGGGCTCCTGAAGCCTGGACTCAGAACTGACACATAGTCCCTTCTGGTAATTCTATTGGACTGACCAAGTCCAAGGCCAGTTCTGATTCAAGTGTGAAGGCAGAGTCTCTACCTCATGAGAGGTGTTGCTACAAAGTCACATTGCAAAGGGGCATGGATATAGAGAGGGATATAGTTGGACGCATTTTGTGTATGTGTGTGTGTGTTAAAAAAGCTATTATATACAACATATTGCAATAAATAAAATATAGTTTTACAGAAGATGAGGAAAGAAGAGGAAGAATCCCAATGAGATGGATTGACACAGTGACTGCAACAATGAGCCCAAACTTAGCAACAATTGGGAGGATGGTGCAGGACCAGGCAATATGTCGTTCTTCTGTCGGTGGCTCAATCAAACTCAACAATGAAGACAATTATTTTTATAGGAAAACTTTATCTTCTTTTTTCCGAGGAAAGAATTCTAAGTCTGTCTTGAGGAATCAAGAAGTATCATAGAGTGCATGACATTTGACGTAGGTGAGTATGAGTTTGCCAAGAAATAGCGGTGAGGGAACTTCCAGTCATGTGAATAGAAAAGCAAAGACAGAAAGAAATGGAGGTGGGGTGGGGTATCTAAACATCCTTTCCCTTATTACACATTCCTAAGGACAAGTTCACACAGGGGGTTGTGAACAGGCCCCAGAGGAGATCCACAATTCCCTGCAGTTGTTTTAACCACAAAGTCTTTGATACTCCTTCCTTTAAGAGATG
>NW_006921890.1:4035116-4044407 GCF_000298275.1 Orycteropus afer afer
CTTAGCTGCTCACAGTAGATTCCACCATGGAGTTGATTACCAGTCTCGTCATGGGGAATACTCCATCCAGCTGCCCAGCCACTCACCCAGGCCCAGCCAGTTGACACACAAACATAACCATCACACAGTCTATTTCTCTGCCCTGGGTATTCCTCCTTTGAGAGCTTAGGGGCTTGACTACCCCTGCAGAACAGCTGTAAATCCACCCACTACTCAGGATGTGGTTGTTGTTGTTGTTATTTGCCATCGAGTCAAACCCGACCCATAGCGACCCCTCCTTGGGTTTCTGAGGCAGAAACACTAAGGAAGTAGATTGCCCCATCTTCCTTCCGAGGAGTGGCTGGTGGATTTAAACCGCCAGCCGTCTGGTTAGCAGTCAAATGCCTTAGGCAGGACATGGAGGTGAGACAAAGATAGATCTATTGGCTCTTGCACCCTCAGGTGTTCATGGCAAGTAAAGCCAACTCCACCCATTCCTTGTGTTAGAGCTATGAGTAATGGCTGTGTGTGTGTGTGTGTGGGGGGGGAAATGGGTGCAGAAAATGAGAAGTTTTTGTTTTTCTCCCCATTGCCAGATTTTCCAGGGCTTTCTGAGGGAGCCCAGATGGTGCAGTGGCTTGACTGCTAAGCAGAAGTTCAGAATTTTGAACCCTCAGCCACTCCGTGGGAGAAAGATGTGGCAATATTGCTTTTGTAAAGATTACAGCCTTGGAAACCCTATGAGGCAGTTTTACTCTGTCCTCTGGTGATGTAGTGCCTAACGCATTTGACTGTTAACCAGAAGGCTGGCAGTTCAAACCCACTAGCCACTCCTCAGAAGGAAGATTGGGCAATCTACTTCCATAGAGATACTGCCTCAGAAACCCAAGGACGGGTCGCTATGAGTCGGAAACGACTCAATGGCAGTGAGTTTGGTTTCTTTTTTGGTTTTTATAGGGTCTCTATGAGTTGGAATCAACTTAATGGCAACGGCTTTGGTTTTGTTTTTCCAGATCTGGGGATGTCAGATGATATGATCCAGGACCTCCTAGTTAAATATGAATTTTGGATAGACATCAAATGCTTTGTTACTGTATGTATGTCCCTGTGTTGGTTAATGTTATGTATCAATTTGGGTAGGCCATGATTCTCAGTGGTTTGACAGATATTACATAATCATCTTCCATTTTCTGATCTGATGTGAGCAGTCAATCAGTAGGATGAGGAGTTTCCTTGGGAGTGTGGCCTGCATTCATGACATAAACAAATGTTCTGGCAGAGGTCTTTCTCTGTCACTCCTTCACCTCTAGTCATCCTCTAACCTCCAGTTCTTGGGATGTGAGAAGGCTTCAGCCTGCTGCCTGACCTGCACATTTTGGATTCATCAGCCCCTGCAACCACATGAGCCTGGAGCAGCCTACAGCCGGATGCTTGACCCCTAGATTTGGGACAAGCCAATCTCCACAATTGCATTTCCTGGAAATACATTTTTCTCCACTTATTTATATATATGCTTCACTGGTTTTATTTCTCTAGAGAACCCATCTAAGACAGTCCCAATTAGCCCATGTGTCATTTTTTTCTAAAAAACATCTCTTTGGATTGCTTGCTGAAGACAGTCAGCTGCCATGTTGTGAAGACACTCAATAGCCTTATGGAACAGTCCACATGGAAAGAACTAAGGCTTCCTGCCAACAGCCAACATCAACTCACCAGGTGTGTGAGTGAATCAAATCAAAATTCAAATTTAACTTGGAGGCTCATCTTTTTAATTGATTGATTGACTGATTGATAAATCCTACAAATCTATTCAGATCTCAACTTGGAGATGAAGTTTTGATACCTGTACTGGGAAATAGGCCCTTGTAAAATGAGGCCATGCGCTTGGACACACATATGCATTCCTTCATAGCATGTCTTTGACTTTTTTTTTTTTTTTAATTTTTATTGTGATTGGGGTGAAAGTTTACAGAGCAAATTCATTTTCCATACAGTAGTTCATACGCGGGGAGCTCTGGTGGCATAGTGCCTAAGGCATTTGAGTTCATACACATTTTGTTTCATGACATTGACTACAATTCCCCACAATGTAATAGCTCTCTTCCCACTTCCTCCCTGTAGTTACCTCTTCCCTGGTCCATCCTTCCTTCCAATGCATTCCTGTTCCCTAGCTATCTCCCTTTGCAAACACTGCCCTTCTAGTCTCTCCACAATTGATTGCTCTAAGAAGTGTATCTACCTAATGTAAATGTTCACCCATCATGTCTGTCTATTGTTTGGCTGGAAGCCACAGGAGTGTTCTGTTCCAGACCTAAAGGATAACTAGTTAGGAGCCATAGCCTCAGGGGTCTCCCCAGACTCTATCAGACCAGTAAACCTGGTCTGTTTTGTGGTTTTGAGTTTTGTTCCACATTGTTCTCCCACTCTATCCAGGATCTCCTGCACTGATCCATTTCCAAGTGGTTGACATTGGTAGCCAGGCACCATCTAGTTCTTCTGGTCACATGGTCATATAGGCTGAGGATCAGATAGTCTACTAGTCCCTTGGACTAATTGTTTCCATGCATCTTTGGTTTTCTTCATTCTTCTTTGCTCTTGATGAGGAGAGACTCATTATTGCATCTTAGATGGTTGCTTGCAAAGTTTTGAGACCCCAAAGGCCAGTTACTACTCACCAAAGTAAGATGTAGAACAATGTTTTTGTGTAGTAAGTTATGCCAACTGAGCCTGATGTCCTCTGTGACCATGGTTCTGAGCCCACAGGTCCAACTACTTGCTCCGTCAGGGTGGTTGGCTGTGGCCAAGAAGTTACCATAACTTTGCCCTTTGTTAGCTCTATTATATATTGGGACATACTTACAGCACATGCAAATATGTATGTAGAAATATCATCTGCCACCCTTATACATGGTTATAAGCATACTCCCTTTTGCCTAGACGTATCTGATCATTCAGACTGCCTATCCATTTACTTGCCCGTAGATTGATGTTTGGTATCACTGACAGCATGGTATCCTGTATGTAAAAGGGTTTATCTTTGTTGTCTGTACCTCTTGTGCACCTCTCTGTGTCTTCTGGTTCCTCAGTGACACTGTGTTGATCTCTCACTTTTGGTACATTGTCCCCTTCTAAGAAGTCCCAGTTCTCACTAGAGACCCTTCATACAGATAGATATCAACCAGGCCTTTCTTCCCTGGGGCCCAACCTGTGGCTGTTTGGGCCCTTACCAGATGGATTTTCCCCTGGCTTGGTGAACACAGCAGAAGCATTGAAACAAGCCTGGGTTTCTCATGCTGGCTGTGTCCTCTCTGGCCATGTGGCAGTGGCCTTGGCCTGGCCCCTCCTGGGGCTCCAGAGTTCCACCCAAAACGAGAGAGAAGGTAGAATTAGATGATCTCCAGCATCCCTGTTACTTCTACAATCTTGTGTGCACAATAATTTTTACTTGAAATGTTATTTAGTGAAATGGAGATGTATTAATGGAAACCAAACAGGTTGGAATATTATTTTTTCATTTCGTTTTGTTTTGCATGTGGATAAATGGATTCTAGATTCTTTTGTGTGTTTTTTTCACTGATGATATTTCCTAACACTGTGATATTTCTTATCCCGTCCCTTATTGCACTGTAAAGGAGAGAGGGGATAAATCAAGCATTTCTCATTTGTTCTGGGGTTTTTTGGTAGATGACTTGGCTCCTCACATTCTCTAGCTTTCATCTCACCAGAAAAATGTGCCATCACTGTGCTGTGAGCCTTGTCCTCAGTAATATGAGCACAATGTTCATTAGAAAAAGACTAATGCTGACATGGACCTTCTCTGATTCCCTGTAAATAAGAAGCTTTTCCCACTTAGTATCTAAAGATTTGTCATTTATTTATTTTTGTTTGTTTGTTTGTTTTATATATTTGAGTCATTATCATCCCAGAAGTAAAATGTATCACTTCTGGCTTCCCAGGATTCCCACAAAGCAACTGCATAGAATATGAGCAAGCCCCATCTCACTTTAGTCCTGCCAACTCTCTTTTGGTCTTCAGCCTCCCAGATAAAGAGGCAATGCAACCTGTGGGGAAGGCTGGCCAGGGTTTGATGCAATGGGCAACCTAGGGAGTGTGGTCCAGGGTGGGGACAGTGAAGGCCTTGAACATGGGTCCTTGGTGGTCTTTAGCTCAGCAGGTGTGGGAACCAGGCTCTAGCACAAGAAGTGGCTAAGTGCCCATCTTCCTTTTCCTCTCCAAGCTTCACTCAAACATGGAGCAGACACAAAACAGGTATGTCATGAGACGCACGACAATGAATTGGTGTATGACAGCCCCAAGTTGCTGACACAGTCCAAGAGTGTACAGACCACTTGTAGGAATGACAAGTACCAGCCAGATACAATGCCTGATGCCCCCTTTTCTACCTTGGAGGAAATTCCTAAGCAAGTGGCCTTTCAGGATTCAAACAGAAATTGATCCCTCACATCTGTAGGCAGGAGAAAGTTGCATGTAGGCTAAGTTTTTGTGGTGTCATAGAAGTTGGCAGGTGTTTCGGGGCCTGAAGAGAGAGTGATCACAGGCAGGGCTTTAGGGTACTTCCTGCTACCCCAATCCTAACCCTAACCCAAGTACATGTCCGGATGCCATCATCCGAGAAGTACTGGGTTATTCATTTCAGCACTGAGGTAGCACCCTGATGAAGGCCAGACTTGGAGAGCCCATAAAGGTACAATTCTAGGATATCCCTGGTAGGTGGGTGAGTGTTGATCCTGGGACATCTCCACCCTATTCCCTGGGGTGCTCCACACAGATAAGCTTTCCTACCCATTCTAAGGGAACTGGGTCAATGTACCAGGATGTGTCAACTGAATGTTATGCCCATTATTGTGTTTTGCTTTCCAGATCATGCAAATGGGAGACTAGCTTCTTCCCAGCAGACTGGTCAGTCATTCTAAGGACAGACTTTGCCTTAGTAACTCTTAGTATAGTGCCTGATGGTTGATGGACCAAGAAATGGCTATTGCTGAGATTAAGCCTTGTCCCGTGTCACCACTACAGATGGAAATATGAACAAGCCACTTACCATATAGGAGTCAGCTCCTTTATGTGTAATATGACTGGTCTGATGGCTGCCATGATACTTTTCCTCCCAAGAAAGATGAAAGACATGTGGTATCAGTGGGACCCTCATACACTTGTCCTTGATTTCAGCTTCAAGCCAGTCTTCTGCCTCTCTGGGCTCTACCTCTCTCACTACAGAGAGGATCCTGCATGGTTTACCTTATGTTCCATGGGAAAGCAGGCAGCCACAGAACTAGCTTCTTGCTGACAAGTTTTACTGGCAGCCCAGCATTGTGTAAACTGAGAGTATCCAGTCTTGGCTTCCCTACCTGAGAGATAATGCAGAAGAGAGAAATATAGCAGTCCCCACCTCTGGGAACATGCCCTTCACTTGGGAGTCCCTTTGTATTTCAAATGATTAACACGCTTGACTATTAACCAGAAGTTGTCAGTCCGAGTCCACCCATAGATGCCTTGGAAGCAAGGCTTGTTGATCTACTTCTGAGAAATCAGCCTTTGGAACCCAGTAGAGCACAGATATAGTCTGACACACATGCCATGAGTTGGAATCGACTTGACAGAAACTTGTTGACAGGACTGCCACGAAAAGCCTATCCAGCTGGGCTCTCAGCCCTTGGTCAGTACTGGGCTTCAGGCCTGGTAAAGAAGCACCCATCCTCACAGCCTCATGCCCACCTCTGTCCCCTGCTCCTCCTGACGTTGTTCTGGCTGCTCCTCAAGCCCTGACCAGGTCAGGCCACCAGAGCCTCGTTTCCTGGATCTCTGAGTCCACCTCTCCCTCCTGATGTGATGTGGGGAATCTGGGCTCTCTGTGGCCACCTCCCTGTGGTCAGTCCTGGGATCCCTTTTCTCATACGAACTGGGGGCCCTGAGCTACCTGTGGATTTCCATCCCACAGACCTAGAGTGAGAGGCATGCTCCTGCTTCTCTGACCACATGGCTCTTGTGCATTCATGAACAATGTGTGTCTGCAGTCAGGGCTTGTATGTTTCCAGAAAAGTCAAAGATTCATATGCTATATAGCTCCCTGTTCATGTATTCACTGTCTGTGTGCAGACAGACTCTTATTCTGAGTGCTGTTGTTGGATGTTGTCAAGCAGATTCCAACTCATGGTGACCCCATGTGACAGAGTCAAACTGTCCCAGAGGGCTTTCTAGGCTGCAGTCTTTACAGGAACAATTTCCAGGTCTTTCTCCCATGCAGTTGCTGGGTGGGTTCAAACCACCAAACTTTTGGATAGCAGCCAAGTGCTTACATGTTGCACCACCAAGGCTTGTATTACCAGTGCTCCTGAAAAACCAAACCCACTGCCATAAAGTCAATTCCTACTCATAGCAACCCTGTAGAACAAAGTAGAACTACCCAATAGAGTTTCCAAGGCTGCAAATCATTATGGAAGCAGATGGCCACATCTTTCTCCCACAGAGCAGCTATTCGGTTTGCACTACCAACCTTTTAGTTAGCAGCTGAGTACTTTAAACACTGCACCACCAGCTTTCCTTTTATCAATGCTTTCGTGTTGTTGTTACGTGCCGTTGAGTTGGACCCAACTCATAGCAACCCCTCCTTGGGTTTCAGAGGCGGTATCACTATGGAAGTAGATTGCCCAACCTTCCTTCTGAGGAGTGGCTGGTGGGTTTGAACTTCCAGCCTTCTGATTAGCAGTCAAGTGCCTTAGGCACTACACCACCAGAGCTCCTTTATCAATGCTAGATATAGTAAAATGATCACAGATTGAGTAGTTTATTATTTCATTTAAAAATTCTTTATTGAGCACCTTTAAGGAATGTCAGTCTTATCTAAGCTAGTAAAGGTTCAGAGGGAACAAGGTCACTAAGGAACTTGTCCTTGGGGCATCTGAGACCTTGAGATTGCCCAAAGATAGAAAACTCCATGCCCAGACACCCCCAGAGTGCCCTTCAGCCAGAAGCCCTGCCAGAAAGCAGTTCTTGGATGCCTGGTGTTCCCAAAATGTCCCTGACAGTGGAGAGAGCTGTGGCATATTTGGGTCACAACTCCCTCTTGAGACTAGAGTTCCAAAGAACAGAGTAATAAAAGGCATAGCTATGCCACCTTCACATGGGCCTTGAGAATTTCCAAACATGGAGTTTGGGAAAGGTTTCATATTAGTTTCCTATGACTGCTTGGCAACAAAGTAGCACAAACTGGATATCTTAAAACAACAGAGATGTGTTCTTTCAAGGTGCCAGAGGCCAGAAATCTGAAATCAAGATGGCACCAAGGTTGCTTCCTTCTGGACGCTCCAAGGGAAAAGTTGGTCTATGTCTCTCCCCTACCTTCTGGTGGCTGTTGGAAACCCTTGGTTTTCCTTGACTTGCAGCCACATCATTCCAATTCCTGCTTCATTGTCGCATGGCCTTCTCCCATGTGTGTCTCTGTGTCTCAAATCTCTCTGGCTTTCTCTCATAAGGACATCTGTCATTGGATTAAGGTCACTGAGTGGTACAATGGTTTGCACTCGGCCACTAACCCTAAGATTGGAAGGAATCAGCTTGATGGCAACAGGTTTGGATCATTGGTTATTGGATTTAGGACCCATCCTAACCTAGTATGACTTCATCCGAACTTCCTTACATCGGCATACACCCTATTTCCAAATGAGGTCACATTCAATGTTACAAGTAAACACAAATTTAGGGGGTGCAGTGCTGACAGTATTCAACCCAAAACAACCAGTAAATACTTAACATATGGAGGCTTTTCCTAGAACTATTGATATAGAGTCAGATTTGAAGTTTTAAAAGTTCAATATTGAGATTTTAATGAATAGGCTGATTCATAGCTTCCATTCTTGAGGAAAGCGATTGACAGTGGAGAGACACTGTAAATCCACCAGCACAGTGCTATAGGCACAAGATAATGTCCTGGCTGCTGGCACTATAGGTAGAAGACCCTTCCTCTATGTCCCAACTGGAGTCTCGCTGATGGTCAGTGGCGAGTAGAAACCAGCAAGGTAAAAGCCCTTGGAATTAATCATCAAAATTTGCTAGATCTAGAAACTAAAACCCTAGAGACCAGCTCCCAGAATGAATGCTGGACTCCCCACGGGCTCCAGGGCCACCTGACAGGTGACATGATAGTGTGCTGCCAAGCTAATCCCCACAGAATTATTTGTGTCCTGTCTAGCACCAAAAAGCCCATGGAGACTTGTCACAAGAGGGCTTGTGACAGGTGAGGAAATGTGTTTACTCCAATTAGTGAAGCCAGGGTAACGTATGAGATGCTTAACATTCATGTGCAACTTGTAGGCATGATCTGTTATCCAGAGGAAGCCACTCTGCGAATGGCAGAGACATATCTGGCCTCTCTTTCTCTGGGACTATCTCCTTCCTAAAGACAATTGCAATTGAAAAACAAAACCATCAGTGGTGGTTATGTTTGTGGGTCAACTTGGCTGGACCTGGTTGAGTGGATGGGCAGCTGGTGGTAGTTATTCCCCATGATGAGACTGGCAATTAACTCCATGGTGGTATCTACCACAAACAGCTGAGTAGCTGCCTTTGGGATGTGGTCTGCTTCCTGTATATGAGGAGAAGCCTTGGGTATTGTTGTTGTTAGGTGCTGTCGAGTCATTTCCAACTCATAGCAACTCCATGCACAGCAGAATGAAACACCGCCTGATCCCACACCAGCTCCATGATCCTTGCTATACTTGAGCCCATCATCGCAGCCACCATGTCAATCCATCTTGTCGAAGGCTTTCCACTCTTTAGTTGACCCTCCACCTTACTAAGCATGACATCCTTCTACAGGTAATGGTCCCTTCTTACAACATGACCAAAATAGGTGAAATGAAATCTGGCCATTCTCGCTTCCAAGGAGCATCTCAGCTGCATTTCCTCCAAGACAGATCTGTTAGTTCTTTTAGCAGTCCATATGAAGCAGCATTATTCATCAGCACCACAACTCAAAAGCATCAACTCTTACTCAGTCTTCCTTATTCATTGTCCAGCTCTCACTTGCATACGAGGCAATTGGAGATATCATGGTCTGTGTCAGGTGCATCTTAGTCCTCAAGGAGACATCCTTGCTCCTCAGCACTTGAAACAGTTCCTTCGCAGTTGACCTGCCCAGTGCTACACATCATCTAATGTCCTGACTGCTGCTTCGATTGGCATCGATTGTAGAACCAAGCAATATGAATTCCTTGACAACCTCAATCTTCTCTCCATTTATTGTGATGCTGCTCATTGGTCCAGTTGTGAGGATTTTTGTTTTCTTTATATTAA
>NW_006921890.1:4046177-4065979 GCF_000298275.1 Orycteropus afer afer
GAACCCTGCATTTAGCCATGTTTTTGTTCAGCAGCCTGCCATGCTCTGCCAACTTTGGGACTTACAATCAACTTGAATTAATGGCCTGCCGTGTGGTTTGGTAACATCAGGACTGTGCCTTTTTATTTGTCAACTTTTGGCTTCTCAGCCTCAGCAGCCAGCAGCTGTCTGAGTGAAGAAACACCTCTAGCTCCAGTGGGCCAGGAGCAAGAGTCAGAGCTGGACCCCAAGTTTGAGGAGCTTTTACCCAGCCCCTAGAGCCTGGCACTTTGAACTTGGACTTAAAGCCTTCAAACTGTAAGAGAATAAAATCCTGTTTGTTAACTCCATCCCATTTGTGGTAGATTCTTGTCAGAGCAGCACTAGGGAACCAGAACACTATCTAAGCATGGATTTCCTCTAATGCTTTTCCTTACATAAGAGCTCTAGGGAGTGAAAACTTGTAGTCAACTTGGGAGAAGAAAAATAGGATTTATACCTCTCTCTCTAGCTTGCCTCTCCAGGCCTGTCTGGTGGCTGCCCACAGCCACCATGTGGTGTGCTGGGGGGATGGGACATGACAGGAACCTCCAGGACAGGTGGCCACTGACCCAGAAATAAACCCCTGCTGCTCCACATAGGTCTCAGCATGTGGGCTCAGACCCTCCCCAGAATTCCAGTGAAATCCAGCTGTGGTCAGCACTCCAGTAGCTAACTGGGGTACCACTGTGCACCCCATACTCTCCATGAGCCAGAACCCCCTCGGTCACTGATCCAGTCTCACCCAAGCCTGGAGGTTTGCAGGATCGTCTGTTCCCAGGGGTGTGTGTGAAAAGATGGATGTCAGGGAGCAAGTTGCTTTGAGATTGGAATCTCCAGCTTCTCTGCAAGATACATTATTAGCCAGCAGTGGCTCCCTGTATTAGGACAATCCTTCTTGGGCTCCTGAGTGGAGTATCCATCACGTCCTGTATCCATGGATCTCTCTGAGGCTGAGGAGGCTGAGGAGCCTCCATCCCAGCATGTCACATCCAGCATTTCCATGTAGAGTGATTCATCCCTGGGATGTCTCTCCAGACAGCCGACTGTGAGGATGGATGTGTCCACCCACTACTTATCACTGCCAGTAAGCAGTTTATCATGGCATCGAGCATGGCTGTATCTGCCTGGCTGCCTTTACCTGAACACTCTGGCGAATCTTGTATAGTGAGCAGGAGAAAGGCCATTCTAGGGAGCCCAGGGGCAGAGCTGGGGTCGAGTGGCATGTCTCCACCTTCTTTGGGACCTCGGGTGTTGAAGGGAGGTGACGGCAGAGGCCTTTGAACTATGACACTGGGTTATCAGGAGGAAGTGTGGATGAGTGGGGAGGAGGGCCTGTTCACCCTGAAGACCCTGCAGGTACACAGAAGGACATGCTCTGGCACTTGCTGGGCTATTTTGGGAACGATGGTGACTGGGGACAGCATACAATGTGATTTCTCCATGGCTGCCCAGACCATCTAAGGCTACAGCACACTCAGTGATGGGGAGACTGAACCATCAAACATTTGCCCAGTTGCCAAGAAAGTACTTCTTCACCTAAAAAAGAAATTAAAAAATAAGTTGACATCCAGTAGATGCCAATCCCTGTGCTTCAGAGTAGAACTGCTTCATAGGGTTTTCATGTCTGTGACATTTTGGAAGCAGATAGCCAAACCTGTCTTCCAAGGCACCCCTAGGGAGATTCAAACTCCCAGTTGTTCAGTTAGTTGCCAAGCGCTTAACTATTTGTGCTACCGTGGGACTCTTTTCTTAACCCACAGGATACTAAGAAGTTAATTTGCCAGCCTTGCTGTGGGGTGTGTGAGCATCTTATACCACAGTATGTATTCAGAACCATCCTACTGGAAATATTTTGCAAGCTGAGGTTCTGTTCTGGACAGGGGTGACACCTGTGGCTGGCCAGGTCATATATTCTTCTTCCTAAGCTGTCCTTCTGACCTGATCCTCATGACCTGAACCTGAGGCTGCATCCCCATCTCTGTCCCTCCAGCTTCCAGGTGCTGTTCTCTCTGCATTGTGGATGGGTGCCTGAGCCAGTCCAAGAATGAGAGACCTTCCACCAGCCCCTGGCTGCTGCCTCCAAAAGGTCAACAGGCCTGCACCTGGGGCTTGTGGGCCCAGATGAGCCTGATGACAACAGCGTTTGCTAAGTGCACACTCTGGATTTCACCCAAGCTTTCCTTTCCTAGATGCTTGGAATACAGTGTAAGTACAGGCAGAATGAAGTAAATGCCATAAAATCTGTCTGAAGCACTTCCAACCGTGGGAATAGGAAGATGCTGTGGAGAGACTGGACATTCCAGACACATGGAATATCCAAAACCACGACAGAAAACATGAAAAAGCATGGTAGACTCCAAACTGGGGCTGGTCTGTGCTCCTATGTAGGTAGTCCCCAACTTACTATGAAGTTCACTTCCAACAACTCCATCATAAGTTAGTTCTTATGTAAGTAGCATCTCTCTCTCCTCTCCTTTTTTTTTTTTTTTTGTTTTCTTTATTATTGCCTGCTATTATCAGTATCTTTATAAATCAGATTTTATTTGTCTTTTGGGGTTAGAAACATTAAATATACTGTTACAGCATAGTGCCTTAAGGCATTTGACTGCTAACCAGAAGGCTGGCAGTTCAAACCCACCAGCTACTCCTCAGAAGGAAGGTTGGACAATCTACTTCTGTAGAGGTACCACCTTGGAAACCCAAGGAGGGGTCACTATGAGTTGGGACTGACTCAATGGCAGTGAGTTTGTACATACATAAAAGGCCTGGCCTTTCATGTAGCTGGTGGCTCCCTGTGTTAGGACAATCATTCTTGGGCTCCCTGAGTGGAGTGTCCATTGTCCTGTATCCATTGATCGCCCCACAGAGGCTGGGGAGCCTCCATCCCAGCATGTTGCATCCAGCATTTCCATGTAGAGTGATCCATCCCTGGGATGTCTCTCCAGACAGCCAAGTGTGAAATCATAAAAATTTACTCTGACAATGAAGAAGAGTTAGATGATGTTGGCACTTTGTCAGTATAGGTAATAACTCCACTTATGGATGGTTCTAGATCATCTGAATTATCCCTGGGATTGGGGATAGCATTTCTAGTTAGAAAATTAGTGAGAAAATGGTTCTTTTCATTTTTTCCTCTGATATTTTATGGTACCTTCTCCCTGCTTCTTGAATCTGCCTATTGAATTTAGCAAAATGATCAGTATTTCTGTTCATGTTTTCAAGCAATTGAAGCCCCGGATTCACTGTAGAAAAAAAAAAAAAAAACTCTAGCTAATCTTTTGACTGTAAAAGAATTTGACAACTTAGCTCTTCTTTTTCCATCTTGTCCAGCTCATTCTGGAATTTTTCAGCATTGGTACTTCCTGATTCTCCAATCATATGCATCCACATGAGCCAAATCTGTCTTTGAAGCAATAAAACCAAACTTTGCTAGCATTAACGTATGTATAGAAGTCTTCTGCTTGATGTTTCTTCAGGTTTTCAAAAAGACTATATGCCTTTGTAGGAATCATCATGACCCTAATAGGAATCCTCTTCTATATCTTGTCTTCTATCAAAATTATAAACAGCTTTTTCAACTTGTGGATTGGCCCTTGACTCCTCTGTCAAAATTGTTGATCTTATTCCTCTCACTCTTTTAACCACCTCCAAAATCCTATTCTTATCCTTAATTTCCATCATACTTATTCAGTTTGTGTCCTGTTCAAATAATCTGAGAATTTAGACTATATGAAGAACATAGCATCAGGATTGGAAGAACAGTCATTAACAACTTGTGATATGCAGATGACACAACATTGCTGCCTGAAAGCGAAGAAGACATGAAGCACCTACTGATGAATATCAAAGACTACAATGTTCAGAGACCTTACAGAAATGCAAACTGGATTCAGAAGAGGACATGGAACAAGGAAGATCATTGCTAATGTCAAATGGATCTTGGCTCAAAGCAAAGACTACCAAAAAGATGTTTACTGATGTTTTATTGACTATGCAAAAAACACTTGATTGTGTGGACTATAACAAATTATGGGTAACATTGAGAAGAACCGTAATTCCAGAACACTTAATTGTACTCGTAAGGAAACTGTACATAGATCAGGAGGCTGTCATTCAAGCACAACAAAGGGACATCTTATGGTTTAAAATCAGGAAGGGAGTAGGTCGAGGTTGTATCCTTTGACCATACTTATTCAATCTGGATGCAGAGCAAATAAATTGAGAAGCTGGACTATATGAAGAAGAATGTGGCGTCAGGATTGGAGGAAGAACCTATGATACACTGAGGACACAACGTTGCTTGCTGAAAGTGAGAATGACTTGAAGCACTTACTGATGAAGATCGAAGAACACAGTCTGCAGTATACATTACATCTCGATATAAAGAAAACAAAAATCCTTACAACTGGACCTATAAGCAGCATCATGATAAATGGAAAAAAGATTGAAGTTGTTAAAGACTTCACATTGCTTTGTTCTACAATCAAAGCCAAATGAAGCAGCAGTCAGGACATCAGACGACGTATTTGTTGTTATTGTTGTTGTTGTGTGCCGTCGAGTCGACCCCGACTCATAGCGACCCCTCCTTGGGTTTCCGAGGCAGTATCACTACGGAAGTAGGATTGCCCAACCTTCCTTCCGAGGAGTGGCTGGTGGGTTTGAACCACCAGCTGTCTGGTTAGCAGGCAAGTGTCTTAGCCACTATGCTACCAGAGCTCCCCAGACGACGTACAGCACTGGGCAAATCAGTTGCAAAGGAATTCTTTCAAGTGCTGAAGAGCATAGATGTCTCCTTGAGGACTAAGGTGGGCCTGACACAAGCCTTAGTATTTTCAATCACCTCATATGCATGTGAAAACTGGACAATGAGTAAGGAAGACTGAAGAAAAGTTGATGCTTTTGAGTTGGAGATGACTCGATGGCACTTAACTACAACAACAATATCCTAAAGAAGTGAGAGGCAGGACAAGAACAGACATATGCACACCCATGTTCATTGTAGCACTATTTACAATAGCCAAAAGATGGAAACAACCAAGGTGTTCATCAACTGAAGAATGGATAACCACACTGTGGTACATACATACAATGGAATGCTATGCAACTCTTAAGAATAACATAGAGTCTGCAAAACACCACATAAAGTGGATAAACTTGGAGGATATTATGCTGAGTGAAATAAGTCAATCACAGATGGACAAATATTGTATTAGTCCACTACTGTAAAAAGCCGAGGAAAAGTTTATACATGGAAGGAAACTTTCTTTGTTGATTACCAGCAATAGGAAGGGAGGAGAGGGAAAATTCCTGGATAGGTGGGAAAACATCATCATCAACAACAAACAAGCAATCTAAGGAGCCCTTGTGTCACAATGGTTGACTGCTCAATTGCTAACTGAGAGGTTGGTCCCAGCAGCACTGCAGAAGAAAGACCTGCTGACCTACTTCCTTGATTACAGTCAAGAAAATCCTATGGGGCTCTCCAATACTGTCCTGTAGGGTCACCACGAGTCCTCCAATAGATCTACTGACTGGACCATTGCACTGGGGGACACCAGATTCAATTGGCACAACAAAATACAAAAAAGTCTTGTTTCTCATTCTACACTGGGGAGTAGTGACCGGGGTCTTACAAGCTTTCAAGTGGCCATCTAAGATGCAGCTGATGGTCTCCTATTATTGGAAGCAAAGAAGAGTTAAAAAAACCGAGGGCTTTTGGAAGCAATCAGCCCTAGGATATGATGGCTCTTGAGACCAGAAGAACTAGATGGTGCCCAGCTACCAATGCCAACCACTTAGGAAAGGTTCAAATCTGGAGATCCTGGATAGAGTGGGAGGAAAATCATGGAACAAAATCCAAAAACTCAATAATGACCAGAATTACTGGTCAGATGGAGTCCAGTGAGACCCCAAATACTATGGCCCTGGGATACATTCTGGGCCTGGAATAAAACTCACTCCTAGGGACTGGCTGTCAGCCCAATAGTCAACAAGATGTACATGTAGACCACTTAACCCAGGGTGATGCACCCACATACTCTATGGAGATGCATCCTTTGGGGCAATCAACCACAGGGCACCAGAAGGGCAACATTTGCACAAAGGAAATGCAGGACATACAGGAATGCGTAACTATGAGGGGCATAGGGGGTGAGTTACTGGGCAGTGAGGAGAGGAGACTGGCTTAGGGTTGGGGATGGTAAACGTGTAGTGAAACTAAATGTACATGAAATGTTGAATGGAAAACAAACTCTGCTCTGTAAACTTGCACCTAAAGCATTTAAAAAAAAAAAAAAAAATCCTAGGTGGCACTTCAATTCTGTCCTATAGGGTCACTATGAATCAGAATCAACTTGATGGCACACAATAACAATGAGAAGACTGCTTGACTATTTCCCCAAAATTAGGTGTAACTCCTGTCCTCTCCAGCACGAGAAAGTGGAATAAATGAGGGAGAGTTTTCTTTAGCGAGTTAAAAGCAAACCAATCACCTCTGATACCTTGAGGATGAAACTCACTTCTACATGAGGGATGGCTGCAAAAGCATTACCCATGCAGAACTGTGAGTCATCCTGGCACCAGAACACCTCAGCATCAAGGACTCAGTCCATGGTCTTTGCCAATGTGGAACCGAAATCTACATCTACTTTATTAAAACTGTAAAATAGTTTTTACTACTAAGTGCAAGCTCAATGTTGTTGTTATGAGCCGTTGAGTTGCTTTCTACTCAGAGTGACCCTATACACAGCAGAACTGCCTGGGTCTGCACCATCCTTACAATCGTTGCTATTCTTGAGCCCAGTGTTGAAGTCACTGTGTAAATCCATCAAATTGAGGGTCTTCCCCTTTTCTGCTGACCCTATACTATACCAAGCATGATAAACCAAAAATAACAAACTCACTGCTATGGAGTTGATTCTGACTCATAATGACCTCCATAGGGTTTCCAATGCTGTAAATCTTTATGGAAGTAGTTTGCCCCATCTTCCTAACATGGAGTGGCTTCCTACCATGGGTTTCAACCGCTGGCCTTCTGGTTAGCAGCCAGATGCCTTATCCACTACATCACCAGATTTTGAAGCATGAGATATGTCTATAAATGCCATATTTCTCATATTAACCTAGAGCTTTACAAGTATAAATCAGTCCCTTAGTGTAAGTCACAGAAATAGGTCCTGAGTTTCAAAGATTGGTAAATCTTTGTGCTAAAGATGTTTGCTTCTGGCAGTTTCTGCTGATGGAATCATTGATGAGGGGTTCTTGGTGTTTCTTTCCAAGATAGTCATTATGTATGTTAGGCAGACTTCTAAGGTGGCTGCAAGGATCCCGCCTCCTGGTATCCATCAATCCCTTCTTCTTGAATGTGGGCTTGACTTGCTTCAAAATAAGAGAATATAGCAAAAGTGACGGGATTTTTATTTTGAGATTAGGTTATTAAAGACATTGTTTTCCATCAGCTCATATTCTCTCTTTCCTTGGGTTGGGTTTTCTGATGATGCTGCCACCATGTTATGAGCTGCACTATGGAGAGGCACACGTATCAAGGACCTGAAGGTAGCCTTCAGCCAACATCCAGGAAGGAACTGAAGTCTCAGTCCCAACGCCCTCAGGAACTGAGCCCCAACAACAACCAGAGACTGAGTCTGGTAGCGGCTCATGCCCCTGTGTGGTGGTTATGTGTGTGTGTGAACTTGGCTAGGCCTGGTTGATTGGCTGGGCAGCTGAATGTATTTATTCCCCATAGTGAGAATGGTAATTAACTCCATGGTGGAATCTGTTGGAGCAGCTGAGTAGCTGCTTTGGGTATGTAGTCTGCTTCCCGTATATAAGAAACAACTTTGGGAATGATCTCTAGCTTATGGTCTGCTTGGACCATGCATATAGCTGCGTCGTTGTTCAGCAGCCTGTCATGCTCTGCCACCCTTGGGACTTACAATGGATTTGAATTAATGGCCTGCTGTGTGGTTTGGTAACATCAGGACTGTGCCTTTTTATTTGTCGACCTTGGGCTTGTTGGCCTCAGCAGCCAATAGCTGTCTGAGTGAAGAAACGCCTCTAGCTTCAGCGGGCCAAGAGCAAGAGGCAGAGCTAAAGCCCAAGGACAAGGGGCTTTCACACATCCCCTAGAGCCTAGGACTTTGAATTTGGACTTAAAGCCTCCAAGTTGTAAGAATAAACTCCTGTTTGTTAAGGCCATCCCATTTGTGGTCTATTCCTGTCAGAGTGGCACTAGGTGACCAGAAGACCCTGTGAAACACTTTGATGACTATGGCCCCAGCCAACATCTTTCTGCACCCTGAGCTGGAGGATAAGCCATACTAATGGTAAAATTGTAAAATCATTGATTACTTTTTTGTCAACCACCAGAATCATCAATGTAGGTAAACTCTAGCCAGGCCTCAGAGCACAGCCAGTCCTTCTCACTTCCTGGAGCTGGTACCAGACAGAAGATTGCATGGGTGGACTGAGGGAGTCTTCACAGGCTAGTGATAGGAGAAGCTCTGGATTCAGGTTCATTGTTGTGACTGCTATTCCACTTGTTGTGGTCTATGCAAAAAGGAATCACATGATGCCTTGAGCATCCGAGTTGGAATATGCACTAGAAATTTCTAACAGGAGTGTGTTACAGTTCTGTGGATGGCCCTGGAGAACATTTAAGATGACTACATTAACAAATAAGAAAAGAGAAAGAGCACCAAATATGCAACTCACCTGTAGCCCAGTCACGAACAAACGCACAACTTATGTACACAGTTTACAAATATGAATCATGCACACAATTCATCCAATGACTCAGGCACATGATTCACAAATATGGCTTAATGCAATCCACATGCACAATTCATGCACACAATTCATGTACACGATTCATAAACATGACTCATGCACACCATTCACAAACACGATTGATGCACAATTCACAAATATGATTTATTCACATGATTCATGCACACAATTCATGCATACAGTTCATGCATATGATTCACAGACATGACTTACACACAATTCACCAATATAATTTGCATACATGATTCATAAGCATGATTCAGAAACATGATTTATACATGATTCACACACAATTCACATATGATTCATACACATAATTCATGCACATAATTCACAAACATCATTCATGCACAGAATTCACAAATACCATTTATGCAAATGATTCATAACCATGATCCATGCACATGATTCACAAACATGATTTACACACATGATTCACCCCTGATTGACTCACACGTTTCAACAGGCAATTCACAAAAACAATTCACACTGCAGTTAATGCACATGACTCACAAACATGACTTACATACATGATTCACAAATAGGATTCACACACACGATTTACCCACATGATTCATAAATATGACATACTTACGATTCACATCACAATTTACACATGATTCATGTACTCAATTCATGTGCATGCTTTACATACACAACTCACAAACATGACTAATACATATGATGACCACATGATTCACACACACAATTCATGCACATTACTCACACACATGATTCATGCACATGTTTCACAAACATGAATTATATGTATGATTCACATATACAATTCAAAAATATAATTCATGCACACAATTCACACATGTGATTCAGAAACATAAGTTATACATGATTCACACACACAATTCACAACTATGACTTACACATGAGTCACACCCAATTCATAAACATGATTCATGTGCATATATCATACATATGATTCATGCTCACAACTCACAAACATTACTTACACACATAATCCTATGCATGATTCACGCATACAATTCATACACCTTTCACAAACATGATCCATGCACACAATTCACAATCATTGTGCATGCTCATGATTCAAACACACACAATTCACAAACATGATCTATGTAGGTGATTCACACACCGATTTCACACACAGCTCACACACATGACTCATGCATATGACTTATAGTTCTCACAGAACTTCCCACACAGTTACCTCCTTTGATCTCTTGACTTACCGTGCAGCTCAGGGACAATGTGATCAGAATGATCCATGCCCTACCATATCACAGTGCCCTTTGGGGATTTAAGAGACGGAGGTAGAGAGAAGTACAGTAAGAATACGACAGAGAGGGGAGGGAAAACCTCTGTTCTTCCCTCTCTCCTTGCCATTCCTTCTACTCCTTCCACTTTTCACGTCATTTAATCCCCATAACTGACTCTGAGAGCCTGGTTTACAGCTGACTGGCCCTGGAGCCAGAAGTTAAAAATCAAGTGTCAGCAGGGTGATGCTCTGTCTTGAAGGCTCTAGAAGGAGAGCCATCCTCTGTCTTCCAGTTTCTGGTGGCTCCAGACATTCTTTGGCCTGTGGTAGCATCCTTCCAATCTCTGCTCTGTCTTCGCACGGATTGTCCTCTGGGTCTCGGTCTTATCTTCTTCTCTTATAAGGACACTTGTCATTGGATTTAGGCCTCAGTCAGATAATCCAGTACCATCTCATCTCAAGATTCTTAATCACTTTTTTCAAAGTCCCATTTTCCAAATAAAGTCACATTCACAGGTTCTGGGTTGACATATCTCATGGGGGCCACATTTCAATTCACTACACCTATGTCCAGAAAAATTCTAAAGTTGTCTTAAAACTGAGTGAAGAAGGAGAGACCAGGAAGCCTCCTCAGGACCATGGACCTCCCTCAAAATGTTCTTCACGGGTGTGCATCAATGACTCAGGCATTCAAGGGACACCCTCAAGAGCACCAGGTGATCACTGGGGCTTAGGGAATGGCATCCTCAATGGAGGGATGCTGGGCTCAAGTAAGTCCATCATCAGCCATCAATCAGCTCACAGGTACAGAGCAGCTGTGTTTTATGCAAACACAGCCTTTGTGAATAGCTTTGCATCATTGAAAACAGCATGATTCAAAAATAATGCTGACAAAGAAAGGCAGGCGTTCATTTCCCATGGCTTCTCCCTGTAACAACATGATGACAATTACTGACACTCTTGCTTGTTTAATTGAGAATTTTGTCATGCTCTGTGAGGGTTTAAACCTGAGGGACTCAGTCCAGACCTTCTGGACCTGTGGAAGCTGAATGAACCCTGAAACTATTGCCCTGAGATAATCTTTAAATATTAAACCAAAAATACCCCATAAAGTCTCCTTTAAGCTAAACTGTAATTTAGCTTCCCTACTTAAGAATGTCTGTGTTGAGTATTGTACTCTTTTAAAAATTATATGGGATCCAATTGACAACAGCAACTTGAAAGATTAGATAGAAACCTTAGGGGGCAGTGAGTTTATTAATGAGGAAGGAACAATTCAGAAAGGAGGGTGAGAATAGTTGCACAACTTACAGAATGTAATTGATGTCATGAAATTGTCCATGTACAAATGTTGAAATGGTATAGGTTTTGCTGTGTATATTCTCAACAAAATAATAAAATAAATTATTTTTAAAAAATGAAAACAAAACCCTGAGGGATTTGGGTCATTCTCCTTTGGTTGTACATGAAGTATCACGTTGTAGGTAATTGCACGTTACACTGTTTACAGATTGCATGATTCCAGTTCACATAAAATGCTATTGCGTGGTGATAATGGGAGGCCTGGGGTTAATGCTTGCCATGGATTGAATTGTGTCCTGCGAAAATATGTGTCAACTGGCTGGGTCAGGATTCTCAGTGGTTTGGTGGTTATGTAATGATGTAATTTTGCAGCTAGGTAATGATGTAATCATCCTCTAGGATGTGAGCTGATGTGATCAGTCATTCAGTTGTATGCAGATTAGGGCAGGATGCAAGACCATTAACCAGGTCACAGGCCTGATCTGATGTAAAGGGAGTTTCCATGAGTGTGGCCTGCATCCCCTTTTATCTAACAAGAGGTAAAAGGAGAGAGAAGAAAAGAGAAAGGAAAGGAAGGGAAGAAATGAGAAAGGAAGGGAACAGAAAGGAAGAGGGAACCTCAATACCACCAAGAAAAAAAAAAAAAAAAGCAGAGAGCAGAGTGTGTGCTTTGAACCCAGAATCCTTGAGCAGAGTGTGTGCTTTGAACCCAGACCCTCCTAAAGCCAAGGGAAAATTGGTGCCGAAACACACACAGATCTCCAAAGAACTCCAGCACCACAGATGTTGAAAGGAATTAAATACCTTTCTCCAAATCTGACAGAGAGAAAGCCGTCCCCTAGAGCCGACACTCTGAATTTCTAGCCTCCTGAACTCTCAGGGAATAAATTTGTTTGTTAAACATTCATTTGTGGTATTTTTGTTACAGCAGCAGTAGATAACATAGACAACACCAACCCATCCAATAAGTGGAAATATGAAGTCTCAGCTGTTGCTGGCAGCTGGTGTTGAGAACTCTCCTCGATAGATGCTCCTGAGTCAGTCAAGTCCCCTTGATTCTGGCTGGCTTCCTGTACAATCTGTCACATCAGGGGTGGGCAACAGAGCCCCAAAGAGGAGGGAAACCCTAACATCACCTTCTATCAGCAAGGAGATGGGAATGTCCCATTTGTTGTGTCTGCTACATGGAGAAGGAGTATTATGGATTGTATCACATTCCCTATACTTAGCCCCTCCACTCATTTGGAAATGGAGTTTTCTTTGTTATGTTAATGAGATCATACCCCAGTAGGGTGGGGTCTAAATGTAATCACTTCTGAGTTATAAAAAGAGCAGATTAGACACAGAGATAGGCACACAGGGAGAAGACGATGCCATGTGAGGATCATCTACAAGCAAGGGGACCAAGCTCCACCAAGAGCTACTATTATCACCTAGTCACAATGATGATTTGAATGACGTGGCTTTGCCTTGATGTACAACAAGCATCCACAGTAGTTTTCACTGCTGCCGGTGTTTTTACAAACACTGCTTTTGTCAAATTGTCTGGTGTTTTAGCCATAATATTGTGGTCAGTAGTATTTGTGAAACTAAATAGATACCTCTTTTTGAGAAGGAAGTAGTAATTAAGGAAAAGAAGAAAAATTTTAAAGGCTTCCACTCAGTTACTAATAATGTAACTAATAATGTAATTCAATGAAGAAAGATTTTTTAAACAATTTTGTTAGTATTCATATAATCTAAGAAATATTATATTTAAGCAATTTACAACTTTATCACATATTACTCTATGACGGAAAGTGATAATAAACACTACTAAGGATTCTGTAGGAGCTCTGGTAGCATAGTGCCTAAGACACTTGACTGCTAACCAGAAGGCTGGCAGTTCAAACCCACCAGCCACTCCTCGGAAGGAAGGTTGGGCAATCCTACTTCCGTAGTGATACTGCCTCGGAAACCCAAGGAGGGGTCGCTATGAGTTGGGGCCGACTCGACGGCACATAACAACAACAACAACAAGGATTCTGTAGTGGTGTAGTGCCTAAGAAATTTGACTGCTAACCAAAAGGCTGGCAGTTCAAACCCACCAGCCACTCCTCAGACGGAAGATTGGACAATCTACTTCCATAGTGATACCACCTTGGAAACCCAAGGAGAGGTCACTATGAGTCAGATCCGACTTGATGACACTGAGGGGCGGATACAGGAGGAGGCCCTGGGTGTCAGAGCTGACCCCTTGTGTTACCATACTGGATGACATCAACCCTAGTGATGTCACTGCACCCAACGTTTAGTAGTAGCCTTAGGTGTTCCTTGGCTGGCAGCTCCAACATAACTCCATTGTCACTTGGCTATATTCTCCTAAGAGTCTCTCTGTCTCCTCTCTTTTATGACACAACTCAGATGGAATTAGGACCATCTTGAACCCTTACTCTAGTATGGTGGTCCTGGGAGATGGAAATGGTTCACGCACTTGTCTGCTAACTAGTTGGCAGTTTGAGTCCATGCAGAAGACAGGTGTCCCAATCTACTTCTGAAAAATCAGCCATTGAAAACACTACAGGTCACAGTTGTACTCTACACATATGGGGTTGCCATAAGTTGAGGTTGACTTGATGGCAGCTGGTTTGGTTTGGTGGTTTACTCTAGTCTGATGAGTTCCATAGGTGATACAAACAGTTTGTGCTCAACTGTTAACCTAAAGGTTGACAGTTCAAACCCACGCTGTGGTGCTGTGGATGAAAAGTTCTCACAGTCTGCTTCTGTAAAGATTACAGCCAAGAAAACCCTATGGAGAAGTTCTACTCTGTAACCCCTGGAGTCGCCATGAGTCAGAAATGACTGGACGACAACTAAGAACAGCAACATGACCTCATGTTAACTGTTAACATCTCCAAAGACTCTATTTCTAAACAAGATCAAGTTTACAGGTACCAAAGTTTAGGATTTGTATATAAATTTTTAGGGAACACAATTCAACCCATTACAGTAGTCAAGATGTAATATTTTCAGGGAGTGACTCAGGCACAAAGGATAGCCCTTGTTCTGCTAAGAGTTTTGCATGAATGACCTGGACCCATCTGTTTTCCAAAGACTGGGCTGTAAGTTCTCTTCCTGTAACCTCCTCCCATTTTGATCTGGCATCTCAGTGAAAACACATTCAGCCACACACAAGACTTTGACAGGCAGACCTCATTTTGTGTTCAATAAAAGATAACACAAGAGATCATTAGAGTGACTATGTCAGATTAAATGTATTTCCTTGTACAAAAGTCAAGTCCCTTTAGGAATGCGTGCAATTTGCTTTGTCTCACTGAAAACAATATTTTCCCAGAAGACTCTAACACAAGGGCCATTACAAAACGCAATTCATATTGCATAAGTTCAGAAATGCCCAGCACAAATGACAAATGGAAGCTTTAGTGAAGTATTTATGCTCTGCTGTGAACAAGGCATCTATAAGTCATGCGTGTCCCAGGGCACTCAACCGAACGCTTGATTAGGATGTGCTTTGGCTTCCCAGCTAGAGCCAGAAAGAGTCCTGTTTCCTCAACACACACTGCTTTGCTATGAGACTAACAAACAGCTAAAATTAAGCCAACTTGACTCTACAGCAGCTCTCACTGATTTCAGATTCACACTTACTTATTTCTGAGGAACTAGGACAAATGTGCCTTATTATTATTCAGAGAGAAAAGAGGGATTTTATAACAGGTAGTAGAAAGACAACCCAAGAACTAAGAGGAAACATTTGCAATAAACACTTGCATAGAGAATATAGATTTTCTGGGTGGTGCGAAGAGTTAACACACTCAGCCGCTAACTGAAAGGGTGGCGATTGGAGTGCCCCCAGATGCACACTGGAAGAGTGGCTTGGTGCTCTCCTTCTGGAAAAGTAACCATTGGAAACCTTATGGATCACAGTTCTACTGTGACACACATGGAGGTGGCCATGGGCCAGAGTGGACTCAGTGGCATCTGTTTGTGTTTTTTCAAAGAATAAATAAGAAAATGATGGACAAGCCAATGGTTGATTCAAATGGAAGATAAACATACAGCAAGGTAAGAGTTCTCATGAGCTATTTTGTTGTTGTTTGCCGCCGAGTCGGCTCCAATTCATAGCCACCCCTCCATGGGTTTCTGAGGCAGTATCACTACAGAAGCATGAGATATTAGGGAAATGCAAATTAGTATCACAATGAAATACTAATTCCACCCCCAAATGGGGTACCATTTAAAAGTCTGACTATATCCAATTGCTGTCATGGATGTGGAGCAATGGGTACTCCCTTACACTGCTCGAGAGGTGTATTGGAAAAGAGTTTGGAAGTATCCAGTCACACAGAAAATCCATTTCTGGGTCCTCATCCTAGAGAAAGTTGTGCACAGAGCAATAGGATACATGGACAAGCATGTCCAGATGGGACGGTTTGTAACATTCCTGTGGCCGAAGCAACTCAAGTGTCCATCAGAAGTAGAATAGATAAATAAAATCTGCTATGTTCAAGAAGTGGAATACCATATAGCCTTGAAAATGAACCAACAATAAGCAACATGATGGATGAATCTCACACCAAAACAATAAATAAAGAAGTCAGATCCAAAGAAATGCAAACATTCCATGAGGTTATAAGCAGGCACAACTCAATTGCACATGCATTTACCCCTTTGTGTGCAACTCTACTCTTAAAAAAAGGGAGGGGCTCTGGTGGTGTAGTGCCTATGGCATTTGACTGATAACCAGAAAGCTGCCAGTTCAAAGTCACCAGCCATTCTTCAGGAGGAAGATGGGGCAATCTACTTCTGTAGAGATACAACCTCAGAAACCCAAGGAGGGGTTGCTATGAGTCGAATCTACTCGATGACAGTGAATTTGGTTTGTTTGTTCATTATTTACTTAAAAAATATCTTGAGAGAAGGAGAACATGATTCTGGCCCAAGGTCATTGCCATAACTTGGAAGAGTGTGAAACCATCAAGGGGCGGGGGTGGGTGAGTGAAGAGGCACTGACAGAGAACAATCTGTAGTTTAGGTTGTTTAGAAAAAGGCAGGTAGGTATAGAGCAGTGTATAAAACATGCCTTATCTTACATGAAAATGGTACATACAATGTGCTTTTGAATCATACATAGAATCCTACACACTTGTCTTACAAGGTGGCACATCCCACCAAGAGGAGGAGGTCTATGCTCCCGCTCCTTGGAATCTGGGCCAGCCTGTGACTGGGGTGGAAGTTTAATTGAGTGACCTCCAAAGCTTGGTCACCAAAGATGACATAATGCCTACCTGAGCCTCCTGGGACACTTGGTCTTGGAACTAAACCACCATGTTGTGAACATACCAAGCAGGCCCATGGAAAGATGGTATGTGGGTGTTCTGGCCTCAGCCCCACTGAGGTCCCAGCCAACAACCAGCATTAGCCACCAAACATCTGTGTGATTCAGATATGCCACCACCCAGCTGCCCCAGAAGCAGAGAAGAGCTAAGCAATCTTTGCTGAACTCTGTTCAAATTGCAGATTCTGAAGCAAGTTAAATGGTTTGTTTGTTTTTTTGCATTTCATTGTGGTAAAATGCATATCATTAAAAAACTTGCCATCTTAACCATTTTTAAGTGTACAAGTCAGTGACATTAATTACATTCAGCATGTTGTGCAGCCATCACCATTATAACCATAAGTATTTTTTTATCAATCTGAACAGAAAATCTACCTTCACTAAACAGTAATTCCCATCATTCCCTTCTCCCAGCCACTGGTAACCATTAATGAATTTGTGTCCATGCATTTGCCTATTCTAGATATTTCAACTTGGTGGGTGCATGCTAGAGTTGTTCATTTGTGTCTGGCTTATTTCACTCAGCACAATGTTTTCAAGGTGGTGGTACGTATCAGAGATTCATTTCCCTTGATATGCTAAAAATACTCCATTGTATGTATATACAGTAAAACCAGTGAAAGGTGGAAACTGTGTAACGCAGAAAGCTCTCAAAGAAGGAAAAGAAAGCATTTCCCACCAGTAGAGAGTGATAGAAAAGTGGTAGTACTCAGCCTATCAAACGTGGAAAACTTTAGAGCCCTGGGAAAACAATACAGTCCCACTGAGTTCTGGCTTTTACAGGTTTCACATGTTATTTATCTGTTGTTGGACACTTGGGTTATTTCCACTTTTTGGCTACTGTGGGTAGTGCTGCAATGAATATTTGTGTACAACTTTTTACATGGATGTGTTTTCTATTCTTTTGGGTACATATCTAGGAGTGGAATTGTTGGCTCAGATGATCATTCTATTTCACTTTCTGTTGTTGTTAGGTGCCATCGATTTCACTCCAACTCATAGCAACCCTATGCACAACAGAACAAAATACTACCTGGGCTTGTGCCAGCCTCACAATTCTTGCTATGCTTGAGCCCATCATGGTGGCCACTGTGGCAGTCCATCTTGTTGAGGGTCTTCCCCTTCTTCACTGATCCTCTCCTTTACCAAGCATGATATCCTTCTCCAGGGTCTTGTCCCTTCTGACGTGACCAAAGTAAGTGGGACAAAGTCTGGCCATTTTCGATTCCAAGGAGCACTCTGGTTGCACTTTTTCCAGGACAGATTGCTTTACTTTTCTGGCAGTCCATGGTATTTTCAGTATTCTTCTCAAACTCCACAATTCCAAAGAATCAACTCTTCTTCCATCTTCTTTATTCATTGTTCAGCTTCCAAGTGCATGTGAAGTGACTGAAAACACCAAGGCCTGGGTGAGGCACACCTTAATTTTCAAAGTGACATTTTTGCTTTTTTAAAGAGGTCTTTTGCAAAAGATTTTCCCAGTGCAATATGACATGATTTCTTGATTGCTGCTTCCATGGATGTTGACTGGGGATCTAAGTAAAATGAAATCCTGGTTAACTTCAATCTTTTCTCCATTTATTGCTTATTGGCCCAGTTGAGAGGATTTTCATTTTCTTTATGTTAAGGTGTAATACGTACTGAAGACTGCAGTCAGTTCTTCATTAGTAAGTGCTTCAAGTCATCATCATTTTCAGAAAGCAAGGTTGTGTCGTCTGCATATCACAGCTTATTAATGAGTCTTCCTCTTATCTCAATTCCACGTTCTTCTTCAGACAATCTGGCTTCTCAGATTATTTGCTCAGCATGTAGATCGAATAAGTATGGTGAAAGGGTACAACCCTGACACTCCCTGATTTAAAACATGTAATATCCCCTTGTTCTGTTTGAAGATAGACTCTTGACCTATGTATGGGTTCCTCATGAGAAAAATTAAGCTTAACTTTTTGAGGAACTGCCGGACTATTTTCGACAGTGGCTGCACCATTTTACATTCCCACCAGCAACGGAGAATGGTTCTGATTTCTCCACAACCACACCCACATGTGCTATTTTCCATTTTTGTGATAATAGCTGTCCTAGTGGGGGTTATTTATTTTGTTATTTTAATTAACTAAGCATTGAGACAATAAGTGTTCACATTTATAACAGCAATGCTACCAAAAATCATTAATATCTATATTTACAAAATGAATAATTAGAAGGTTAAAAACAATCAATGAGTTACCTATGGGGAATGGAGGAATCAAGGTGAAAGGTGCTGAGCTGGAAGAAGATTTCTCATAATACATTTTGTTACATTGTTGGCTTTGGAATCATTTATGTGTTTGGGTACATACAAAGAATGAAATTAAAACAACAAAAAAAATGCAATCCTGAAAATTGAAAACAAGCTAAAACAAAAGAATCTAATTATGTATGAAGTTGGTGACAAAACACCAGGGAGAAAGACATTATTTCAAATGAGTTGAGAACACAGTATTTAGACTGTACGTCCTCTATGGAAAATATTGTAAGAACAAATAGAGCTTTTAAGGAAACATGAGACTTTATATAGTAACTTTGTGTCACAACAAAATTATCTTGATAAGGAATGAATGCATAGGTATTCTATAGGCATGCCAGTATAATTAATTTGTTGCTTGAAAACTAACTTTTTTAAAAAAAGTATACAATTACTTTTACTGCCCCCTTCACTCTTAAAAGCATCTCAGTTTGGACAAAAATTATTTGGTAACCCTATGTATGTCATACTTAGCATCCCAGCTCTGCCACTTGGTAGACTTGTTACTCAACCTCTCTCATACCTGGATTCCTCATCTTTTAAGTACAAATCCTAACAATAGAAAATTTCTCAATGGTTTATTGAGAATATTAAACAAGATAATGTGCATAGGGCACCTAATTCAGTGCCTCAGTGTATGTCATTGTTGTTCAGTGCCGTCAGGTCAGTTCTGACTCACAGCTACCCTACGTACCACAGAACAAAACACTGTCAGAACCTGAGGAATTGCTGCCTCCTCAGATTAGAGCTGAAATTAATGATGTGGCTGGAGTAAAGCTTTCAGGACCTCCATTTGCTGATGTGCCACAACTCAAAATGAGAAGAAACAGCTGCAA
>NW_006921890.1:4066989-4069179 GCF_000298275.1 Orycteropus afer afer
GAAAAGACCAAAATGAATGTCAGAAGAGACTCTGAAACTTGTTTGAATGGAAAGTAGCTAAAACAAATGGGAGAAATGACAGGATAAAAGACCTGAACAGAAGATTTCAAAGAGCAGCTCGAGAAGACAAAGACAGTTGTTATAACGAAATGTGCAAAGACCTAGAATTAGAAAACCAAAAGGGAAGTACACTCTCAGCATTTCTCAAGATGAATGAACAGAAGAAAAAAAATTCAAGCCTTGAGCTGCAATATTGAAAGATTCTGTGGGAAAAATTTTGAATGATGTGGGAAACATCAAAAGAACATGGAAGGAATACACAGTATTTTACCAAAAAAAACTGGTCAAACTTCATCCATTTCAGGAGGTGGCATATGATCAAGAACCAATGGTACTGAAGGAAGAAGTCAAAGATCCACTGAAAGAATTGGTGAAGAACAAGGCTCCAGGGATTGATGGAACACCCACTGAGATGTTTCAACAAACAGATGCCCCACTGGAGGCATTCACTTGTCTATGCCAAGAAATTTGGCAGACAGCTACCTGGCCAACTGACTGGAAGAGATACATATTTGTAACCATTCCAAAGAAAGGTGATCTCGCAGAATGTGTAAATTATCGAACAATAATGTTAATATCACACTCAAGTAAAATATTGCTGAAGATAATTCAAAAATGGTTGCAGCAGTATATTGACAGAGAACTTCCAGACATGTAAGCTGGATTCAGAAGAGGACAGGGAATGAGGGATATCATTGTTGATGTCAGACAGATCTTGGCTCAAAGGAAAGAATACCAGAAAGATGTTAACTTTGTTTTATTGACAATGCAATGACATTTAATTGTGTGGATCAAAACAAAGTATGAATGACATTGAGAAGAATGTGAATTCCAGAATGCTTCATTGTTCTCATGAGGAACCTGTACATTGACCAGTAGGCTATTTGAACAGAACAAGGGGATACTGTATGGTTTAAAATCAGGAAAAGAGTACATTAAGGTTGTATCCTTTCACCATACTTATTCAATCTGTATGCTTAAAGAATAATTCAAGAAGCTGGACTATATGAAGAAGATCATGGCATCAGGATTGGAAGAAGACTCATTAACAACTGGAGACATGCAGACAACACAACTTTGCTTACTGAAAGTGAGGATGACTTGAAGCACTTACTGGTGAAGATGAAAGACTACAGTCTTACATTATGAATGACATCTCAACATAAAGAAAACAAAAATCCTCACAACTGAACCAATAAGCAACATCATGATAAATGGAGAAAAGTTTGAAGTTGTCAAAGATTCTGTGTTGCTTGGTTCTACAATCAACACCCATAGAAGCAGCAGTCAAGACATCAGAAGACATATTATTGCATTGGGCAAATCTGCTACAAAAGACTTCTTTAAAGTGCTGAAGAGCAAAGATGTCCCTTTGAAGACTAAGGTGCGCCTGACCCAAGCCATGGTATTTTGAATTGCCTCATGCGCATGTGAGAGCTGGACGATGAATAAAGAAGACTAAAGAAAATTTGATGCTTTTGAGTTGTGGTGTTGGCAAAGAATGCTGAAAGTACTATGGACTTCCAGAAAAATGAACAAATCTGTCCTGAAATAAATGCAGCCAGAATGCTCCTTGGAAAGGAGAATGGCCAGACTTCACCTGACTTAGTTTGGTCATGTTGTCAGAAGGGACCATTCCCTGGAGAAAGATATCTTGCTTGGTAAACTGGAGAGTCAACAGTAAAGGGGAAGACCCTCAACAAGATGGATTGACACAGTGGCTGCAATGATGGGCTCAGGTATAGAAAGGATTGTGAGGCTGACACAGGACCAGGCAGTGTTTCTTTCTGTTGTACATGGGGTCGCTATGAGTCAGAGATGACTCAGTGGAACCTAACAACAACATGTACAGACAGATTTGCTTGTTCTATTGAAGAATTTTTGCCAACACCATAATTCAAAGGCATCAGTTCTTTTTTGGTCTTCTTTATTCATTGTCCCACTTTTCCATGCATATGAGGTGACTGAAAATTCCATAGCCTGTGTCAGGTGCTCCTTAGTCCTCAAGATGACATCTTTGCTTTTTAACACTTTAAAGTAGTCTTTTGCAGCAGATTTGCCCAACATAATATGTCATTTGATTTCTTTACTGCTATCTCCACCAAAGCCAAAGATGGGGAAATTAAAGAT
>NW_006921890.1:4093417-4111044 GCF_000298275.1 Orycteropus afer afer
CCCATTCCAAAGAAAGGTGATCCTACAGAATGTGGAAATTATCAAACAATATCATTAGTGCCTAAGGGACTTGACTACTAACCAGAAGGCTGGTGGTTCAGACCCACAGCCACTCCTCAGAAGGAAGACAGAGCAATCTACTTCCATAGTGATACTGCCACAGAAACCCAAGGGGGGGTCGCTATGAGTAGGGTCTGACTCAACAGCACATAACAACATCATTAATATCACTACAAAGTAAAATTTTTCTGAAGATAATTCAAAAACGTTTGCAGCAGTATATTGACAGAGAACTTCCAGAAATGCAATCTGGATTCAGAAGAGGACATGGAATGAGGGATATCATTGTTGCTGTCAGATGGATCTTGGCTTAAAGCAAAGAATACCAGAAAGAAGTTTACTTGGGTTTTATTAACAATGCAAAAGCATTCAATTGTGTGGATCATAAAAAAATTATGGAAAACATTGAGAAGAATGGGAATTCCAGAACACTTGATTGTGCTCATCAGGAACCTACACATAGACAGGAGGTTGTCATTCGAACAGAACAAGGGAATAGTGCATCGTTTAAAATCAGGAAGGGAGTGCATCAGGCTTGTATCTTTTCACAATACTTATTCAATCTATATGCTGAGCAAATAATCTGAGAAGATAGACTATATGAAGAAGAACGTGGTATCAATATTTCAGGAAGACTCATTAACAACCTGTGATACTCAGATGACACAACTTTGCTTGCTGAAAGTGAAGATGACTTGAACCACTTACTAATGGAGATTAAAGACTGCAGTCTGCATTATGGATTACAACTCAATGTTAAGCAAATGAAAATCCTCAGAACTGGACCAATGAGCAGCATCGTGATGAAGGGATAAAAGATTGAAGTTGTCAAAGATTTCATATTATTTTGTTCCCCAATCAACACCAGTGGAAGCAGCAGTCAATAAATCAGAGGGTGTATTGATTGCACTGGGCAAATCTGCTTCAAAAGACCTCTTTCAAGTGCTGAAGAGCAAGGATATGTCTTTGAAGACTAGGGTACACCTAACCCAAGCTTCATATGCATGCGAAAGCTGGACAATGAATAAGGAAGACCAAAAATGAGTTGATGCTTTTGAGTTGTGGTGTTGACAAAGAATACTAAAAATGCCATGGACTGCCAGAAAAATGAACAAATCTGTCCTGGAAGAAGTGCAGCTGGAATGTTCCTTGGAAGTGAGAATGGCCAGACTTCATTTCACCTACTTTGGTCATGTTGTCAGAAGGGACCATTCCCTGGAGCAGGATGTCATGCTTGGTAAAATGCAGAGTCAGTGCAAAAGTAGAAGGCCCTCAACAAGATGAAGCGACATAGTGGCTGCAACTATGGGCTCAGGTATAGCGAGGATTATGAGGCTGGCACAGGACTGGGCAGTGTTTTGTTCTGTTGCAGATGGGGTCACTATGAGTCGGAGCCGACTCAACAGCACCTAACAATAGCATTTATATTAAAAATATATTTCCTCACACACACAGAGCTAATATACAAGAGTTGGAATAATATACACAAAACAAAGTAGAGTTCACTTCTGGGGAATGCAATGATTTGTTGGTAGAGGGGTGGGTAAAGATGAGCTGTCATTTTTATTTCATAAACTTCTATATCATATCAATTTGATGCTATGGAATAAAAAAAGAAACAGTAATCATTTTTTTTAAAGTCTCCAATAACCCTTCTGCCTTAATCTCACGAGGCTGGAGATTGTGGGTTCTGTGACAAGATCCGTCTGTATTACTTCTTTATTGTAAGAAGACCCTGAAAAGAATGAGTCTTGGAGCACAATCTGTAGCCAACATATGTCTGTGAGCAAGTCTTGGGTGTCTATGTTGGAAAATCAGTCCCTTCACGGTCTCTTTGCCCATGGCTCCCTCAAGCCAAGTTGCTGCCGCCATGATGGTACACCATTCTCCATCTCGATGGGATTTTGAGGTTTGGGGAACTGAGCGACCATACATTTTCCATGAGTGCTGTTAGTTTTCAAGTTTTCCTGCTTCCTGTGTACCTGGCCACGGGCTGTCCCAGGATGCTTGTGCTGCCTGCTTTCCAGGGCCTACGGGTGTGCTTTCCTGAAATGCTGTTTGAATTTCACTGCCTTAAAATAAAATTGAAATTGAATGTGCCATGAGGCTGTTAATTAAAGGGGTGAGTTAAAAATCCCTTTTCTGCAATTCAGATTGTCAAGGATTGGTTTGGGTCAACTAGAGGAAGGGGTGTACACGTGTGCAGTACTGTGTTCTTAAAATGCGCTCTTCACACAGTGTTGTTGAGGCTATGCCTGGAGAAAGGTCCTTTCTCTTTCTTGAGCAGCTGATTAAGTCCACACTCCAACCTCAACCCTTATTGGATCCTCACATTCCTGGGTCACTCTGCACCGTCCTAGTCACCCCTGGCTAGGCACCAAACAACTAGGGCCATCCTTTGGGCCCCAGGTCCTGCAGAATCATTCAAACACCCCCAGTGCCTTCAAACCTTAAACCAAAAACATCCCCTGAAGCCTTCTTAAAATGGAACGATAGTTCAGCTTAATGAGTAAAAAAAGGTTGACCTTGAGCTCTTTTAAAATCTATCTCTATGGATCATACTGACAACAGCAACTCGAAAGATTAGATAGAAACCTTAGGGGGCAGTGAGTTCACGGGGGAGGAACAGCTCAGCAAAGAAGCGTGAGAATGGCTGCCCAAGCGGAAAACTGTCATCTGAGTCACTCAGCGGTACATGGAGAAACCGTTGAACTGGCAGACACTTCGCTGTGCATAGTCTCAGCAGCAACAAAACAAAAATGACAAAAAACTCCCACCCTCCAGAAAGCCCAGCAGCTCCCACTGCTTGCTACCCATAAGTCTCTTGTGCAACTCCACCTTGTTGTTGCCTTGTCTACTGGTGAACCCTCTGTGTGGACCTGCCCCACGGCATGCTGGGCCTCCCTGTCTCTAGGACCTGGGAGTATAACAAGCTCGGTACTTTCATGGCCCCCCGACCCCTCTTGCCATTACCATCCCATGCTGCTGTTAGGGCAGCTATTCCTTTTAAAGCCTGGATTCTCGTTGACATCACCTGGAGGCTTTCAAAAACATGCTGATTTTGAGCCCATTGCCAGAGATTCTGATTTACTTGATCAGGGGAGTTCTCAGCTGGTATTTTTTCTAACTCCTGAGTGTATGCATGGCAGGGACATGTCCTTGTTCCCTAGTGCTGCTGCCATAACAGCAATACAAGTGGGTGGCTTCAGCAAATAGAAATTCATTTTGTCAAAGTTTCGAAGGCTTGAAGTCCAAATCCAGCGCACCAGCTCTCGGGGCAGCTTCCTCTCTGTCGGCCACGGGAGAAGGGCCTTGTCCGTCTCCAGTCTCTCTGCCTGGGCTCCTTGGCCATCCTCATGTGGCATGGCTCCTATCTTTCCTCGTATGTCCTGGCTTGCTCTCGTGCCCCATCTTCTCCTTTTAGATTCAAACTGATTGGATTAACACACTCTACACTGATACACCTCATTAGTATAACAAAGAAAGCCCTGTTCTTGGATGGGCTCACATCCATTCCTATAAGGGTTGGATGCCACCACATATTTTGGGGGCACACAATTCGATCCATTACAGGAAACAAGCATTGACTGTGCTCCTAATAGCCTCCTGAGAGTCAGATCTGGTGCTGTGACAAAGAGCCTCGGTAGGTACAATGGAATGGTAGGTCCCTTTGTTTCAGAGGTTCATAAACTTTGGCCCTTGGGCTGACTGCCTACTTTTGTAAATAAAGTTTTATTGGAACACAACCATGCTCATTCATCTACGTATTGTCTATGGCTGTTTTTCTGCTACAACCGCGGAGTTGAACAGCTGTGAGGAGACCGTGGCCCACAGAAATGAAAATACCTACTATATTTCATTCTCTTCAGAAACAGTTGGCCACATCTGCTGGCTTGCACTCTGTTGTCCGCTGCTACACTTAGGTAACTGAAATTCCTATTAAACTATGATCTGAGCTTATTAATGGCATATCTTACTGGAGGGAATCTCCGGGCTTCTGGGAGTGGGGAGTTTTGCAAATACAATTGTAGAATATTTTATGTAAGGAGGCCTCTACAATCCACATTTTATTCTAGAAGAGTGGGAAAGCGTACACTCTCGACACATTATTCAGGGCTGGTGGCCCATTCTAATGAGAGTGTGTTTCTTTTGAAAGGTGCAAAGTCTTATTGAAAAATGTTAAGAAATCTGTGTTAAGTTCAAATACGAAAAGTAATTGTTGCATGTGGTCAGTAAATTCCACATTATTTGAACTCTTAAGCGTCTCCTTTATTTCCCAAAACAGTTTTCATCCAAAATGTGAACAGAGTGCTAACTCTTTACAAAATGTTTTTTTTTTTAATTGAAAAAAAAAAGAAAAAGAAACCCTTCTTGTATAGGTCTTGGCAACCGAACAAAATGAAATCACATCCAAATGAAACATGCGTGGTTCCACACGTGGAGTTGGCGGAGCAGATCTGAGGCATTTCTCTCTACTTGGGGGTGTGGGGAGTAGAAGCCACATTTGGTTTAAGTTATAAGGACAGAAATCCAATCCACTGTATTTTTTAAATGCATGAAATGCACAAACGTAGACTGTGAGAACCCATCTGGGGGGACTTCACTGTGTAACACTCGGTTGATAGAAAATCAGGCCAATACGAACTACCTGATGAAAGCGGGTTGGGGAACGTGCAATTAACTAGTAAATTAAGCAGTGAAGAAATGTGTTGAAACAAAGAGGGAGAATTAAAACAAATATTCTCAACAAGGGGGAACACAATCAAGTGGCTTCTCAGTAGTACGGCACCGCTGGTGTAGGATCCCTGAGTCCTTAGAGAAGAAAGTTTGCCGTCACCCATGTCTGGTGAGAGGAGCTTGTTCATTTCTTCCCTTTCTGTTTGTTGAAAGTGAGATCGAAAACTCCTGGTGATGTTCTTCTGGATCTGCCCAACTGCCCTTGAGTTGCTATGACCCCTGACGACCCCGTATGTTAGTCACTGCGCTCCATCGGGGTTCTAATGGCTGATCTTTCAGAATCGCATTGCCAACTTTTCTCCTGAGGTGCCTTCAGGTGGACGAGAACCTCCAACCTTTTTAACATCAGCTGAACGTGTTTATTGTTTCCACTAATAGCTGCTTTGTCCTTTTTCTAAGACAGGAAAATCTGACCTTTGCGTGTAGGTCCACTTGTGTTCACACAATTGGCATTTGGGTGAGGAAAGATCCTGTCGAAGCCTTGGCTAGGGACCGTTGGGGGTGCTTTGTGTCACCATCAGGGTCATCCAGCTCTGATAGTGTCCGGAGGCCCATCGTCATGAGTTCCTGAAATGTTCTCTGGATTTCCCCAGGCAGCAGAAACCCTGTTTGGACTGTTACACATTATGGACCCTTTGGGCATTGCCTTGAGCCTTAATTCACAGCCCTCTGTGCTCCGAGTCCTTGTCCAGGAAGCTCCCAGGACATGCTCTCCTGTCCCTTTTGCAGACTTGGTGTCTCAGTGCCACGTGCCTCCTCAGGCTCCAGGTTTACAACCCCCATCCTGCTCTGACTCCAGCCCAGGGTGCCTTCAATGACAGGGCCTCATTGCTCCAGGTGTGACGTTGACACCACCTGGGAGCATGTGGAGATGCAGACATCTGGATAAGAATGTGCATCTGCCGAGGTCTGTGGGATCTGCTCATACCCCAGAGTCCCAGAGGAGCTGCCTGGCATATTTCAGGGTGCAAAAGCATCACTGCAGTCTCAGTGGACAAGGATAAGGCACAGATCCTATCTCAGGTGAGGACTCCCTGGAAAGAACTGGGGCCTGGGCCACTGCAGGGATATGTCACATTCCCAGCTGGGTGGCCTGGCTCTGGGACAGGAGAGGCCTGGCTTCCAGCTAGGATCCTGAGTCCCTGTAAGGAGGGTTACAACAAAGGTCTCTCCTGCCAAAGACAGGTGTGGGCAAGCAGGGGGCAAGATGCAGCCCCTGTGCTACAAGGGGAGGAGAATGCAGGCAGGTAGGGGTACAGAAAGAACACATCCCAGGCTCACCCCAAGTCCTTTCTCTTGTAACAGGTTGCTGACTCCAGTGTCTGCTGTGTGGCACACTCTCTCCTTGAGCAGAGCTGCTCCTGTAGGTCAAGTTTCCTCCATGCATTCCCAGAAGACTGGTGTCACTCTTGCATTGTCTTCCATCATTACATCAGCAGTAAAATGTACAACTTGCCAATGAGAAACATAGCAACACAGCCTTAGCTTTCACTTTAATAAGAGCAACATGGATTTCTGGATGATTCTTCTGCCATAGAGAATTAATAGAAGGAAAAAAAATTCCCGTTAGGGTCATTTATGGGTTCCCTCAAACGTAGAAATGATCATGTTGGTAATGCAGGACCAGGAAGCACATTGTTCTATTATTTGTAAGGTCACCATGAGTCAGAGCCAACTTCAATGACAACTAACAACATAGGTCCCCAGAGTGATTTTCCTTACTTGCTCTAGCCGGCACATCAGAGACCAACTTAAGAGCCCACTTTACAATGTCCCCAGATCAATAACGGAAACTCTCACTCCATAGTCTGATGGAAAGAAGCCCTGGGGCTCAAAAGATAAGCACTTGGTTGCTAGCAAAAGTCAGCAGTTCAAACCTACCCAGTGGCTCCCTAGGATAGAGACCTGGCAATCTGCTACTGTAAAGAGTACAGGCTGGGAATACCTATGGGGGCAGTTCTACTGTCATATGGGGTTACTATGCATCGAAATAGACTTGAGGGTTTCTAACAACTTCTCAAGACTGGTGGGAGCAGCAAGGTAGTGTATCAGTTTCCTGCAGCTGCTATAACAAAGTACTACAAACTGAGTGGCTTATAAGAACGTCGTTTTTTTTTTTTTTTCCCCTCAGAGTTCTGGAGGCTAGGAATCAATTCCCACTCATACTGACCCCATGCCCAACAGAATGAAACACTACTTGGTCCTGTATCACCCTCCCAATTGTTGCTATACTTGACCTACTGTTACAGACACTGTGCTAATCCATGTCATTGAAGGTCTTCCTCTTTTTCCACTGAGTCTTCTATACCAAGCATGAGGTCCTTCTCCAGGGACTGGTCCCTCCTGTCTTCTTGTGGCTATCTTCACTCTGTGTCTCTTCTCTTCTTCTGTAAGAGCACCCTACTCCAGTATGACCTTATGTTTCCTTAACTGCTAATATCTTTAACCACCCTATTTTCAAACAAGGTCAAATTACAGGCTTGGGGTTGAACATAGACGTACACTTGTCGGGGAGGGGGACACAATTTAATCCATAACATGTAGGCTGAGAGTGGCGGGTGCTGACTTCTCAGTGTGGATGGACCCCTAAAGCCCAGGACCTGAGCTGCCTTCACTATCCCGTACAGTGGCCTCCTAGGGATGACAGTAACTTCTCTCCAGCTGGCTCAGATGTGGTATTCCTAAAATGGCCTGCCCTCTATCTCCCTCACCTCCTCCTCCTCCTCCTCTGAATATGTCACATTCCCAGCTGGTTGGCCTGGCTCTGGGACAGGAGAGGCCTGGCTTCCAGATAGGATCCTGAGTCCCTGTAAGGAGGGTTACAGCAAAGGTCTCTCCTGACAAAGACAGGAGTGGGCAAGCAGGGGGCAAGATGCAGCCCCCGTGCTACAAGGGGAGGAGAATGCAGGCAGGTAGGGGTACAGAAAGAACACATCCCAGGTTCATCCCAAGGTACCTCTCATGCACCCTCTCCTGACCCCCTCTGGAGGCTGAAGCACCCCACTAAGCACAGATACTAGCCCTTGTGCCTCAGGAATCTCCCCACACTGGGACCACTGCCACCCTCATCCTCACCCCCCAGGCACACACCAGTCTGCCAACCCTGTTTCGCAACAGCCTTGCCTGTCTTCAGTCTGTTCTTCTGCAGCGGTCAGGCAGCAGATGGGTCTTCTTAAATCATGACCTGACTCTGCTCTCCCTGCTGAAAGGAACGGCAACTTCATGAGACCCACAGGCTCACCTGGACTCAGCTCCTGTAAACTACTGGGTGCAAGGGATGGGATAGCGGAGAAGCCAAGCAGGGGACAGAGGGCACCCAGGATCAGCCACAGCCAGAAGCACTCCACTGGAGTGGTAGGACAGAGGAGGAAGTGGAGGGATCATAGCCAAGGAGTCCCCAACAGATTCAAGGCCAGCCCCACTGACTGTGACTACATTGTAAAGATCTGTCACCTGAATAGATTGTGAAGTCACAAAGAGCAGGGAGCTTGGGTAATGTCTATTTCCTGCATGACTGTTGATTTAGGTAAACCTTCATTCAACATGACTGGTGTCCTTATAAAGAGAAGAGACGCAGAAGAAAGATGGCCAAGGGAAAATGGAGCGAGAGATTGGTGGGATCTACGCACCAGGGGCCACCAACAGATTGCCAGCCGTTCACCAGTGTCTCCGCAGCTGACCAGCATGATTTAGGCAAACAGTCACCATGACAAAAACCTGGCAGGTTGAGGGGGTCTAAAGGCAAACTCCACTTTTTTTATCAGATCCTAGAGCCAGATGTCTTGCATGGCAGGCCACTGGCATGGCTCACCCCACCTGCCTGCTCCTTCCCCGAGAGTGAGCAGGTGGCACAGGGGCTCCTGGGCGAGGATTGGCACAGACTCCCAGCTGACCAGTGGCATGTACCTGGGGAACAGAAGCTCAGTCTGTCCAGGGATGATGGGGCTCTGTCCTGGGCAGGGAGCATGGAGCTGACTCACACAGTGTCACCACCTTGACCCGGAGGGGTTGGCTGAGCCAGCCACAGAACCCAGATCTCACAGGCCATTTATGATTCGACTTCAGATCTGAAACCCAGACTTGCAGGCTTAGTGTTGCCTTCCGGTCCATCCTCGTGATGCATGGGCCATTTCACCCTCAGGCTCATCACGATGCCCCAGGTTTGAACTGCCAGCCTTCTGGTTAGCGTTAAGTGCCTTAGGCACTGTGCTACCAGAAGTGGCAAAGCCAGGGTGCTCCCACAGGGAGCGCTTCCTCCGTGGTCAGAGACGCCAGGAGGAGCTGGGAAAGGAAGATGCCTTCTTTGAAAGAGCTTTAGTACTTTTGCAAACTCAGGGGCCTGGTGGGGGCGCGATGGGGGAAGCCTGACAGAAGGTTGGTCGCAGGTAAACACAGAGCGAGTGAGCGGGCTGAGCACCGGGGACTGCTCTCGTCCAGCCCCCTTTCTGTGCCCTGCTGCTTCCCTGTCACCGCAGAGTCTGCTGTCTTCGCACAGCGGTGGCAGGAGCTAGGTCTGCCTTAGTGGGCAGTGGCCTGTGTGACACACACATTACAGAAAATTCTAAAAGAAGCCCTTCCTCTCTGTGTGTTTTTTTTAAAAAACAAGTTGCACCAACTTTGACTCATGCGACCCCCATAGGTCAGAGTAGAGCTGTGCTCTCCAGGATTTGCAGAAGCTGATTTTGCTTAAGTAGACTGCCAGACCTTTTCTCTGAGGCATCTCTGGGGGGACACGAACCTCCAACCATTTGGTTAGCAGCTGCTAGGATTTATTAGCCGTCTGCACCGTCCAGGCCCTCCCATGGGCTTCAGCACTTCTAAGTGGTGCTGCTCTTTGAGAGAGGAGAAGGACCCCTGGTTGCCCAGTGGCTGAAGCATTCTGCTACTAACTAAAAGTTCGGCAGTTCGAACCCGCCAGCTGCTCCATGAAGAAAAGACTTTGCAATCTGCTCCTGAAAGGATGACAGCCCAGGAAACCCCATGGGGAAGGTTTACTCTGATCTGCAGGGTCACTGTGCGTTGTAATTGACTCGACAGCAAAGGGTTTTTTGAGAGTGTGAACCTGTAACCCCTTGGCCCTGAGACTTTCCACTGACGTCTGGGAGAATGACAAGGCATCCAGAGACGGCGGCCTAAATCTGCAAGTCTCACTCAAGCACGAACACATGGGAAAACATCCCCACAAGAGCTGTGTGGAGAGGAACGGGTAACAGGGACAGAGCGGAACCCTGTTCAGCTGGGGACCGATGAGCGTTTCCTCGGGTTCTTGCTGCCTGCCGTCCAGCTGGAGGGAAGCTCAGCCGGCCACGGTCCGCGGTAGACGCCCACGTGTCCATAGAGGGCAGTCTTGTATACCGAATGGATGGCAGGGCCGAGCTAGCACTTGTTCTCACTTAGGAGAAAACTATGCTAGAAATTTGCCATTACACCAAAATCAACATGTCTTTTTTATTAAGAATGTCATATAGCCAATTACTTGTGTTCATGTCACAGCTGTGTGTGCTTCCTTTCAGAACAATCCTCCCACTTTGCTGCAGAAAGAGCATAAGAAACTTGGAAAGGAAACCAAGTAGCTGAAAAGGTGGACGTATCTGGGCCGTGGGAAAACACGGAGTGTATCAGAGTCTGAATAGAGGAAAGTGGAAAAACAGCCTCGCCAGTCTCCACTCGCTCCTGATGGGAAGCGCAAACCTGCTGTTGTTTGAAATGGATACAGCACAGACAACGGCCCTGTCCGCCAGGCGTGGCAGAGCTCTGCCTGACTTGGCCTGTCATTTACCCTTTTGAAGCCCCTCTTTCAAGCCACAGGAGCAAGCGGCTCATCCCCGCCCCCACCGTATCAGTGCAAGGAGCACGCCAGGTGGAAGCGAGTGTGCGCCTGGAGAGAGCGCTACAAGGTTAAATATTACCCTTGACTCCAGCATGCATCACTTAAGAGGAGATACATCCTGCAGTTTGAGTTGGTGTGATGGCAAAGTCGATGTGTCAACTTGGCTGGGCTACGGTACCCACTGAAACCACCCACTGACATCTAATGGATTCCAACTCACAGCGCCCCTAGAGGACAGAGTGGAACTGCCCCCATAGAGTTTCCAAAGCTGTCAATCTTTACTGAAGCAAAGTCCAAACCAAATCCACTGCGGAGGAGTTGATTTGGACTCATAGCGCCCCTAGAGGAGAGAGGAGAACTGCTTGATAGGATTTCCAAGGCCTCAGAAGGAAGGTTGGGCAATCCTACTTCCGTAGTGATACTGCCTCGGAAACCCAAGGAGGGGTCGCTATGAGTCGGGGCCGACTCGACGGCAAACAACAACAACAACAACAACAAATCTTCAAAGAAACAAACTGCCTCATCTTTCTCCAGCGGAACTGCTGTTGGGATTGAATCGCTGATCTTTTGGTTAGCAGTGGAATGCTTTTAACCACTGTGCCCCGAGAGCTTTGTTTAACCAAACAATAGTCTAGGTGGTGCTATGAAGGTATTTTTTAGATGTGATTAACATTTATAATCTGGTGAGTTTAAATAAAGAAGATTGCCCTTAATAAGGCAGTGGACCTTATCCAATCAGTTGAAGGATTAAGAGCAAAAACTGAGGTTTCCTAGAGAAAAATGAATTCTGTCTCAAGATTAACACAGAAATTTTTCTGGGGTTTCTAGCCTGCTGGCCTGCCTGACAGACTTCAGACATGCCACGCACCTCCCCAATTGTGTAAGTCAGTATCTTAAAATTTCTCTCTCTCTCTCTCCCTCTTTCACTTTCCTTTACTAGTAATTTTTTTTCACATTTACTTCCTCTAAAATATTAAACCCACATGGTAACGCTAGTATCATATTTGATAGATAGATTTGTATGTGTGTGTGCGTGCGTGTGTGTATAAACCCTCTGCTATAAAGCCCACTGCAACTCATAGTGACATTACAGGGCAGAGTAGAAATGACCCATAGGGTTTCCAAGGCTGTAACGAGCTCTATGGTAACCAAAAGGTTGGGGGTTCATGTCCACCCTGGGGTACCTCAGAAGGGCCTACAATCTATTTCTGGAAAATCAGCCATCACAAACCCTGTGGAGACACACATATGGTCAACTGATATTTGACAAAGGTGCTGGGTCCATCAAAGAGGAAAGAAGAGCCTTTTCAATAAACAGTGCTGGGAAAATTGGATTTCCAAATGCAGAAAAATGAAACAGGATCCATGCTTCATATAATATGGAAAAAAAACTCAAAATGGAATAAGGACTTAAATGTGCAAACTAAAATCATAAAATCCTTAGAAGACAAAGCATTGGCAACACTGTGGGGACTAGCTTTCAACAGTGGATTATCTAATATAACAACAAAAATACAAACAGCAAAAGACAAATAAATCTCATAAAAATTAAAAACTTTTGTTCATCACATGACACTACAAAAAAAGTGAAAAAACAAGTATTGACTGGGGAATATCTTCAGAAACCATATATCCAACAGGAATCTAATAACCATAATACACAAAACTTCAACAGCTTACCAACAAAAACACAAATAACGCAATCATAACATGGGCAAAAGACTTGAATAGACATGCCGCTAAAGAGGACATTCAAATGGCCACCAAACACACAGAAAGATGCTCACCACCACTAGCCATCAGAAAGACGCAATCAAAACCACAATGAGATATCATTTCACTACGACTAGGATGACTAATTTAAAAACAAACAGAAAACAACAAATGTTGTCAACGATGTGGGTAGTTGGAAACCTTACCCATTAGTATGCAAAATGGTACAGCCATTGTGGAAAACAGTGTGGTGATTCTTCAAAAAACTAAAAATAGAACTACCATGTGACTCAACATTGGTGAAGAATACTGAATTTACCATACTGCCAGAAGAAGGAACAATCTGTGTTGGAAGAAGTACAGTCTGAATGCTCCTTAGAAGTGAAAATGGTGAGACTTTGTCCCCCGTATTTGGGACATGTTATCAGGAGGGAGCAGTCCCTGGAGAAGAACATTGCGTTTGATCAGGTAAAGGGTCAGCAGAAAAGAGGGAGACCCTCAATGGGATGGAGTAACAATGGCTGCAACAATAGGTTCAAACACAGCAATGACTGTGAGGATACTACAGGACTGGGCAGTGTTTCATTTTGTTGTACAGAGGGTCGCTGTGAGTCAGAACTGACTTGATAGCATCTAAGAACAAAAACCCTGTAGAACCCAGCAATTCTACTCCTAGGGATGTACCCAAAGACTTGAAAGCAGAGATCCAAACAGAGACTTGAATACCAATGTTCACTGAACACTGTTCATAATACACAAGAGGTGAAAGCAACGTAAATGACATCAACAAATGAAAGGAGAAGCAAAATGTGGCCCATGCAGACAATGAAATACTACTCTGCCAGCAGGAGAAATGAAGTCTTGATCCATGCTGTAGTATGGCTGGAGCTGGAAGACATGATGCTGGGTGAAATATGCCAATCACAAAAGGACAAATATTATACGACCTCATTGTTGTTATGTGCTGCCAAGTCGTCTCCGACTCATAGCGACCCCTCCTTGGGTTTCCGAGGTGATATCTCTATGGAAGTAGATTGCCCAACCTTCCTTCCAAGGAGTGGCTGCTGGTTTTGAACCGCCAGCCTTCTGGTTAGCAGTCAAGTGCTTTAGGCACTGTGCTACCAGAGCTCCTTCATATGGCCTCGCTTACCTAAGAAGGCAAGGAAAGGCAAATATATAGACAACAAATGTATTAGTGGTTACCAGGAATGGGAGGAAGGGGGGAAGGTGGAGTTAATGGTGATGGAAATCGGTTAAAGAAAAGGCTGTACAGCCAATTGTAATTGCTATCAATAACCTGTATACTGTAAAAAACAGAATTGGAAAAAGTTGTGTGACAAATATATTTACAACAATGACCAAAGAGACAAGAAAAAGGCATAGCTGCTGAGGCTGCTTATACACACTGAGAAACCTCATGGGATTTAGAGTCTTGGTTTGCAGGCTTAGGGCCATAGTTTCATGGGACATCCCAGTTAATTAGCCTAATAACATGTTTAGTGCCTCTATTCTACCTCATGGTTCAATGCATACTACCTGGTCTTAAAAGCTTGAAAGTGCCCATTCAAAGCACAAAAATTGGTCTCTATTTACCTAGAACAACAGAGGAAGAAGGAAAGTCAGAAATAGGAAGAGGATATGGACTATGTGGCCAATTGCCTCCGTGAACAACTGACTTCTTGGCCACGAGACGAGAAGAACTAGATGGTGCCCAGCTACCATTACTGAACATTTTGATCAAAGATTCTATAGCAAAATCCTGATAAAAAGGGGGAAAATAGAATAGAATCTCAAATTCCCATGGACTCCAGAGTTCCTAGAGCCATGAAGTTTGAATGAGCTCCCAAAACAAATGCCCGGAGATAATCTTTAAACCTTAAACAAAAAATATTCCCTGAGGTCTTCTTAAAACCAAACAATAGTTTACCATAACTAATTTTTTTAAAAAATCTGCCTTGAGTTTTATGCTCTTTCAAGAACTTCTATATGGGATCAAACTGACAACAGCAACTCAAAAGATTAGACTGCAGTCTTAGGGGGCAGTGAATTTATGTTAATGGGGTAGGAACAACTCAGAAAAGGAAGGTGAGAACAGATGTACAATCTGAAGAATGTAATTGTTGTTGTTGTTGTTGTTTGCCGTCGAGTCGGCCCTGACTTATAGCGACCCCTCCTTGGGTTTCCGAGACAGTATCACTACGGAAGTAGGATTGCCCAACCTTCCTTCCAAGGAGTGGCTGGTGGGTTTGAACCACCAGCCTTCTGGTGAGCAGTCAGGTGCCTTAGGCACGAAGAATGTAATTAATGTCATTAAATGGCACATGTAGAAGCCGTTTAACTGGTGTACAGTTTGTTGCATTTATTCTCAACAACAACAAAATAAGTAAAATTATATATATGTATGTATGTACGTGTGTATGACCCAGGTATGAATTCAGGCATAGTAAGGATCATGAGGCTGGCACAGGACCAGGCAGTGCTTCGTTCTGTTGTACATAGGGTCACTATGAGTTGGAGCCAACTTGGTGGCACCTAACAACAACAACAATATGAAACCCCAACAGAGCACAGTTGTACTATGAGGCATGTGGGTCACCATGACTCAAAGTCGACTCCAGCACAACTGTTATTCTAACTCTTGTGCTGCTTCAACTTCATTGCCAAAGCCTCACTTATTATGAATTCCAATTTTGCCCCAGAATAACAAGTACAGCTAAAATTGTTAGCTACTTGTTCAGTGGCAAACCTCATGATGACTGGTTTACCCAAATCGTCCTGCTTGATTCTCCCAAAAGGCTCATATGGGTCCTCTGGGCCCATATGGACACTCTGCATAAAATGGGAGTGATTTACCCATGTCTTCCCTCTCTCTCCAGGTCCTGAGCTCCTTACAGGCAGGTACCCCACTCACATGATCTTGGCCTCTGACCAATGCCTGACACATAATAGAAATTCAGCAAGTCCTTGGATTAGAACTTCGGTAGATGCTGCCATATCAATGGTCAGCTTCAGCGGGACGTATCCACTGTGAGCAGCTAATCTCATCACTGCTTCCTGCCTGTTTACTTATCTCTTGAGTTGGGAGGATTGAGTTTTAAAAAACTCTCACCTGACTTCAGTGAGATGAAAGACTCTCAGTGAATGAGGACCCTTCACAAACACCCTCCTAGAACCACACGTGACCCTCTCACACTAGAAACACAACGTGGCATGAAGGCTAAATGGAAACACCTTTGCCACACGGACACCACTTTGAGACTGTGACTAGGGAAGATTCTAAACACTGTGTGCATATGAAGGAACAGCTTAAACCCTGGCCTCTTGGTTCTGTCCCCACCTGCGTCTCTCCCACTGCCAGCTCCAGTGCTGGTGCAAGAACACTGGGGCTGGGCTAGGTGAGGGGAGCGGGAAGGGAGGAGAGCTGAGAAGGCCAACTGGGAATCCTCGGTACTTGATCCATGGAGAATGTGATTTAATGGGTTTAAGGAGGGAATTCCTACCCAAGGGCAGAAGAAATGTTTTGAAATAAAATTGAAACCCAAGACCAGTGCATAGAAATTGAAGTGGAGTTTTCCAAAAAAAAGGATCACATAATTCATGATAAAAAACACATTTGCTTCAATCAAATGGATGTTTAGAGGAAAGTGCATGCCTGCCTGAATCATCCTTGAACTCACTTTCTCCTCACTTTGTCTGGAGATAAACCAAAAAACCAAACTCACTGCCATCAGTGGGGTCAGATCCGACTCATAGGGACCCTTCCTTGGGTTTTTGAGGTGGTATCACAACAGAAGTAGATTGCCCAATCTTCCTTCCAAGGAGTAGCTGGTGGGTTTGAACTGCCAGCCTTCCAGTTAGCACTCCAATGCCTTAGGCACTATGCCACCAGAGCTCCCATCTGGAGATACATGTGTAAAATAACACCTGACAGCCACAAGACTGTACTTAGTAACCCTTAGCTCTTCAGACATAGCACTGTGGCATCAGAAGCATTTGTAGTTGAGAACAAAGTAGGAAGAATAGTAGTTCCTGATTTTAAAATAAAGCTACAGTAATCAATACAGCCAGGTAGTCACGTAATGATAGACACTTAAACCAAAGACAAACCTGTTGCCAACAAATCATTTCTTACTCCTAGCAACACTATCAGACAGAGAAGAACTGCCTCATAAGATTTCCAAGACTCTAATCCTTACAGAAGCAGATCGGCAGGTGTTTTTCTCTCACAGAGCCACTGGGAGGTTCAAACTGCCAACCTTTTGGTTAGCAGCTGAGTGCTCAAACACTACACCACCAGGGCTCCTTGATAGATACATACACCAATGGAATAGACTTGAGAGTCCAAAAATAACCCATGGATCTCTGGCCAATTACTCTTCAACAAGAGTGATAAGTCCATCCAATGAGAAAAGAGCAGTCTCTTCAATAGATGGTGCCGAGGGCACTGGGGTTCTATAAGCCAAGGAATGAAGTTGGACCATACCTCACACTATAAATGAAAATTTACTCAAAATTGATCAAGGACCTAAATATAAGAACCAAAATCATAAAACTCTTAGGGCAAAACATGGGAGCAAAACTTTAGGACTTGCTTTTCAATAATGGATCCTTAGATGTTGTTGTTGTTGTTATGTGCCGTCGAGTCGGACCCAACTCATAGTGACCCCTCCTTGAGTTACTGAGGCAGTATCTCTACAGAAGTAGATTGCCCCACCTTCCTTCCAAGGAGTGGCTGGTGAGTTTGAACCGCTAGCCTTCTGGTTAGCAGTCAAGTGCCTTAGGCACTATGCTACCATAGCTTCTTATAAAACATGAGTAGTGAAAGGAAAAAGTAGATAATTTGGACTTTATCAAAATTTAAATATCTGTGCATCAAAGGATGTTAAGAGAGAATCTACACTACAGAAGAAAATAGTTGGGAACCATATCAGAAAGGGGTTAATATCCAGAATTGAATGAAAAAAAGAAAAAAAAACCCACTGCCATACAGTCAATAGGTGATTCCATTGTGACCCTATAGGACAGAGTAGAACTGTCCAATAGAGTTTGCAAGGCTGTAAATCTTCCGAGGAGAGACAACGCAGGGACGCCAGAGTAGCAGGCCGGAAGAGCAGGAGAAAGGAGATTAAAAGCCAGGAAGCCAGACAGAGGAACAGTCAGCCAGGTGGGGGTGACACAAGAGGTCTCCAGCAGCAGGACAAACTTGTCTGTCGGTTTGTCCTACTGTAGTGACATATAGATGTGAGTTTTGAGGCTGAGCCTCTGGTGTTTATAACCCAGAGAGATG
>NW_006921890.1:4111325-4120905 GCF_000298275.1 Orycteropus afer afer
AGACTTCGTCTCACCTATTTTGGTCATGTTGTAAGGAGGGACCATTCCCTGGAGAAGGATGTCATGCTTGGTAGGGTGGAGGGTCAACGAAAGAGGGGGAGGCCTTCAACGAGATGGATTGATACGGTGGCTGCAATGATGAGCTCAAGTATTGCAGGGATTGTGGGGTTGGTGCGGGATAGGGCAGTGTTTTGTTCTGCTGTGCATGGGGTCACTATGAGTCGGAAACGACTCGACGGCACTTAACAACAACAACAACAAATCTTCCGTAGCAATACTGCCTTGGAAACCCAAGGAGGGGTCACGATGAGTTGGGGCTGACTCGAGGGCAAATAACAACAACAACAACAAATCTATATGGAAGCAAAGTGCTCCATCTTTCTCCCATGGAGCAGCTGGTACATTTGAACTGCTCACTTTCTGGTTAGCAGCCAAATGCTTTAAGCCTATTGCCATCACATCACTGGTTCAAATCCGCCAGCTGCTTCACAGAAGGAAGATGGGGCAATCTACTTCCATAAACATTTAACCCAGTGCTGTCGAGTCAGGTCCGACTCATAGCGATCCCTCCTTGGGTTTCTGAGGCAGTATCACTATGGAAGTAGATTGCCGAACCTTCCTTCGGAGGAGTGGCTGGTGGGTTTGAACCCCCAGCCTTCTGGTTAGCAGTCAAGTACCTTAGGCACTACGCTAACAGAGCTCCTTCTCTGTAAAGAATTAGCACCTTGAAAACTCATTGGGGGTCACTACGAGTCAGAATCAACTCAATGGCAGTGGGTCATTGTGGTAGTTAAGGTTATGTGTCAACTTGGCTGGGCCTGGTTTTGAGTAGCTGGGCAGTTATTCCCCATGGTGAGACTGATAATCAGTTCCATGGTAGAATCTGTTGCTAGCAGCTGAGTAGCTGCTTTAGGGATGTGGTCTTCTTCCAGTTATAAGGAGAAGCTTTAGGAATGGCCTGCAGCTTTTGGCACACTTGAATCCTGCAGGTAGCTGAGTTGTTGTTCAGCAGCCTGCCATCCTCTGCCAATCTTGGGACTCTTAATGACTTGAATCAACGGCCTGCCATGTGGTTTGGTAATATTGGGACTATGCCTTTTTACTTGCCACGTTTGGACTTGTCAGCCTCAGCAGCCAGCAGCTGCCTGAGTGAAGAAAGCCTCCAGCTCCAGTGGGCCAGGAACAAGAGGCAGAGCTGAAGCCCAAAGTTGAGGGGCCTTCACCCTGCCCCCAGAGCCTGGCATTTTCAACACAGACTTCTAGCCTCCCAAACTAAGAGAACAAATTCCTATTTGTGAGACCCAGTCACCCGTGGTATTTCTGTTAGAAAGGCACTAAGTAACCAAAACAGTTGTTTAGTTTTAAAGTCAATGGCAGCAAGAGAGACAACTGAACCAAGAAAAAAAAAGGAAATAGGAGTTGAATAGACAGTTCATCAAAAGATACAAAAGACCAACAAGCACTTGAAAAAGGTTCCACATCATTAGTCATTGTTGCTTGTCATTAGGGCCTGATGAGTTGGTTCTGACTCATAGCAACAACAGAAACACTACTCAATCCTGCACCATCCTCACAGTCGTTGCAATGTATAAGCCCGTTTTGGCCGCCACTGTGTCAAGCCATCTCATTGAGGGTCTTCCTCTTTTTCACTGGCCCTCTACTTTACCAAAGGAGCTCTGGTAGCATAGTGCCTAAGGCACCTGACTGCTAACCAGAAGGCTGGGGGTCCAAACCCACCAGCCACTCCTTGGAAGGAAGGTTGGGCAATCTATTTCTGTAGTGATACTGCCTCGTAAAACCCAAGGAAGGGTCGCTATGAGTCAGGTCCGACTCCACAGCACATGACAGACAGACAGACAAACTACTTTACCAAGCATGATGTCTTTCTCCATGTTTTGCATTAGGGAAATTCAAATCAAAACCACAGGAGATACCACTTCACCTTCCCTAGGATGGCTATCATCCAAAAAAGGCAAAATCACAACTATTGGTGAAGAGAAACTGGAACCCTTATCCTTTGGTTGTGGGAATGTCAAATAGTTCACTGCTATGGAAAATAGTTTGGTGGTTCCTGAAAAAGTTAACCAATATCATTTGGATTAAAAATATTTTACTAACTCACTTAAAGCTAAGGTTGAATATTTTTCAATAGTTAATAAAGAAAATTATTTTATTAAAAAAAGTTGATCACAGAATTACCATATGACCTAGCAATTCCACACATAAGTATCTTCCCCAAAGACTTGAAAGCAGGCACTCAAACAGATGTACATACACCAAGGTTCCCTGCAGCATCAGTCACAGTAGCCACAAGGTGGGAACAATCCCAAGGGTCCATCAACAGATGAATACATAAACAAAATGTCATATACACACACACTTAAATATTAGCCATAAAGACAAATGAAATTCTGATATATGCCACACATGGATGAACTTTGAAAACATTGTGCTGAATGAAATAAGTGAGACACAAAAGGACAAGTATTGTATGAGCCCATTTATACGAATTATCTAGACTAGGCAAGTACAGAGACCAAGTTTGTTAGTGGTGATAAGGGGTGGATAGGAGAGGGAAATGGAGAGTATTGCTCAAGGACCACTGAGTGTTTGTTAAGGGTAATGAAAAACTCAGAAGCAGACAGGAGGGATGGTTGCCCAACAAGGTGAACATAATTAATATTACTGAATTACACACATAAACATGGTTGAAATTGCATATTTTCATTTTATATATTTTACCACAATGAAATAATAATTAAAAAAACTTTGTGCTGTGGCTCAGTCTAAGATCTTCTATCTGGGTGACTGTGAACACTTGTCCCCAGGGACTATCTCTCCAGTCACTGATTTTCTCAACTGATCCCCTACTGTGTGCCAGGCAGTGCACCTACCCAGTTTATAAAACAATTAGGTCAATGGAAATTCTTTCCATAGTGTGACTTAAACTCAATAAGGTGTTTTCCTCTAACCCCAAGTCCAGAGACAAGCAACTGCCCACACTAGTTCATGTGCTCAGTGAGTTAAGTCTACCATTCTCTGTCTCTCGGCCTTTCCCTCATACTTCTTTCTTCATGGCTGCAAAATGGCTGCCTGAGCTCCAGGCATCGTCCATGTTGCTCCCCTTTATCAAGGCTCTGAGGTTTTTTCGTTTTGTTTTGTTTTGTGTCTCATCCAGACTATGTCAGACAGCCACTGACAAGGTGGAGGAGGAAAAGGAGAAGAGGTTGAGGGTGTATGTTGTATTCACCTCCAAAGTCTACAACACAGATGCAGTAGAACCAATAGGGGTGGGAATGTTCAAACTCACTCCACCCATATGGCACACAGCCAGGGTATAATTCCATTCAACGATCATTGACCAGGTGGTCACAGAAAAATCTAATGTGTAAACTTGGCAATTTTACTTTCAACATGAGGTCACAGTCCTGGAAGTTTTCTCCAGGCGATTTTGTTTGGTATTTTTGGCAAAGTGCTCACATAACTAGAAAAAAAGAAAAAGCAAGATCTCTCAATCTGTATCTATCCCTGACATTCCACATCTGTTCAATTGTACATAACTTCACCAAAAAAATGAGGTTGAAACAATGTTTAAATGTGTTTGCTCTCATTGTCATCATCTCTCATCTTATTTAATATATTAATAGGAACAACAAAGAAATTTTAACAAAAAAGGAACAATTCTTGGCTTTAAACAAAGCCAGTTAAAAAAAAAAACTGTTGTGTGCTATCAAGTCAATTCTAATTCAATCAAATCATCCAGCTGATGTCAATTCATGATGACCCCATGTAAGTCAGAGTAAAACCAAGCTCTGCAGGGTTTTCAATGGCTAAGTTTTTGGAATGAGATAGCCAGAACTTTCTTCCCACGTGCCTCTGGGTTGACTTGAACCTCCAACCTTATGGTGAGGAGCCAAGGGTGTTTAGCATCTGCACCACCAGGGGACCCTGTCCTTGATTTAACCAGACGTTGAGTCCTAATCAAATGTATGCTTGTGAAGGAATTTGGAAGACAACTACCTGGCCAACCAACTGGTAGAGAGAGAGCCCTACTTGTTCCTATTCCAAAGAACGCTGATCCATCAGAATGAGGAAATTATCGAACAATATCATTACTATCACATGCAAGTAAAATTTTGCTGAAGATAATTATAAAATGACTGCAGCAGTACAGAAATCCAAGCTGGATTCAAAAGAGGATATGGAATGAGGAATATCTTTGTTGATGTCAGATGGACCTTGACTGAAAGCAGAGAAAAGCAGAAAAATGTTTACCTGTTTTATTGACTATGCAAAGACATTTGACTGTGTTGTTGTTGTTGTCGTTGTTAGGTGCCGTCGAGTTGCTTCTGACTCATAGCGACCCCATGCACAGCAGAAAGAAACACCGCCTGATCCAGGGCCAGCTCTACAATCCTTGCTATACTTGAGCCCATTGTCACAGCCACCATGTCAATCCAGCTCGTCAAAGGCCTTCCCTTCCTTCATCGACCCTCCACCTTACCAAGCATGACATCCTTCTCTAGGAAATGGACCCCTCTGACAACATGACCAAAGTAGGTGAGAAGAAGTCTGGCCATCCTTGCTTCCAAGGAACATCTCGGCTGTACTTCTTCCAGGACAGATCTGTTAGTTCTTTTGGAAGTCCATGGTACCTTTAGCATTCTTCGCCAGCACCACAATTCAAAAGCATCAACTCTTCTTTGGTCTTCCTTATTCATTGTCCAGCTCTCACATGCATACGAGGCGATTGGAAATATCATGGCCTGTGTCAGAAGCACCTTAGTCCTCAAGGAGACATCCTTGCTCCTCAGCACTTAAAACAGTTCCTTCGCAGCTGACCTACCCAGTGCTACACGTCGTCTAATGTCCTGACTGCTGCTTCCATTGGCCTCGATTGTAGAACCAAGCAACGTGAATTCTTTGACAACCTCAAAGACTGTGTGGATCATAACAAATGATGGATAACATTTTGAAGAATCGGAATTCCAGAACACTTCATTGTGATCATATGGAACCTGTACATAGACCAGGAGGCAGTCACTCAAAAACAGAACAAGGGGATAGGGTGTGGTTCAAAATCAGGAAAGGTGTGTGTCAGGGTTGTATCATTTCACCATACTTTTCCAGTCTGTAAGCTGAGGAAATAATTCAAGAAGCTGGACTACATGAAGAAGAACATGACATCAGGATTGGAGGAAGACTCATTAACAACCTGTGATATTGGAGTTGACACAAACTTGCTTGCTGAAAGTGCAGAAGACTTGAAGCACTTACTGTTGAAGACCAAAGATCACAGTCTTCTGTATGGATTACATTTCAACATAAAGTGAAAATCCTCACAAGTGGACCAAGAAGCAATATCACAATAAAGGAAGAAAACTTTGAAGTTGTCATGGATTTCATTTTACTTGGATCCACAATCAACGCCCACGGAAGCAGCACTTAGGAAAATAAATGGCACATTGCATTGGGCAAATCTGCTGCAAAAGACCTCTTTAAAGTGTTAAAGAGCAAAGATGGCACTTTGAAAGTTGAAATTGTGGCTGACCCATGCCGTAGTACTCTCAATCATCTCCTGTGTATATGAAAGCTGAACAATGAACAAGGAAGACTGAACAACTGATGCATTTGAATTATGGTTTAGATGAAGAATATCGAATAGGTCAGAATATTGAATACTGAATAGATCAGAACTGCCAGGGGTGTGTACAAACATTTCTTGGAAGAAGCACAGGCAGAGTGCTCCTTAGAAGTGAGGATAGCAAGATTTCCTCTCACGGAGTTTGAACATGTTCTCAGGAGGGACCAGTCTCTGGAGAAGGATCGTGCTTGGTAAAGTAGAAGGTCAGCAAAAAAGAGGAGGACCCTCAACAACATGGATTGACCCAGTAGCTGCAACAATGGGCTCATGTACAGAAAGGACTGTGAGAATGGTGCAAGACCATCAGTGTTCTCCCTTGCTGTACATGGGGTCGCTCTCAGTCATGGCCAACTTGGCAGCACCTAACAACAACAACAACAATGTTTTTAAATACCTAATTTAATTATGGAAATAGAATAGGAAATATCCTGGGAAAAGAATATAAGGAATAATATAGTGTGACTTACAAACAGAACTCCAAACAAGTAGACCATCTGGTCTTTTCCAAACGGGCTCAGTGTTCTCCACACAGAACTTGTCCTGTTCATTAAAATTCTGAAAAGTCAGATGGCTTAAAAGGACGGCTGTATTTTCTTTTCCTTTGGAAGCAGAAAAACAAGTATCTCGGTTTGGCTAAGACTTTATTTTGGTTGGGGGTGAAAGAAAGAGATGAAAATTCCCCTTATTAAAAAGGAGCAAGACCAAGAGAAATTAAATCTTGTAAAAATACAAGCCACATCTGGGCTAACAGCTGGAGTGCCAAGCGGATATTTTCACCTATCGATGTGCACAGAAGTCCTCCTCAGCAGTAAGAATTCATTTGGTTTCATGGAAAATTAAGAGGTTCAGTTAAGGGCTTCTCGAAATATCCTTGGGCACAAGGCTGGTCGATTACGAGGTGCGTGAGTGCAGCTCGAACCTCTACAAGGCCCAGGGAAGAAGCCCTTGAGGTAAAGGAGAGAAGTGCGTTTACAAAAGTTCACTGTTTGAGGGCATCTCACAGAGATTTCAAAGGAGGCCGAGGGAGGTCCAAGCTGAGCGCTGAGGCCACCTAACGGAGGGCACAGCCTCCCTGGCTCGGATGACGGGCCTAGGGCTGGTGCACAGTCACCAAGCGTCCAATCCTGTGGGTGCCTCCATCTGTTGGGCCCAAGGAGTTGCGTGCCCAGGGGGAGGGAGCATGGGGCGCAGGCAGACCCTCGGGTCTGGTGGGGCAATGGGTGGCAGCAGAGCCTTAGACTGGGTTCCTGGAGCCTCCCCAGATAGCAGCAGGACACGCGCTATGAGGCAAGGACAGCCCCCGTTAGCCCTAAGAGGAGGACGCCAGGTGGACAGCCAGGCCGACAGCCAGAGCAGGCCAAATGGATCAGGATCAGGACGTGGCTGGATCAGAGGGGCTGCGGCTGTACACTGGAGTGTGTGGTTCCCGGGCAATCCCAACCCTGCCAGCTGGCCTGTCCAGGCTCAACTCTCACACTGGGGAGCTGACTCTAAAGTTGAAGGTCACACGGACCAGGGAAGGAGCGCTGAAGGCAGCCTTGCTTACCGGCAGCCGGCCGGGCAGTCCTGCAGGTCCTCCTCACTGCCCACAGGCCGAGATCTTGGAGAGACGCACAAAACGGACCACGTGAGCAGGCACTGAAGAGGCAGAGAGAGTGCGAAGCCCCAGACAGAGCCGTAGAGAAATTCCTCCTTGTGAAGGAAGAAAATGAGGTGGCATCAGGCAAGGGGCAGTTAGAGACAGCCCTGAGGTGGGGAGGGGTGTTCCACATGAGGAATGCCATCGCTGAGCTCGGTGGGATCGGATGGAACCCAGGCGCCCGCCCTGCAGCCCAGCTCTGAGCTCCGGGACAGAGAGTGTTGGTTGCAAGTGGGGAGCTCAGCGCCTGGTGCCCCTAGTGTTAGACCAACAGGAAAGCCGCCAGGGACACAACAGACGCCTTGGATCACTGGGAGGCTCCCCCATGGAGCTTTTTCCAGACACTTTTAATTTATTCAAGTTTTATTTTACAGGAAAAATATGCAGTGGTTCCGTGTGGACTCACGGGCTGAGGCACTACTTGCTTGTTTTATTTTTCTTCAGTTCTGAGGCATAAAATCTGATTTTTCCAACAAGCATTCAGAAGGGGTGACAATCTGAATTCACTTCACCCCTGCGTCAATGGGGTGCCACCCATGGCAGCAGCTCCAGCCTTTTAGCAAGACCTGGGAGTCCAAAGAGCTTCTTAGTTTGTGGGGCAAAGTCAAAGGCAGCAGGAAGAACAGGTGGCCCACCCCCCATGTCAGTGCAGCCACCTCTTGTTTCCCTGGGGCCAAGAGCTGTCTGTCACTGAGCCAAAGCCCCTGTCCCTGTGCACAGTGCAGGTTTCTGAAAAGGTGCTTAGAAATAATTTTATGAACCAATGCACATATTCAATGAGGAAGCTGGTAGTGTTTTTTCCACCTATCTTCCAGCAAAAAAAATAAATAAATAAATTATTTGTGAAACGAACCCCAGTCCCCAAAAACCTTCATTGTCTGAAATTGAAATTTTTCTCTGCCACTGGTGAGTGTTTTACCTTTGAGCACATTAGTCAAATTCCTGCCGTCTCCTTGTCCTCATTTATAAAAGGAGGGTCCTCATTTCCATCTCATCCTTTTTCTGTAAGGAGAATATGAGCTCATGGAGTGATGCTGAGAACACCAACATTTGGGGGAGAAGTCCCAGTTTATCCAGTTCACGTGGACTAGCCCTTCAGACTTGAGAACTGACTTATGCTTTCTCACATCGTGCAATGCTAAAGTCTTACACCGTTTGAACACACAAGGGTCATGAAGATGGGGCAGGAATGGGCAACGTTTCGTTCTATTATCCACAGTCTGCTCTGCCTTGGAGCCAACTTAACAGCAACTAAGCAATACCATCGAAATGCAAGGCATTACCATGGTTGTTACAAGATGCTGTTGACCAGGATCCAAACATCTAACATTCAGTCCATCGAGTGAGCAAAGGAGGAGTGGCCCCAGGAGAGGCCCTGTTGGCTGGCTTGGGGAGTTCTGTCAGCAAGGATGGCGACTCAGCCACATGGAGTCTGGCTCGAGATCAGAAAGCCAACATGGGGCACAGCTCCAGGGCAACAGTCCAGTTCAGAGCTCAGTGACTTGAGAGCTGGGCTTTCAGAGGGCCCTCCAGGCTGAGTAGGAGCCCAGTCATGAGAAATGGCTCACACCCCAAGGTTGGAGCAGGACAACTTGCAGGACTAGGGTTCTGTGGACCGAGTGAACTCCTGCCACGGGGTTCCTTGAGTACCCATCCTGCCTTGCCTAGAATCAGGCTCAAATTTGACTCAGAAATGAATGTGTTGCTGTGGGTGGAACACAGGCTGACACCAAGTATGGGGGACCTGGTGGCAAGGAGTCAGGTGGACCATTGCTCACTCAATTTGACAAAAAGATTTCTGTTTCCCTTCAAAATGTGCACAGGGAGGTACAGGGCAGAAATGTATCAGGACCTTTCTGAGCTTACTAAGTAATTTTCCTAAGTCATGACATCTGACCTCCTAAGTACTTTGGCAAAACAGCAGTTGTCTGGACATTTGCTTCTCCTTATCCCCTATCCCATAAGGAGCTCTGGTGATGTAGAGGTTAAGGCATTTGGCTGCTAACCAAGAGGTCGGTGGCTGAAAGCCATCACCTGTTCCATGGGAGAAGGATGCGGCAGTCTGATTCTGTAAACATCTACAGCCTTGGAAATCCAATGGGAGTCACTGTCTGTCAGAATTGACTCAGTGGCAGTGAGTTTGGTTTTGAGTTTTTTGGTATCCCCTGGCCCCTGTGCCATGTAGGGGAGGCATTAGCATCTCTGCTTCTGACATGGCATGAGGCCCATGTGCAAACAAGAGGCACCAAGGAAGAAAGAGAAAGGTGGCTTCTGGTACCTGTCATGTGATAACTGTT
>NW_006921890.1:4122779-4123848 GCF_000298275.1 Orycteropus afer afer
GTACCACCTTAGGTTTCCATTGGACAATTTCTACACAAATTGTTCAGTGGCATTAGTTACATTTTCACGGTGTCAATATTCTCTTTAATTGCATTCTGGTCATTCTGTTTCCAGTGCCCTAATTTCCTTGCTTCTTTATCTTCCCTACTTCACTCCAGAGTGATCGTTGACCTCTTGATCATAGAATTTTTTAATGGTGCACCAGACTCATGGCCAATATCCTTTATTTTGTGTGCCAGTCTGTTATTTCACTAAAAGATGACTTCAGGATAATTTTGCTGCGTATCTTCTTAAAGGCATTACCATCAACAAAGCTAACAAATTAAACACTCCCAATGAAACAGAACCCATAGAATAAAGCACGCAAATGTCATCGTACACAGATGAGGGGAACTAAATGTCTGAAACGAGCAGAGTTGGTAAGGAAGCCCACAGCATATACCGCCCGCTGGAAGGGAGGAGAGCATGGCAGTGTCCCACTGGTGGCAGGACACATGTAACACTACATAGTGCTTGTTTATTTATTTTATTTTTGCAATGTTTCGTCCCCTCCCCTCCCTTCTCCTCTCACCCCTGATAACCAATAAAGAAAGTTTCCTTCCATATATAAACCTTTCCTTAACTTTGTACAGTAATGAGCTATATTTGTCCTTCTGTGATTGACTTATTTCACTCAGCATAATGTCCTCCAAGTTCATCCACGTTATGTGGCGTTTGCAGATTCTACATTATTCTTTAGTGTTGCATAGTGTTCTATTGTGTGTATGTACCATAGTTCAGTTATCCATTCTTCTGTTTATGGGCATTGTGGTGGTTAAGTTTGTGTGTCAACTTGGCTAGGCCTGGTTGAGTGGCTGGGCAGCTGGATGTTGTATTCCCAGTGATGAGACTAGTAATCAACTCCATGGTGGAATCTACTGTGAGCAGCTGAGAAGCCACTTTAGGGATGTGGTCTGCTTCCTGTATATAAGGAGAAGTCTTGGGGAATGGTCTCTAGCTTATGGTACGCTTGACCCTGCATGTAGCCTGCCACGCTCTGCTGACCTTGAGACTTTCAGTGGACTTGAAT
>NW_006921890.1:4128998-4134469 GCF_000298275.1 Orycteropus afer afer
TTTTTTTTTTTAAAGAAACCTTCTGCTTGGTTCTAATGAGTAGCTTTTCCTAAAGAGAAATGTTCATAATAGCAGAAGCGTAAGTCAATTCTGTAAACTTGTAATCATACGTGTCAAACACAGTGTAGTATTTTCCCTCCAAAATAGGAACAGCGGGGAAGTAATAGCGAGCGGGCGCCGGGAACTGTGTTTTCGCTGACAGAAGTTAATTCTAAACTAAGTATTCCCCGAAAGGAAGGCAGAGAAAACATTTTTACATGTCTATCATCTGTCCTTGGAGAACAGAAAACAAATCTGTTTTTTAACGCTTGACACCAGTGCTATTCCGGGTGGCCTCGGGCTATGTGCTGTTTTCCAGTTTGTAGAATTGGAGGATCAGAAAACAGCTTTGCATTAAGGACACATTGTACAGGTTAATCATAACCACGCAGAAATCAAAACGCTGCCAACAACCGAGGACCCGGGCGCCCGGGGAGCTGCCGGCCGGGGTGGGAGATGGGGTGGGAGACGGGGTGAGGGTGGGGGTGGGGAGCCGCAGCGCCCCCTCCCCGCGTCCAGGGGCTGGGGCTTCTGCAGCGAGTCCCGGTGTGAACCAGCGGGGTTCCCTCTGTCCGTCCCCCAAGCTTGTGCAGCTGTACTTGGCTGCAAGTTCATTTCAGTGGCTCTTACCCCGGAAGTGGTCCGTAACCGATTTTCAAACACTGTGTATACTTTGAACGGAAGCTCTTTGGAAAGGTGGACTGAGGGTCGAGGTCTGTACGAGGGCAAAGTGTTTGCAGGAAGAAGAGGCCCCAGTGACTGACAGTCTGTCCAGGGGAACATTTCCCGAAGAGACCCGACCCAACAGTCTTCTGTGAAACCGGACCCCGCGAAGTGGATGGCACCCTAGAACAGACACTCCTTAGGGCCGGCCACCTGAAACTTTCTGGGTTACAGACCCTTCTGCTCTTTGAGGACAGCTTTAAGTGCCCCCCAAAAGTGAAGACAGACATCAGACACGGCATCAGAACTCAGAGACTCAGAGGGGGTGACAGGGCCCCTCACACATCTCTGCGTCTCTCTCTCTACGTCTCTGTCTCTCACCCACATTCATCCACATTCTCTGTCTCTGTTCTCTCTCTCCCTCTCACCCATACACTCTGTTTTCCCCTCTCTCTCTTCTCTCAGCCCCACACATACACACTTTCTCTCTCTTTGATTCTGTCTCTGTTTCTGTCTTCCTCTCACCCACATTCACACTCTCTCTGTTTCTGTCTTTTTCTCTCACACCCCCACATTCTCTCTGACTCTCTCACACTCAGACACTGTCTCTCTCTCTCTCTGTTTCTCTTTCTTTTTCTCTCACCCCCACACATACACACACACTCTCTCTCTCTGTCTCTTTCTCTCACCCACACACACACAATCAGTCTCTCTCTCTGTTCTTTGTCTGCACACACATACACACATCCTTTCTCTGTCTCTCTCTGTGTCTCACGCACACACACACACACACACACACATTTCATAGGGCATTTGGTTCCAGCCAGGAAGTGACTCAGCCCCTACAAGTCTCCTGACCACAGCCCCATCACTACCCACCAATCTGCCCCTTCCAAACCAAAAAACCAAACCCACTGCCAGAGAGTCTATTCCAACTTACAGCACCCCTGGAGGCCAGAGAAGAAAGGGCTGTAATCTTTACAAAAATTCCTATTCTGCCCTTTACAGAAGTGAACATTGAGAGAAGACTAGAGGCTGATGTGAACAGGAGGTGTGCTGTGGTCCTCAGTTCCTTGGGAGAACCACAGTAAACACTATCCATGAGGCACATGGTCTTATCCTTAGAAATGGGAGGGCTCAGCTAGCCGGTCATGCACACTTCACGGACTGGCCCCTGCCCTCTACTTCTTCCCATTGAGTACATGAAAGTTGGCAGCCCAAAGCAAACACAATTTCCCTTTGTTTAGAAATTAAATAAAGGATGTCCTTTATTAAAAGCTGCTCTTCCAAAGCCCTTCCTGCAGCAGATCCTGCTACTGCAGTTAAAAGCTCCTTGTTGCTTCCAGAACTTCTAGGAAATTTGACAAGCACCACTCATCCTTGCTCTCAGCTCATTGTTCCCTCTACAGGAAGATGGAGGCAGAAAGCCCTGCTGGCGCACTCCCCTCTGTCTGCCACCCTGGCCCACCTCGCCGACCAGGCTCAAGGACCCTGGCCTCATAGAGGCCCTGCAGGCAGCAGGGGGTGGGTTGAAGCTCCTGTGGATGGTGGGCAGATCGGGGTTGCTGGCGCTCACCCTTGCTGCCTTTCATGTTGGCTTGTGCTTTATCTCCAGCACGCTCCTAGCCCTACTTTGAATCTTTGATCCGTGAGCAATTATATCTCTTCAGTGTGCGGTGACTCAGCCATGTGCCTCTCTACCCACCTCACTGCCGGATGCTGTAAGCAACCAGGTCTGGGTCCTCCTGAACTTTAGGCCTGGTGCTAATGACCTCTTAGCAGACCTCTGGTGGCTGGAGAAACAGTCTCGCTAATGTGAGTTCCCGGGGACTGCAGTGGTTAGTCTCGCTGGCTCCCCTAACCCCGCACAACACAGGGCCAAGCTCCCTTCAAAATAGGTTTAGAGTTGTTGTTGCTGTTAGGTGCCGTCAAGTCATTTCCAACTCATAGCGACCCTATGCACAGCAGAACGAAACACCGCCCAATCCCGTGCCAGCTCCATCCTGAGCCCATTGTCGCAGCCACCGTGTCAATCCATCTCGTCGAAGGCCTTCCCCTCTTTCGTCAACCCTCCACCTTACCAAGCATGACATCCTTCTCCAGGTTGAGAGTGGTGCCTGCTCTCTCTGGCACCAGCCACTGACACTCTCAGCTAAGCAGTCTGCTTCCCCCATGGTGCTTCAACCCTTGAGGACTAGAACCATTAGTGTGACTTTTCAGGCCTCCAAGTCCCCTGGGCTCATGCTGATGAGAGAGGAAGCTTCTGCTAGGGACAGGTGACCAGTTGCTTTCAGTCCGCTCTGACTCATGGCCCCCTGGGCCATCAGAGTAGAACCGTGCCCCAGAGGGTTTTCAGTAGCTGCTTTTTCAGAAGCAGACACCAGGTCTTTCTTCCGTGGCATCTCTGGGTGGACTTGAGCCTCCAATCTGCCACGTAACAGTTGAACACATGAATTGTTTTCACCATCCAGGGACTTCCTCTTACACACAGCTAGATATAAAACCCTGGCAAATCAGCCTATGTGGCCCCAGCGCCCAAGGAGGCAAGGTGTGAGTGGGCAGCTCCGTCAGAGCCAAGCAGTGTGTCTGGGGGGCAGGGGGCAGTTATCAGACCAAAGTGGGGATGCTGAGCAGAGAGACCTCAAGGCCCACCTTCTTGCTGTCATACATAGATGGTCCCCTGGACAGCAGGTAGCAGTTGCTGGTACATCTACATCCTCGCCGGGTGTGTTTGTGGATGCAAAGGCTAATTCCCAGGGGCAGAGGGAATTAGTGTGGACAAGGGTAGGTCAGGTGGGAAGCTTCTCCTTGTTTCCTGCCCTCGGCTAGTTTTCCCTGGGGCCACACTTTTGCAGAAAATGAAAAATGGCAAGTCAACATCCTCCTTGGAGTAGCCTCTCATGTGCTCTAACTAACTCTTCCCCCAAGAAAAAAGGATAAGGAACCTCGGCTGCTTGTTGGAACTCAGAATTGCTGTCTCCATATCCTCCATCCTCTTCTGCCCAGGCACCATCACCCCTGGGAACGGTGGGTCCATTTCCCTGTAGCAGCAAAAAGCTTGTTTCAAGAAACACACTTACCATTGTCACTCTCATAAGATACAATGTGGTCTCATGTGTTGAAGGCCAGACCATAGGGAACAGTTAACAATGTTATCAGAGCTTTTACTTCCGGAAAGCATAAAGGACCTGTCATCATGTGCATGAATCCATCCACAGACAGAGACACACAAAGACATATACACAGACACATGGACCCATACATGCACACATACATGCACACACATGGTAAAACTCAAGTGATTTATTTACAGATTAGTAAGTAAGCATAGGTAAGTGCATGCTTACCTCACTTGTTGGGCAATTTGCCCCTGGCATATATGTAAACACACACAGACCTATACAGATATACATACAGATATACACACCTACACACATGTACACACATGTACACTCAGACACACACAGGCACATACAGGTGCACATGGACATACATGTGTAAATACACACAGAGACACATAGATTTACAGAAATGTACACAGACACACATACGTACACCTACACACATCTAGACACACAAAGACACCCACATAGACATGCCCACCCAGACATCCACATGGACACATATAGGTGCACACAGACATGCATGTGCACAGACACACACACACACAGTCCTACTCAACAAGATCCAGTGGAATCCCAGGCAAGCTTTACCATTCAACATACGAGTTTCCCATCCTTGGAGTGGATTGTGTCCCCAAAATCTCTAAGGGCCCATTACAAGTGGTCCATCTGGAACTGGACTCTGGACACCAAGCTCTGAGAGGCATCCACAGTTTTCTGCAAGGGCTGCCATGACTCTTGCCACCACTGCTTGTAAACACCTACATCTGCCCAATGCAGCTTTCCCAGTACAGAATCCACCCCCTGGTGTGTCAGTCATGATGAACAGAGTCTGACCACCCCTGCTCAGTGTGTCAGAAACAGGGAGGCTGGCCCAAGCTTGACGACTTATTAATAAAGGAAATTTTCAGGCCTTGTGAAGTGGCCTTTTGTGAGTCTGGAGACTCTGTGTTGGGCCTGCGCCTGCTCCCTGGGTTACTGCATTCACCGATAAATCAAAGTGCTGACAGCTCCCCTGTCAGCCCCACTGATGGACGGTCCCTTCTCCCGCCATTACAGCCTAGTGACTGTGGGAAAATTAATTTAAGTGGTAGTTAATTTCTAATGAATTCCACTGAAGCGGTTAATATGGTCCCCCGGTGTTATGGTAACCTTCATGGATCATTGCATTATGTAAATAAATTCTACTTTATGCTGGTTTATTAAAAAGAGAGAGAAGATTGGGGAGTCTGGTTAAATCTTTTCTGCACACACACACAACTAACACGCAATAGGAAAACCTTTTAAAAATCAGAAGAAATACAGACATATTAGGAGGTTTCCCTGAAAGAACAAAACTCACTTTTCACTCACCCAGGTTGACTTAATGGCCCATTTTCCTGCTCGTATGAAAGAGCTCTGTCTTCGTTTACCAGTGCTGCTGTAAAAGAAATATCACAAGTGGGTGCTTCAAAGAATAGAAATCCAGCCTCTCATAGTCTGTCCAGAAGGCGGTAAGTGCACATCAGAGTCTTGGCCGTGTTGATTCCTCTGGTTGGCAGCCCTTGAGCGTGGCATGGCTCTGTGGCAATCTCACATGGCATCTGTATGTGCTCACGTGCCCCTGGGTCTGTCCTGCTCCTTATAACTCAGAAGTGATTACATTTA
>NW_006921890.1:4135279-4136436 GCF_000298275.1 Orycteropus afer afer
ACACAGAAGATAATCCTGGACCCCTGAGCCTTGACAGGAAGGATATAGAAGTGGACTAAACCCGAACTAGCATAAGAATTTGCATGAAAATACCAGAAAAGGAGACATACGGAGCTGCAGTCTGGCAGCGATCCTGAAGGTACAGACAGGTTGGAGATTCCTGAGTGGTGGTGGGGCTTAAGAATTAGCCTACAAATCAGCCCTGCTAGCCAGAGACTGCACGGAGGACTGCTCTGGTGGCTGTGGAATAAAAGGGGGAAGCAGTGCTGAAGAAGAAGATGGGCTGAGCTGTGGACTTTTGCCTGTCCAGAGGGCGTCGCCATTTTGAAAGTTTACAAGCAGCTTGACCATTTTGGATATTTAAAGAGACAGTGCTCTCCCAGATTTCAGGGGCTTAAGAAGAGGTTCTGCTTGCCAGTAGCCCCAAGGACACTTCGGACTTCCGCAACTGAAAAGGTGCAACATTCTTCTTGTTACTCTTATACCCCACACCAGCTTGTTGAAATGGAGGTGTGGCCATCCCCCACTCCCACCCACCTTCTGGGCCCACAGGACCTCCATCCCAGTCTCTGTGCTCAGACAGAGCCCGTGTACTCTGCCCCATCTTCCACCAATTTTTTTCTTTTTATTTTTTTTCTTTTTCTCTTTCTTTTTTCTGGTGTTTAGTTTGCTTATATTTGTCTGTTTTAAAACTACTATTTTTAATAATACTTTTGTCCTTTTTAATATTATTCTTTACTCTTCCCCTCACAGGTCCTAGTTTGCAGATTTTTTTTTTCTTTACCCTATTCCTGGTTAAATTTTTTTTTATTATTTAAATTCTTTTTTCTTCCCCTTTTTCTCATGGTTAACCTCATTTCCTGTTTTTCTTTTTGCATTTTTCCCATTTTTTTCTTCATTATTCTCCTTCTCTAACTTTCTTCTCTTAGTGACCTACCACAGATATGGCAGGTTTTCTTGTTTTTTTTTTTTTTTTTTTTTTGTTCTTCTTTTTTGCTTTTTTGGTGTGATTACATGATGTACATTTTGTCCGTGTGCTTTTAGTTTCTTGATGGTTATACAACTTTAATTTTTGTCTAACTGAGAGGGAGACAGCAAGAGTCCCCATAAGATACAACTACACCAACACTTCTTGCAACTTAACTTACTGAGTGAGA
>NW_006921890.1:4156765-4157892 GCF_000298275.1 Orycteropus afer afer
TGAGTTGGAGTCAACCCAACAGCAGCTAACAACGAGTTTAGAATAACATATTTTTTAATGTAAAAATCTTCTAAGTGCATGACTTTCTCTGGACCAATTCCAAATTTGCATCTTTTTAATAAATTCCTTACACGCAAAACTCTCTCCACATCTGCTTGTGTTGAAAGTCCCTCAATGTCCTTCCTGCTCTTCAGCTCCTCCTCCCTTCCAGTCTTCAGTCAGCCACAACATGATGCCTCCCTCTTTGCTCCCAAGAAGCTGCCCTTGTTACAATGTCCACAAGGTCACGTCTCTCATCTCACCTTGTTCCACCTCTTGGTGGCACTTGCTGCTATGGACCGTTCCTCCTTCCTGTGACTCTTTCCTATCTCAGCTTTGGAACCCGACACTCTCCCAATTTTCCTCAAACACCTTGGATGTGCCTTCTCTTTCTCTTGGCTGGTGCTGCCTCTCCTCTTGTTGGGGCTTCACAAGGTTTGGTCCTGGACCTTCTTCTCTATTTACCCACTTTTCTAAGGGGTACAATTTAGTTCTTTGACTTCAAATAGAATGTATTTTGTTTATCTAATGTTACATGTGGACCACCCCACAACAGATACTTAAAACAATAACATCCATTTATTTTATTCAGGAATCTGGGGTTGGCTGGGTTCAGCTGGGTGGTTGTGATCCTGGTCTTTCATGTGGTGGCAGTCAATGATGGCTGTGGTTGGGATCATCTCAAAGGTTTCTTCATTACAGGTCCAACAGCTGGCTCAAAAGACTCATCACCTGCGAGACCCTGTGGGCCTCTTCACACGGTCACCTCAGGGCAGCCAAAATTCTTACTTAATGGATAAAGGCTCCCAAGAGACAAGCATGCCTTTTCTAAACTCACTTCCACTTTGTTCTATTTATGGAGTCACAGTGGCCAATCTAAGCTCAAGGGGTGGGACCAGAGACCTCACCCCCTAGTCACAGAAATGCCAAAGTATTCATAGGTATTTTTAAATTACCACACTATTTCTATCCTGATGACTCCAGATTTTTATCCCCAGACTCATGCTCAGCTACTAGTTCTCATCTCTGCTTGGAGACTGTCATGAATTGAACTGTGTCCCCCAAAGTATGTGGTAGAGTCCTTAGCC
>NW_006921890.1:4158845-4160288 GCF_000298275.1 Orycteropus afer afer
CACAAGGGTCTGATTCACAACCATTGTGAGGATGGACCAAGACTGGGCACCATTTCATTCTGCTGTGTGTGAAGTAGCCATAAATCTTACATATGCAGTTGTGCTACAAAATTAGCCATACAGATTACAGAAGTAACAGAACACGTCTCAGAGACAACCAAACACCTTGAGAGAGAGAATCACTGGGCCTGCTGACTCGGGACCATAGTCATAACCAATTCAAGCTCAACTGGCACAACATAGTACATAAAAATCTTGTTCCACAACCTACTTTGGTGAGTAGCGATTGGGGCCTTAAAAGCTTTCAAGTGGCCATCCAAGATGTAGCTAATGGTCTCCTATCATTGTATCATTGGAAGCAAAGAGAAGTACAAAAAAAAGGGGGGGGGGCATTTGGAAGCAATCAACCCTAGGACATGATGGCCCTAGAGACCAGAAGAACTAGATGGTGCCTGGCTACCAATGCCAAACACTCAGCAAAGGATCAAATGTGGAGATCCTGGATAGAGTGGGAGGAAAAATGTGGAAAAAACCCCCAAAACTCAATAATGACCTGAATTACTGGTCAGATGGAGTCTGGTGAGACTCCCAATACTATGGCCCTGAGATACATTCTGGACCTGGAATAAAGCTCACTCAAAAAGGCTGGCTCTTAGCCTAATAGTAAACAAGATGTACATGCAGACCACTCAACCTAGGGTGATGCACCCACATACTTTATGGAAATGCATCCCTTGGAGCAATCAACCACGGGACACCAGAGGGGCAACATTCACATAGAGGAAATGCAGGACAAACAGGAGTACATAACTATGTGGGGCATGGGGGTGGAGAGAGTTACTGGGCAGGGAGGGTAGGAGACTGGCTTAGGGTTGGGCATGGTAAATGGAGAGTGAAACTAAATGTACATGTAATGTTGAATGTAAAACAAACTCTTAAAATAAAATTTTTTTAAAAAATGTATCCTTCTCAAGCTAGGATTGCTGACACGGTTTCCCCCAGGAAACCAAAGTGATCCCTGAGCTGCATCTGAAACCCTGCACCCTTGAACTCTGGGGCAGTGCTGCAGGCTCTTCCAACCCTACCGAGTCTGAGGAGCCACAATGTGGACACACCCTGAACAGAGCTTTTCACCATGGAAGAAATAAAGCACAAGACGAGGTTGGAAATCTGAAACAACTGTGTCCCTTTTAATATTAATTGAAAGAGAAAAAATGGCGTAAGATCAACTCCTCTAAAATCAAAATCATCATTTCTGGCAGATGTCTTCCAAAATGTAATTGGCGGACATCCATGATTCTACAGAGCAGGTCTCCACACACTGTTGCTTGGGTACGTTTGCAACTAATGTGTCCTGACAGGTCTGCTGGGAAGTTATACCACTTAAAATTAGATGTTCCGTGGAAGCATTACCAGGAATTTTATAGGGCCATGGTTGGCTAT
>NW_006921890.1:4161673-4162899 GCF_000298275.1 Orycteropus afer afer
GCACTCAAAATACAACTGGGAAAGAGCTCCTTCTTCAAAGTACAGTAGACTTTAATGACATGGATGGAGAAAAGCTTCTGGGACTTTCATTTGCTGATGGGGCATGACACAAAATGAGAAGAAACAGCTACAAACATCCATTAGTAATCGAAGCATGGAATGCATGAAGTATGAATCTGGGAAAATTGGAAGTGGTAAAAAATGAAAACGAAACACAGAAAGATCAATATTGTAAGCATTAGCGAGCTGAAATGGACTGGATTTGGCCATTTTGAATCAGACAATCATGTGGTCTACTAAGCCAGGAATGACAAATTGAAGAATAATGGCATGACATTCATCATCACAAAGAACATTTAAAGATCTATCCTGAAGTACAGTGCTGTCAGTGATAGGATATTATAAATACACACTTAAGGAAGACCATTTAATAAGACTATTATTCAATTTTACGTACCAACCACTAATGCCAAAGATGAAGAAATTGAAGATGCATTTACTCATCTATGCTAAGAAATTTGTGAAACAGCTACCTGGTCTACCAACTGGAAGAGATCCATATTTGTGCCCATTCCAAAGAAAAGTGATCCAACAGAAGGCAGACATTATCAGATGATATCATTAATATCACAAGCAAGTAAAATTTTGCTAAAAATAATTCAAAAGCAGTTGTAGCAGTACATAGACAGGGACCTGCCAGAAATTCAAGTTGGATTCAGAAGAGGATATTAGAATGAAGGATATCACTACTCACATCAGACAGATCTTGGCAGAAAGCAGAGGACATAGGAAAAATATTTATTTGTGTTGTACTGACTATGCAAAGACATTCGGCTGTATGGATCATGAAAACTATGGGTAAAATTACAAAAAAAGTGAATTCCAGAATACTTTCTTCCTCAAAAACAGGCTTTTTTATTTTAAAGTGTGTAACTTTTTTCTAAAACATATCCAGAGATGCAGCTCATTATAAAACTAAATTAAGCATAGTTTATAGTGTTATTAGATTTTCATATAAAATTATTCACACTTTTTTTCTTTTACCTTTTCCATTATCCAGGTTAATGTGTGTCTACTCTCTAGTTAGAGGTTTATTCTCCCATGGTAACCATCAAAGAAAATTTCTTTTTGTATGAAACTCATTTCTTCACTTTTTATAACAGTGGTCTCATACAATATTTGTCATTTGGTGATTAAGTAACTTCACTCAACATGATGGCCTCTAT
>NW_006921890.1:4163249-4166220 GCF_000298275.1 Orycteropus afer afer
ATCCTTACCAGGACTTCTGGGTTTTTGTTTGTTTGTTTGTTTTTGCTTTTTTTGTTTTGCTTTGCTATTAGTGCGGGGATGAGATAATGTCTCAATGTTGGTTTTATTTGCTCCTCTCTAATGATTAATTGAATGATTCAGGAAACATCAAAAGAAAATAGAAGGAAAACACAGAACCACTATATCAGAAAGAATTAGTTGATGTTCAGCTATTTCAGGAGGTAGCATATGATCAAGAACCAATGGTATTGAGGGAAAAAGTCAAAGCTGCATTGCAGGAATTGGTGAAAAATAAGGCTCCAGGAATTGACAGAATACCCATTGAGATGTTTCAACAAATGGAGGCTCTTACTCATTTATGCCAAGAAATCTGGAAGACAAACAGCTACCTGGCAAACTGACTGAAAAAGATCTGTATTTGTACCTACTCCAAAAATGGTGATCCAAAAGAATGTGGAAATTATAGAACTACATCATTAATATCACACCCAAGTAAAATCTTGCTGACGATAATTCAAAAATGGTTGCAGCAATATGTTGACTGGGAACCTCCAGAAATGTAAGGTGGATTCAGAAGAGGATGTGGAGTAAGGGATATCATAGCTGCTGTCAGATGGATCTTGGCTCAAAGCAAAGAATACCAGAAAGATGTTTACTTGTGTTTTATTGAGTATGCAAAAGCATTTGATTGTGTGGATCATAATAAATTTTGGATAACATTGAGAAGAATGGGAATTCCAGAACACTTAATTGTACTCATGAAGAACCTATACATAGACCAGGAGGCTGTTGTTCGAACAGAACAAGGGGACGCTGCATGGTTTAAAATCAAGAAGGGAGTGCATCAGGGTTGTATCCTGCATCATACTTACTCAATCCGTATGCTGAGCAAAGAATCCGAGAAGCTGAACTATGTGAAGAAGAATGTGCCATTAGGATTGGAGGAAGCCTCATTAAAAACCTGCAATATGCTGACAACACAACTTTGCTTGGTGAAAGTGAAGATGACTTGAAGCACTTACTAATGAAGATCAAAGATTAAAGTCTGCAGTATGGATTATACCGCAATATAAAGAAAACAAAAATCTTTACAACTGGACCAATAAGCACATCACTATAAATGGAGAAAAAAAATTGAAGCTGTCAAAGATTTCATATTATTTGGTTCCACAATCAACATTAATGAAAGCTGCAGTCAAGAAATCAGACGATGTATTGCTTTGGGCAAATTTTTTTGCAAAAGACCTCTTTAAAGGGCTGAAGAGTAAAGATGATTTCTCTTTGAAGACTAAGATGTGCTTACCCAAGCCATGGTATTTTCAGTCACCTCCTATGCATGTGAGAGCTGGACAATGAATAAGGAAGACAAAAGAAGAGTTGATGCTTTTGAGTCGTGGTGTTGGTGAAGAATTCTGAAAGTACCGTGGACTGCTAACAGGTCTGTCCTAGAGACAGTGCAGCCAGAACGCTCCTTGGAAGTGAGGATGGCCAGACTTCATCTCACCTACTTTGGTCATGTTGTCAGAAGGGACCATTCTCTGGAGATGGATGTTATACTTGGTAAAGTGAAGGGTCAACAGTATGGGTTGAAACAGGGTTACAACAATGGACTTAGGCATAGCAAGATTTGTAAGGCTGGTGCAGGACTGGGTAGTGTTTCATTCTGTTGCACATAGGTTCGCTATGAGTCAGAGCCGATGTGAAGGCACCTAACAACAACAACATCTTGGCTTAATCCAAGCCATGGTATTTTCAATCATCTCATATACATGTGAAGCAGTCAGCCGCAGGATCCAAGTGAGTAGAGGGAACTCAGCCATGTCCAAAACAGCAGGGCAGGAGAGCAGAAGAAAGGGGATTAAAAGCCAGGAACCTGGACAGAGGAGCAGTCAGCCGCAGGGATCCAGCTGAGGAGAGAGAACCCAGGCACACCCAAAGCAGCAGGGTGGGAGAGCAGGAGAAAGGGGATTAAAAGCCCAGGAATCCAGACAGAGGAGGAGTCAGCCACAGGGACCCAGGTAAGGGTGGTACAAGAGGTTTCCAACAGGGAGACAAACTTGTCTGACAGTTTGTCCTACTGTGGTGATATATTGATGTGAGTTTTGAGGCTGAGCCACTGGTGTTTCAAACCCAGCAGGATGTACATGGTGCACAGGCATCAGCCCAGCTTACAGACTGAGACAGACTAGGAAGAAGGAGGAGGCCATCCACTTCTCAAAGAATTGGCCAGGGAAAAGCTTATGAATAGCAAAGAAACACTGTTTGACATATTACCACGCAACTTTATGAATAGTCTGGTCAGGTTAGAAGACTCTCAAAACAGGACTGGGAAAGAGCTGCATCATCTGAGTAAACCCAGTCTTACTCCCATGGATAAAGTAAAGCTTTCGAGACCTCCATTAGCTGATATGGCACCACTCAAATTGAAGAGAAACAGCTGCAGACATCCATTAATCATTTGAACGTGGAAAGTACGAAGTATGAATCTAGGAAAATTGGAAGTTGTCAAAAATGAAATGGAACGCATAAAGACTGATATCCTCAGAATTAGTGACCTGAAATGGACTGGTTTTGGCCATTTTGAATCACACAACCATATGATCAACTATGCCAGGAATGACAGTTTGAAGAGGAATGGTGTGGTATTCATCATCACAAAGGATGTTTCAAGATCTGTCCTGAAGTACAAAGCTGTCAGTGATAGAATAATATCCATATGCCTACAAGGACGACCTATACAATTATTATTCAAATTTATGCACCAACCACCAAAGCCAAAGATGAGGAAGTTGATTTTTATCAACTTCTGCAGTCTGAAATTGACTGAACATGCAATCAGGATGTGTTAATTATCACTGGTGACAGGAATGTAAAAGTTGGAAACAAAGAAGAATCACCAGTAGTTGGAAAATTTGGCCTTGGCAACAGAAATAATGCTGGAACTCGCATGGTAGAATTTTGCAAGAATAAC
>NW_006921890.1:4168435-4169865 GCF_000298275.1 Orycteropus afer afer
CAGGGATCGTGGAGCTGGTGTGGGATCAGACAGTGTCTCGTTCTGCTGTGCATGGGGTTGCTATGAGTCGGAAACAACTCGACGGCATGTAGCAACAACAAGAAGAACATATACATGTGAAAGCTGACTTTCTTTCAATGAATAAGGAAGACCGAAGGAGAGTTGATGTCTTTGAATGGTGGTGTTGGCAAAGAATGCTGAAAATACCGTGGACTGCCAGAAGAACAAAAAAATCTCTCCTGGTAGAAGTGTAAGCAGAATGCTCCTTGGAAGCAAGAATGGCAGGACTTCATCTCACCTACTTTGGTTATGTTGGTTATGTTCTTAGAAGGAGCCATTTCCTGGAGAAGGCTATCTTGCTTGGTAAAGTAGAGGGTCAGTGAAAAAAGGGAATACCCTCAACACAATTAATTGACACAGTGGCTGCCACAATGGGCTCAAGTATAGCAAGGATTGTGTCAATGGTGCACAACGAGGCAATGTTTTGTTGTGATGTACATAGGGTCACTATGAGTCAGAGCCAACTCAACAATACCCAACAACATCCATCAGAGGTAGGAAGGTGAGAGCAGATGGGAAGAAAGAATGAGTGGAAAGTGTGGATATAGGAAGGAAGTGGGAGGAATGCTGTTACAGTGTGGGGACTGTAGTAAATGTCACCCACACACAGAAAAATAATAAACTTTCAATATCGTTCGCATCTTTCAGTAATGCAGAAAATTTTATTTTTACCTTCTTCAGAAAGGAGAAATGTATATAATACCTAAATAAAAAATAAAACATGAGAACAAAGTTCTTTGTTCAGAGTACGTGTAACTAAATTTCAATTACAGTATTTCAATAGTCAAGAAATAAATGGAAAGTATATTTTTCCTTCCTTTTGGGTGGCATAGTGCCCAAGGCATTTGACACCAGACTCTCCTCAGAAGGAAGATTAGGCAATCTACAGATAGCACCTCAGACACCCCAGGAAACGTCACTAAGTCTAATCGACTTGACTACAGTGAGTTGGGTTTTTTCCCCCCACTATTTAACCTTAACTGTCCTTTCTAGTCCAAGAAACAGACAAAGCTTTTTTTCCAACTTGGATAACACATTTCATAACAATAAACCTTATCAAGATTTAAAGAAACAGACAAATATAAAGCTCCTGCCTGGCTTCTGTATCAATAATGGCATAATTATTACTTCTCTGTTGAGCCATCTGCTCTGATGCTGTGAACCATTCTGTCATCTTCAGCCTGTTTAGATTTCCAAGCATGGGCCAAACCCCTGCCCGCCAACCCCACCTTAGGCCATCAGTGGGCTTCTTAACACCACCCTCCCCCAGGACTGAGGAGTGGTGGGACAGAGGGTAAGACATAAGAGCCTTCCTCTGTACAGAAATAACCCTCTTTCTCTGATTTCTAAATACCTTAATGCAGTCCTCC
>NW_006921890.1:4170353-4188249 GCF_000298275.1 Orycteropus afer afer
ACAGAGTGAAAATCTGGGACATAATTTTCTTCATCCAGACCATAATGAGCTCTGTGGAAGAAAGGCCCTGATGTACCTAGTGTTGCATGAGCCACTGAGGCAGACACAATCCTCCTCCAGAAGCACAAAGTCTAATTGTGCAGATGTAGCTGGACACCAGCAACAAGGAAAGACAATGCAAGACAGGGAAAACTCAAAATGCAGGGTTTACGAGCAAATGCAGGTTAGTACATGCCATGGGACACTGGAGGAGAGGAGGTGGTTAGGGATGCCTTCATGAGTTTGTTCCTTTAAGAACATAGGGCTTTGGTCAGAACAAGAGGGTGGATGAAGCTATTCAAGGCAGGAGGAATGTCATGGCTGAGGATTCTAGTTGGCAATGAGCTGAGGGAGTAGAGGCCCAATTTTGAGTGCACCACAGGGTTACATGCAAAGAATGGGAATTCCAGAACACTTACTTGTACTCATGAGGAAACTTTACATAGACCAAGAGGCAGTTGTTCAAACAGAACAAGGGTATATGGCTTGGTTTAAAATCAGGAAAGGTGTGTGCCAAGGTTGTATCCTTTCACCATACTTACTCAATCTGTATGCTGAGCAAATAATCTGAGAAGCTGAACTATATCAAGAAAAACACAGCATCAGGACTGGAAGAAGACTCATTAACAACCTGCCATATGCAGATGACATAACCTTGCTTGCTGAAAATGAAGAAAAGAACTTACTGGTCAAGACCAAAGATTAAGCTTTCAGTATGGATTACACCTCAACATAAAGAAGACAAAAATCCTCACAACTGGACCAAAAGCAGCATCACGATAAATGGAGAAAAGATTAAAACTGTCAGGGATTTCATTTTACTTGTATCTATAATCAACTGCCTTGGAAGCAGCAGTCAAGAAATCAGATATTGTATTGCACTGGGCAAATCTGCTGCAAAAGACTTCTTTGAAGTGTTTGAGAACAAAGACGTCACTTTGAAGACTAAGGTGCATCTGATCCAAGTCATGGTGTATTCAATAGCTTCATATGCATGTGAGAGCTGGACAGTGCCTAAGGGAGAACACAGAAGAAATGATGCCTTCAAATTGTGATGTTGACAAAGAATATCGAAGGTACCTTGGACTGCTAGAAGAAGGAACAAATCTGTCTTGGAGGAAGTACAGCCAGAATGTTCTCTAGAAGTGAGAATTGCCAGACTTCGTCTCCTCATAGTTTGGTTATGTTGTCAGAAGAGACCAGTCCCTGGAGGAAGATATCATACTGGGTAAAGGAGAGGGTCAGCGAAAAAGGGGAAAACACTCAACGAGATGCATTGACACAGTGGCTGCAAAGATGGGATCCAGCATAAAAACACTTGTGAGAATGGCACAGGGCAGTGTTTCATTCTGTTGTACATAAGGTTGCTATGAGTCAGAACTAACTTAACAGTACCTAACAACAACAACAAGGTTACATGGTATTGGTGTACAGTCCTCATAATCAAGTATTCCTCGGCCCTCCGATGGCTTGGAAGAGGAGACAAATATTTCCTGTGTCCTAAGAGGGCTTAGGAGTTCTGGTGGTGCAGTGTCTAAGGCATTTGACTGCTACCTTGAGCGTTGGTGGTTCAAACCCTTCTGCTCCATGGAAGTAAGGTGGGGCAATTTGCTTCCGTAAAGATCTACTGCCTTGGAAATCCAGTGGGGGTCACTATGAGTTGGAATTGACTCAATGGCTGTGAGTTCTGAAGAGGGCTTAGAAGCAGGGGCATGAGAATGGAATACAGAGACATTTGTAGGTGGCACTGAGAGGTGACATAGCAGCAGCCTGGGATCAGGTGGGTGATGTCACTGCATCTTAGCAGATGTCTGATGGACAGATCACACCTCCCCACAACCACATCACAGGCTGGCAGTAAACACATCATTGAGACTTAGAGATGACCAGCTCCCACAATGGGCTCACATGCTAACTTCTGCACCAATGTAATGAAGATTAGAAATAGAATTTATTCATGGAAAAATTACAATTCATGCTGAGAATATGCAAAAACAAAACCTCTTACAAACTCGTGAGAGAATACAAAGGATCAATCAGCAAACACTCCCAGGCAATGTTCAGGTAGTTCACTGGAAGGGCAACTTCAAATGGCAAAATAACCAGCTGCCATTGAGTCAACTCTAACTCATGGTGGCCCCATGTGTGCCAGGGTAGAATCGTGCTCTGTAGGGTTTTCACTGGCTAAATTATCCGAAGTACTACCTGGGCTTCTCCTGAGGCTCACTGGGTGGACTCGAACCTACAACCTTTCTGTTAGCAGTTGAGCTCGTTAACTTCTTGCACCAAGGGCTCCCAAGGTCAAGGAGGGTTGAAGTGCCTACCTCCACTGCTGTTTGGGAAATACATTTCAAAGTGACAGTGACAGGGAGAGGAAAGACCCTCTCCCATTGGGTGTTCACAGAGTGGCATCTTGGTGACTTGGCACCTACTCACATGTGCCAGTCCTGAATAGGAAGCCATAGTGTTGGCCCAACGGCTATCCACCTGGGAGCCTTCCCAGGGCAACAGATCAGCAAAGTGACTGGCATAGCGTCACCAATAGAAGGAAGGGGAGCATTTAGGACCTCCACATTCTTCTGTGTTCACTTGTGGTGAAGGGAAATCCATGCGGGTGCAGGCTCATTGAATGGGTGCCTTTACGCACACCTCTCTCTATCTCTTAACGGGCTGTCCTTTGGTTCCATTTTTCCAGCGTGTGTCCCCTCTGACTGTAGAGATCTGGTTTTTCTGAGGACTGTCTCTGAACCTTGACCCAGGTGTGTGTTCCACTTGATGCTTGAGCTCCACATGAGAATGTCCATCCTTCCATCTGAGCTGGCCTCCAGCTCTTCCTGCTGCCTCATGTGGCTGCACAGGACAATGACTCTGACAAACATGGCTCTTGTCTATGTCCTGAAAGACCCCACTTTTGCACTTAATGACCAACTTGTGATCTTTCTAAGACTCCTCTGTTATTAAAAGACATCTAATGGGATCTGTGGATCTCTGGTTGTGCAGCAGTTAAAGCACTCAGCTGCTAACTGAAAGGCCATTTGAATGTACTCGCTGCTCTATAGGGTACAGACGAGGCAGTCGGCTTCCTTAAAGATTGACAGCCTTGGAAAGCCTATGGGGCAGTTCTACTCTGTCCTAAAGAGTTGCTATGAATTGGAATCAGTTAGACAGCAGTGGGTTTGGTGTTTGGTTTGGAATGAGGTCTGTGGCACTCTGTGTGCCAGTGGAGCGCTTTAAGGAGTGGACAGTAGGACCGCACCCTTCCCCTGTGATGCTGATGGAACCATCACCCCAGAAATCTCTGTCGTCCCACAGAACTCCCTCTCCATCGCCTCCACTTTGGCATTTGATAATTAAATAAATACTCTGGACCGGCCTTCTCAGGTCTGTCCCCTTCCTCTCAGGCCACTGGCAGGGTTTGGGGCGAGTCTCCTGTTGTCTTTCAGCTGATGCTGTAGGACCTCTCAGACAACCCTCAGCTCCTTCCTCTGTGCGCACTGTCCAGGGATCCTACATGCCCTGGATATGAGCTGACACTCCCTGCATGAAAGCCCACCCAGCCAGGACTCCTGGGCCTTTGCCCTCTTTCCATTTGTTCAGCCACATGTCCCCTGCCTATCCCCCCAGGCATTTTTCACCCCTTTGTGATTCCGAAAAGATAACGGTTCTGACCCACCCAGCAGCACCACAGAGAAAAAGCCTGGCAATCTGCTTCTATAAAGACCACGGGCAAGACGATCTAGGGCTCGGTTCTGCTCTACAGCACCCGGGGTCACCACGACTTGGAATCAGCTCAGTGGCAATGGGTTTGCTTTATGGTCTCTTTGTCATGGCCTGAGGCTCTCTTCTACCTGGAAAACTGATGCAGTTCTTCAACAGGCATCTGCAGCACCAGTGGTAGGACAAAGAAGCCAGCCACACCAGGGAGGGGGCAGCATAGGGGGCCCTTAGGGGCCCTAGTTGATCAGCTCTGCTGTGGCCAGACTGCAGGTGTAGGATTGCATGTATTCCTCCCACACGCTCAATGGCCCGGCCAAGATCATCCCTACCTTACCCCTGAGCTCATCCCTGCCTGGATTTCAGCTAATGAGCCCATCCCAGTCCTCATCTGAAGAGAGGACGGCAGGGGACCTGCAGCCAGGAAAAGCAGTTGAAATAAGGATGTAGGGAAGAACCCCAGAGACCAACTGCAGCTGTTGAAAAGGGAGAGGCTCGGCCTCCAGGAGACGGACGACCACGCTGGGGAGCTGTGTGAACCCAGAACTTCAGAAAGACCATATTTCTAACGGCTAGGTATTTCCTGTGACGGAGACGTGGGAAGAATAACATGGTGTCCAGCCCAACTCCTTGCTCTCATCATAATACCACTGCAGTGGTGCCACTGGCCCCTGACGGGGAGGACTGGGCTAATTTCTCAATGAAGTTGAGAAGTGGATCAAATTTGGAGGGAAACAAAGAAAATATCACAATACCCCTGAACTCAGTCATTGGTGTTATTGTGAGGTGCCATTGACTCAGTTCCAATTCACAGGGACCCCACGTACAACAGAACGTGCAACAGAACACATGCCCCAGTCCTGCCCATCCTCACAATCATTGCTGTTTTTAAGCCCATTGGTGGAGTCACTGTGTCAATCCATGTCATTGAAGGTCTTCCTCTTTTTCACTGACCCCCTCTTTGCCGACCATGATGTCCTTCTCTAGGAACTGGTCTCTTCTGATACCTGTCCAAAGAACATGAGGCAAAGCCTGGTCATCCTTCCTTCTGAGGAGCATTCTGGCTGCACTTCTTCCAAGACAGGTTTGTTTGCTCATCTGGCAGTGCAGGGTGTATTTGTATTCTTCGCCAATACTATAATTCAAAGGGGTCGATTCTCCTCAGCCAATAGCTATGCCAAATACCAAAGCTAACAGCAGAATCCACATTTCAAAATAGTGAAAGGAAAGAATCCAAATCAAATTCTGAAAATACCAAGAGATGAAAAACCACATTCCAGTAAAAAGTACTAGAATATCAAATCAAAGGTAATTATTGGAATTTTACCAAAAGCATGTTTTATTAGAAACTCTTTAAAAGGCGGAGATCCTTCTTTCCAGAGGGGCTCACATCCATGGACTTTGACAGTGGATACGTGGAGGGTTCTAGAGAGAGGTGTGAATTTGTGGAGCCGCTGAAGGTTGGGTATCAGTTTTCACTCTCACCTTCTACCTGAGCAACTAAAAAGGCAACCCCATTGCCATGAAGTCAATTTTGACTCATGGGAACCCCATGTAGAAGTGTGTTCCATAAGCTTTTTTTTTTTTTGGCTGGTGGTGTAGTACCTAAGGCATTTGACTGCTATCAAGAAGGCTAGCAGTCCAAACCCACCAGCCACTCCTCAGAAGGAAGACTGGGCAATCTACTTCCATAGAGATACCACCTTGGAGACCCAAGGAGGGGTTGCTGTGAGTCGGAAACCACTCACCAGATGTCCTAGTTTGGAAGCTCTGCTGAAACCTGCCCACCATGGTCGACCCTGCTGGTATTGGAAACGCCAGTGGCATAGCTTCCGGCAGCAAGGCAGCCACAAGCCACCACAGTGTGGCAAACTGACAGACGTGTGGTAGTCAGTCATCCCAAATGGATGCAAACTAAAGCTGGAAAGTAGGGGAGATGGGTTATTTCTTTAATTGTATTTTAGGTGGGTGGTGTAAACAGTTAACGTGTTCCACTGCCAACTGAAAGGTTGGAGGTCCAAGTCCACAGATGTCACCAAAGAAAGGCCTGCCAATCTCCTTGTATGAAATCAGCCACTGAAAATCCTATGGCGCACAGGTCTGTTCTGATGACACACGGGTTGTGATGAGTCAGAGTCAACTCAATGGCTACTGGTTTTTCTCAAATTGAACAGCCAATAAAGCACAATAATAAAATAGCACCCCGCTCACCAGCCACTCAGATGAACAACAAAAGCCACAGGGTGCTGTGTTGGGCAAAAGATTTTTTTTTAAACAAAATACTGATGTTTCTTTCATATCCTTTCAAAAAGACCAATTCTCTTATCACTATGAGGAAACTGCTCTCATGAGCTCTTACAGCTTTGCATGCTTAATTTAGGAAAACCATATCATTCCAAGATTTAATTTGTGCAGCCGCAACAAAAAGTCAGAAATAAACCAAGTGACTGAAGAAAGGAAACCATTGGTTTGTACTTGGAATCATATCCAGAAACTCAGAGGACGATCTCAACACAGTGTGCATGGCAGGAGGGCATTTAAAAACATCCCGTGTGTTCATCTCTCCGGTTAGGTTTAGAGGAAGGTGCACACTGGGAAAAACGAGACTGAGGGCTTCTTTCAAACTTTTTGTTTACACTCTCTTTGTTAAACAGATACATATTGTTCAAAAGAACTTTAAAGCAAAAATGAAAATCCCTGGCATTTGAAATCCCCACCCCAAACTGCATGCTAAAGTAACTTACCTGCCTAGAAACACTGAGTCTAAAAATATTTACAACCATTAAAGTCTATAAACTTCAGCAACATTCTTGGAGTTTTGTTCTGTGATCTGGGGAGCAGTTGATTCCTTCTGCAGTTGTCTGCTTCTGGCCTCGAGGGTATTTAAATAAAATTTTTAAGTGCTTAGGAGGCTGGCTTGTTCAAAGAGATTGTTTTAGCTTTCTTAAGTTAGAAAACTTGGCACTTCTCTTGATTTGACAACATGCTTCATGTATTAAATAAACCTTTTTGTAGTTTTTCTTTTTTTCTTTATATGTCAGAAACAAATCTTTTATGGCTCTCTTACAAAGTTTTAAAACTGTCAGGAGTTTATCATGGGAACAATAGTTGAGCTATTTGACCAAAGATCTTAAAGGCAAAAACTTTAGTTTTTTCTAATGCCATGTAGCTTGGGTTTTTGACTCAGGAATTAATTGTCTAAAAACCCTTGATTTTAAGGCAGAGTGCATAAGAATAAAATTAATCCTTCAGTCCAGTAATTAAGGAAAATTTGGTTTTCTTAGCAGTGAGAAACCAATTCTTGGTGTCATAAGCTTTTTGGCATTAAAGTTTTAAAGATATGTCATGAAGTAAGCCATTAAGCCTTTAGTTGTAATAAATACGAACCTTGGTCACATCATACAAAAATCCTTAACAAAATTTTCAACATTCCTTGTTTTTGTTATATGTTTCTCATACTATAATCCTTTCAAAACACAAATACATTCACTATTTAACCCAAATACCCATATGCATCCTTTTCAATTTCCTCTGATTTTCTACAACTTAACTCTATCCGCTCTGGTTTCCTTTTGATTATCTTTGCAGTTTGCCACAAGCATGTGCAGTGTGGTGATGAAATGAGCAATCGTCCTCCACTTTGTGGTGTAGTCTAAATCCGGCCTCTCTGGCTGTGGTTATGGTCTCATGGGGGGGGGGGTGAGTTGTCTGGTACGCTAATGAGGTAATGTTAGAGTGGAATGTTATCTTGGAATGTACCTCACCTTACTAGATGGTGTGTCTCAAGCCACCACCCTCAGCTTCCTTGAGGGTACATATGTTAGGAATGTTCTGGAAAATTTCACTCTCTTCCTCTGGATTCTGCATCTGCTTTGTCATCTCACCACCAGTCCTTGGGCCTTGAGACAGCAGCCAGTCATTTGACCCACCGTTTTGGGTTTGTCAGCCCCTGCCACCGTATGAGTGAGGAGAAGCCTCCAAGACAGTGCCTAAGCTGTGGATTTGGGACTTGCCAGCCTCCAAAACCACATGAGCCATTTCCTTGGCAGTTATGAGTTCTGTGAGATGTTACAGAGAAATACAGGGCCTAAAGCATTTGACTGCTAACCAGAAGGCTGGAGGTTCAAACCCACCAGCCACTCATCAGAAGGAAGTTTGGGCAATCTACCTCCATAGTGATACCGCCTCGGAAACCCAAGGAGGGGTCGTTACGACTCGTACCTGACTTCACGGCAGTGAGTTTTTTGAGAAGATGGGAGAAAGTGTCCTGAGGGGAGGAGAAGGAGTTGATGTTAGAGATGATGGAGTGGAGTATAGCGGTTTGGAAAAGTTAGACCTTTGGGACTTTAATCTCCGTCTCACAGGGATCAGCCTTTTACTGATCATTCTAAAAGAAATTATTTGTGCACGAGGAATACTATTTTAAGAGAAAACACTTTCTTTCTCCTTCTTAAAAATTTTAACCTTCTGTTTTTAACCTTTTAACTTTCTTCTGACCGTTTATGACACACTTTGACCTTCTATGACATTTCATATCCATCTAATTATTTTCTTTTTCTCATCTTGGTGTTATGTTTCTCTCTCTCTCTCTCTATCTTGGAAAAAGTCTTTTTTTTTTTTTTAATTTTAGGACAAAATTTATTACCTTTTCTTTTAACAAAACATATATATTTAGCTTGAGTTACTTAAAAAGATCTTGGAAACTGCTTTGAAGTTAGCATGTTACAAAACTTAAAAACTTTATCAAAATAAATTATTTTCATTAATTCCTGAGAATATTAAGACTATTCAATTTGATTAGTGTTTATTTCTCATTAAACTAATCAGAGCAAATTCTTTGAAAAAATACTGCAATTAAATTTCATAATATCATCTGGAGGCAGTAAACTTACATTTTCAAAACATTTTTTGCATATTTTATAGGATATTTTATAGAAGCAATTTAGAATAATTGGTCTTTAAGGCTTTGTTATACTAATTAAAAGTAAACAATTCTTTTTTAGTGTATTTTTGGAAAAAAAATAAGAATTTCTCAAAGTAGCTTATTAACAGTCTAAATCACAAAAGAGGTGTAAGATCCATTTTTCTGGTTAGAGATAATAATTGAATATTTAGACAGCACTGGGAAAAACCAAGGAGCTCTGATGGTGCAGTACCTAAGGCATCTGACTGCTAACCAGAAGGTTGGTGGTTCAAACCCACCAGCCTCTCTGCAGAAGGAAGATGAGGCAATCTACTTCCATAAAGATTTACTGCCATGGAAACCCAGTGGGGGTCACTATGAGTTGAAATCGACTTGATGGCAATGTGTTTCGTTCGGATTTGGTTTTATTAAAAACCATGATTATACCATTGACTGCCAGACAAATGAACAAATGTGTCTTGGAAGAAGTATAGACAGAATGCTTCTTAGAAGTGAGAATAGCAAGATTTTGTCTCCCATAGTTTGGTCATTGTTCTGGTTACCTAGTGCCGCTTTGACAAGAATATACCACAAATGGGATGGCTTTAGCAAATGGGACTTTATTCTCTCACAGTTCAGGAGGCTACAAGTCTGAATTCAAAGTGCCAGGCTCTAGGGGCTGAGTGAAAGCCCCTTGACCTTGGGCTTCAGCTCTGCTTCTTGCTCCCGGCCCACTGAAGCTAGAGGCATCTCTTCACTCAGGCAGCTACTGGCTACTGAGGCTAACAAGCCCAAGGTCAACAGATAAAATGGCACAGTCCTGATGTTACCAAACCAAACAGCAGACCATTAATTCAAAATCCATTCAAAGTCCCAAGGTCGGCAGAGCGTGGCAGGCTGCTGCCATAAGCATGCCAGAAGCTAGAGACCGCTCCCAAAGCTGTTCCTTATATATGGGAAGCAGACCACGTACCCAAAGGCAGCTACTCAGCTGCTCACAGTAGATTCCACCATGGAGTTGATTGCCAATCTCGTCATGGGGAATACTATATCCAGCTGCCCAGGCACTCAACCAGGCCCAGCCAAGTTGACACACAAACTTAACCACCATAGTCATGTTATCAGGAGGAACCAGTCCCTTTTCCTGATTATCATATACACTGTTCTAGTTGTTGTTGGCTGTCATTGAGTCAGTTCTAATTCATAGCAACACTACATACAATAGAAGCCCAGTCCTCTGCCATCTTCATAATTGTTGCTATGTTTGAGCCAACCGTTGAAGCCACTGTATCAATCCATTATGTTGAGGGTCTTCCTCTTTTGCAATAGCCCACTACTTTATCAAGCATGATGTTCCTCGTTAGAGACTAGCCCCTCCTAACAACATGTCCAAAATACATGGAATAAGGTTTAACCATCCTCCCATCAAAGGTATTTTCAATTGCCTCTTGTACATGTGAGAGCTGGACAACGAATAAGGAAGACCAAAGAAGAGTTGATGCTTTTGAGTTGTGGTGTTGGGAGAAGAATGCTAAGAGTACCATGGTCTGGTAAAAGAAATAACAAATCTTTCCTGGAAGAAGTGCAACCGGAATGCTCCTTGGAAGCAAGAATGGTCACACTTCATCTCACCTACTTTAGTTATGTTGTCAGAAGGAACTCTTTCCTGGAGAAGGATATCATGCTTGGTAGAGTGGAGGGTCAACAAAGAAGGGGAAGGCCCTCAATGAGATGGACTGACACAGTGGCTGCAATGATGGCCTCAAGTATAGCAAGGATCATCAGGCTGGAACAGGACCGGGCAGTGTTTCGTTTTCTGTGCATACAGTCGCTACGAGTTGCAGACGACTCGATGGAACCTAACAACAACAGCCCATTGAAGGAGCATTCTGGCTGTACTCTGTACTACTTCTAAGACAGATTTGTTCATTCTTCTGGTAGTCCATGGCATATCCAATATTCTTTGCCAACACCACAACTCAAATGCATCAACTCTTCTTTGGTGTTTCTTATTTATTGTCCAGCTTTCACATGCATATAAGGCAACTGAAAGTACGATGGCTTGTGTCAGTTGTACCTTAGCCCTCAAAGTGACATCTTTGCTCCTTAACACTTTACAGAGGTTTTTTTTTTACAGCAAATTTGCCCAATTCATCATTTGATTTCTTAACTGCTGCTGCTTCTATGGACATTGATTGTGGATTCACGTAAAATGAAATCCTTCACAACTTCAACCTATACTCCGTTTATCATGATGTTGCTTATTGGTTCAGTTTTTTTGAGGACTTTTGTTGTATATTGGGGTGTAATCCATACTGAAGGCTGTACTCTGATCTTCATCAGTAAGTGCTTCAAATCATCTTAGATTTCAGCAAGCAACGTAGTGTCATCAGCATCACACAGATTGTTAGTAAGTCTCTCTCCCATCACTATACTGCATTTTTCTTAACGTAGTCTGGTTTCTCAAAATATTTGCTCAGGATACAAATTAAATAAGTACAGTGAAAGGATACAACCCTGACACACATCTTTCCTAATTTTAAACTATGCACCATCCCCTTGTTCAGTTCCAACTGCCTTCTTGGTCTGTGTAGTTTTCCAGATGAGCACAATTAAGTGTTCTGGAATTTCCATTCTTTCCAATGTTATCCATAACTTGTGGTGTTCCACACTGTTGAATGCCTTTGTGTAGTCAATAAAACAAAGGTAAACATCTCTCTGTTATTCTCTGCTTTCAGTCACGATCCATCTGACATCAGCTATGACATCCCCCAATCCATATCCTCTTCTGAATTCAGCTTGAATTTCTGGCAGTTCTCTGTCAATGTATTGCTGCAAACATATGCAGATTATCTTCGACAAAGTTCTACTTGCATTTGATATTAATGATAGTTGGATAATTTCTGCATTCTGTTGGCTCATCTGTCCTTGAAATGGGCACAAACATGGATCTTTCCAGTCAGTTGGCCAGCTAGCTGTCTTCCAAATTTGTTGGCATAGATGAGTTAAGTGCTTCTAGCATTATATCTGTTTATTGAAACATCTCAATGGGTATTCCATTGATTGCTGAAGGCTTATTTTTTGCCAAGGCCTTCAGTGCAACTTGGACTTCTTCCTTCAATAGAATTAGTTCTTGATGACATATACTACCTCCTAAAATAGCTGAGTATCAACCAGTTCATTTCATAAAGTGCCTCTGTGTATTTCTTCCATGTTCTTTTGATGCTGCCTGCATTGTTTAACATTTACCCATAACATTATTCAATAAAAATAAAGGAACTCTGATGGTGCAGTGCTTAAGGCATTTTGCTAACCAAAAGGTCAGTGGTTCGAATCCACCAGGTGCTCTTTGGGAGAAAGGTGAAGCAGTCTACTTCTGCAGAGATTTACAGCCTTGAAAACCCTATAGGGAAGATCTACTATGTCATAGAGTGTTGCTATGAGTCATAATTGACTTGATGACCATATCTTGGGAGCTCTGGTAGCATAGTGCCTGAGGCAGTTGACTGCTAACCAGAAGGCTGGCAGTTCAAACCCACCAGCCACTCCTCAGAAGGAAGATGGGGCAATCTACTTCCATAGTGGTACTGCCTCGGAAACCCAAGGAGGGGTCGCTATTAGTCAGGTCTGACTCAATGGCACATAACAACATGAGTCATAATTGATTTGATGACCATATGTTTGGTTTTTGGTTTTATCCTTCAATATTGCAACTCGAGGCTGGCACTTTTTGTTCTTTCAGCTTTTCAGATGTCAAGTGTGTTCTTCCCTTCTGGCTTTCTACCTCCAGATCTTTGCGTATTTTATTGTAATACTTGACTTTATCTTCTCAATCCACCCTTTGAAATCTGTTCAGCTCTTTCACCTGATTTCTTCCATTCACTTTATAGCTACTCTATGTTCAATGCCTAAGGCACTTGACTGCTAGCCAGAAGGCTGGCAGTTCAAATCCACCAGCCACTCCTTGGAAAGAAGATGGGGGCAATCTACTTCCGTAGTGACACTGCCTCAGAAACCCAAGGAGGGGTCACTATGAGTCGGGTCCGGCTCAACAGCACATTAACAACAACATGTTCAACTGAAAGTGTTTGAGTCTCTTCTGACTTCCATTTTGGACTTTTCCTTCTTTCTTGTCGTTTAATGACCAACCCCCTCCCCCATGTATGTCGCCCTTGATGTCATTCCACAACTCATCTGGTCTTTGGTCATTAGTGTTCAATGCATCAAATTCTTCAAAATTGATTCTTGAAATGGTCTCTAAATTCAGGTAGGATACACTCAAGGTTGTACCTTGGATCTTGTGGACTTGTTTTAATTTTCAGCTTCAACTTGAACTTGCATATGAGCAACTGATAGTCTGTTCCACCGTTTGCTCCTGGCCTTGTTCTGACTGATGATATTGAGCTTTTTCATCCTCACTTTCTACATATGTAGTCAATTTGATTCTATCTGGTGAGGTTCATGTGTAGAGCTGCCTTTTATGTTGTTGAAGAAAGGTATTTTCAGTGAATTAGTCATTGATCTCTGGCATTGTTTCTATCACCAAGGCCATATTTTCCAACAATCCTTACTCTTTGTTCCAACTTCTGCATTCCAATCACCAGTAACTGATTAACTAATAACCAATAATTGATAAATGAATCTTGATTGCATGTTTGATAAGTTTCAGACCACAGAAGTTGGTAAAATCTTTAATTTCTTCATCTTTGGCATTAGTGTTTGGTGTGTAAATTTGCATAATAATCACATTAATTTGTCTCCCTTGTAGGGATATGATTATTAGTCTATCATCACTCACAGCATAATAGATTTTGAAATGCTTTTTGACGATGAAGACACCATTCTTCAATTTGTCCATCCCAGAGTAGGACACCATGATTGTCTAATTCAAAATGGCCAATACCAGTCCATTTCAGCCCACTAATTCCTAGGATAGGAGCTCTGGTAGCATAGTGCCTAAGGCACTTGACTAACCAGAAGGCTGGCAGTTCAAACCCACCAGCCACTCATCGGAAGCTTGGGCAATCCTACTTCCGTAGTGATACTGCCTCGGAAACCCAAGGAGGGGTCACTATGAGTCGGGGCCGACTCAACGGCAAATAACAGCAATTCCTAGGATATTGATCTTTATGCAGACGAATCATGGCTTATATAGACTAGTTGGCTATAAATCATGGAGTTGTTTGGTAAGCTTTAAGAAAGTTTTTATATTCTAGTCAATTTGCTCTGCAAATTTTCACCCAAATCACAATTTTAAAAAAAAAGGAAAAAAAAAGTTTTTATTTTCTTCATGATAGTTGGCATTTCTCTTTTATGAGCTTTAAATTGCTCACAAACTAATTAAATTGGAACCTGATGCACTAAACCTTCATTCTTTCAAGAACTATTAACTTGATGCCCTAAACCTTTATGTACGTCCAAAACCTTAACCAAAAAAAGTTTAAAGTGGCCACTGATTTAACATACTGTAGTAATATGGGCTGTTGATTTCTAAACTGTCCCTGGTATGGGGTAAAAATCACCCATTATCAAGCATCATCGAGTTCTAGCTATTCATCTTGGAGCACAGAAACAGAAATGAAACAAGAAGTGGACAGGAACACTATGTTTGGCTTCCAACAGGCACACTAGCGATTAGTAAAGAGATGTTTTGTTGAGATTACATGGAACCAGAACCAGGTTTAAATTTCAGTTACAAAGAGAAAGACAAAATCCTGGGAGAAAAATAAATCCAATCCAAGACTTCAAAATTTTTGACATAAGAAAGCAACGGCTCAATTTTGAGAAGTTGTTTACCAGCCTAAGATGACTGAGAAATCCTAACAGCAGAGACTAGAGAGCCTGGGTCCTTGACATCTGAGTCATGAGAGATAATGCACTTTTGAAATCCCGTAATTCTGACTCCATTTATGTCAAAGTGGAAAAAAAATAACCAGGACTCTGTAAGGTGAGAAATGGTAAGAGTTTTAATATTGGATTTACAACTGCCAAAGCTGGGGTAACACTTGATAGAATACCAGGTGCTCCAAAGTTTGAAACAGGAGAGACTTTCCTACAGGATGGCTGGGTGTGTTATACATGAGTTACCTGAGTTGCAAATAAACTTTCTGTAATGTCAGTTAATCTATTTCCCATCACAGACTTTCTGCACAAGTAAACTGAATACACAACTTTTCAGGGAACACTCTTAGCATTCCCTTCTTGGAACAGACTTATTTGCTCAACCATAAACTATAATTTTGTCATGTATCACTTACAAGGATTCTTTCTGAGAACAAATCATTTTTATCAGTCTTAACTAAGCACAATCCACTCGAGGGTTGGTGTACACATTCTGAAAGCAGAAGAAAAGGGATACAGAGCAAAGGTAGTTTTGATTCAAACTCTGCCACTCACTCACTCATGCCCGGTGCCTCAGTTTCAGTACTCTCTCCCAGTCACAGCAGAACACTGAGATAGCACTGGGAGATGAGGCCCCTGGGGTGGAGGCACCACCCAATGGCTGTAACAATGGACTCCAGCATACCGAAGACTGTGAAGATGTCACAGGATCAGGCAATGTTTCATTCTGTTGTACTTGGGGTCACCATGAGTTGGAGCCAACTCAACAGCACCTAACAACGTGTGTAAAACATCTGGCAGAGTGCCCACAACCCAATAAATGCTGCAGAAACGGGGGCCATCGTATTAGTAGTTGCATGCTAAATCCAGCGCCCCCCCCCCCAAGGAAGGAGTAGAAGGGGTAGGAAGGGAAGGTGGACAGGAAGGGTTCCTTTCACCTTTACAACTTTTCCATTGCTTAATTATTTTTAATAAACATATCACTTATAGACGTACATTTCTTTTATATACCAGTTATAAAACATATGAGCACATCTTCAAAGAAATCAAAACTACACACAAGAAATGTGAATATTTCATCCCATTCCCAATCCATCTCACCATCCCTTTTAGAAGTAAAATAATCCTTATGTCGATGTACGTTGCTCCAGAACTTTTCTTACAAACTTACCTGAACATTTGTACTTGGAAGCATGTGGTTTGATTTATAGGGGCTTTCTTTCAGCAGAAGAGGAAACTGACTTTACACACTGTTGTATAGCTTGCTTTTTATACTTCATAGTATTTGGAAAATTGTCTTGGCTGGCAATTGGGGAGAGTGGGGAGAGCGCCATGTGTTTTGTGCAGGTGTTGTTGACTATGGGATACTTGCTTGAGAGCTGAAGGACCCATCCACGTAACTGATAATGATTTGTGAACCACAAACATTTGTTTTCAGGTGATGCAATTACAAACATTGCTTCTAAGCATTTTTACAGACTTTGATACATTTTCTTTGTGTCTAAGTATTTAGCTAGGATAATGCCTAGAAGTGGGCTGGGAATGCATATTTTACATCCTAAAAAAAACCCCTGCTTATTTGGCCTCTTAAAGGTACTACTACCCACAGTGAACTGGCATGTTAGTTTCCAACATTTTTTCACAATGGATATCGACTTCCTTCTAAATGTTTCCACATCTGATGGGGAAAAAAAGCACTTCACTTTTATCATTTCCCTGATTACTGATGAGTTTGAGTGTACCTGGATACATTTGCTTTGGACACTGCCTACTGTAAAAATGGCGTGGTGGCAGCACGTCTGAACTCCTCTCACTTCACAAGACGGACGGAGGATCAAGATCAACACTAGCAACCCAGGGCTGATTCCTATGAAACAGAATTCAGACATGCCTCCACCTTCCAACCTTTTCACCAATTCTAACACCAACCATCCCTCCAACAGTACTCTCTACTTCTCTGCTGGGTTCAATAATTTGATGCAATGGCCACACAGAATTCACAGACAATATTCATGATTATAGGGTTTATTACCAAAAATACCAAACTCACTGCCGTCAAGTTGATTTGACTCATAACGACCCCTCCTTGGGTTTCTGAGGCAGTATCTCTACGGAAGTAGATAGGCCAATCTTCCTTCCTAGAAATGGCTAGCGGGTTTTGAACCGCCAGCCTTCTGGTTAGCAGTCAAGTGCCTTAGGCACTATGCCACCAGAGCTCCCTGGGTTTATTACGAAAGTAAAAGGCTACAACTCAGGATCAGAAATGACTGGCTCAGGATACAGTTCTTCAATCAGGACAGCCTCTTCTCAGCAGTGAACAGAATCACGCCTCTCTCTCTGGCTCATGGCCTCTCAGTCTGTGGCCCCTTGACTTCTGCCCTGCTCCAGCAAGGGTTACAAAACTCTTTCAGCTCTGTTGATAATGCCAAGAAGCACCCTACTCTGCCAGTAGGCCTCGGCCGGGAGGCAAACGGCCCCAGCTCTGTGCAAACAGCTCCTGCAACTGCCCAGAGGCACACCACTCCAGCAGGAAGGCTCCTGCCCAAGGCTCTCATCATTCTGGCTCCTTGGGTAGGGAAGCCCACTGCGTTGTCTCATGCTGGTCTTTTGGTTCTGTTGCTGTTTTCTCTCGGCCACTGCTTCTCATTGTCTCTTGCTGTCTTAGCTCTGTCTCCGGCATCAAGGAGGTTCAGAGTAGGGATCTTGTGTCCAAAGGACATGCTGCATGCCTGGTTCTTCTTGATGGTAGTTGAGATTCCCTCTTTCAGCTTCTCAGATGACTTAAGCCTAGTGGGATGGCAAAACTGACAAGTCCTCATGTTAGGGTTTCATACACCTTACGTCCATGTTCCCACACCCACATAGGTGCCATGGACCTTATTTACATTATTAGCAAGCTATCCAGTCCTCTTAGGAGCTCTGGTGGTGAAGTGCCTAAGGTATTTGACTGCTAATCAGAGGGTTGGTAGTTCAAACCCACCAGCCACTCCTCAGAAGGAAGGTTGGGCAATCTACTTCCAAGGTGATACTGCCTCAGAAATCCAAGGAGGGTCGCTAAAAGTTGGATCTGACTCCACAGCAGTGGTTGCATTTGGTTGTGTTCCAGTCCTCTGGGAAGGGCACAAACACTTCACATTTGCATAGTCCCCCATCATTTCGTGGGAGTTACAGACTACGGCTAGGCCCATATTAATTCACTGAACCACACCTATTCATGTCTTTTGCCCATTTTTCTTTGGTTTGATCCTTTCCAGAAAGATGAGTGGACTCTGCTCACTGTTAGGCCGAAGCAAATCCAAGCCACCAATATTTCAGTTAGCAGCTTCCTCTGGGTGTCAGGCCCTGATGAGACAGCCTGATAAGACAACCGAGGTGACAGAACCTGCCCAGACTAAAAGT
>NW_006921890.1:4188639-4193173 GCF_000298275.1 Orycteropus afer afer
GGTTCTATTCCTAAGTGCTTAATATTCTTGTGTGAGTGCACGTGTGTGAGTGCTCATGTGTGCAAACATGCACGTGTGTATCCTTCCTGCAACGCCAACATTTTACATCATCTGACTTACCTTTTCTGCCTCCCTTACCCCTTTAAGGAGCTCCAGTAGTTAAGGCATATGGCTCCTAAACAGAAAATCACCAGTTCAATTCCACCAGCTGCTCTGCAGGAAAATGAGGCAATCCACTTAGGTAAAGATTTACAGCCTTGGAAACCCAATGGGGGTTGCTATGAGTCAAAATTGACTCAAAGGCAGTGGGTTTGTTTTTTTATCCCCTTATCTTCTTATAACGTGATTATCAGTTAGTATACATGGCCCAGCCTGGGGGTTCTCCTTGTCACACCCATGCCACCACTGCCTCCCTGCAGGAGTCACCAAATCCTGACTCAGGGATCAAATAGGCTAACACACAGAAGGGCACGTAACAGCTACTATTGACCCCGGGGAATGATACTTGGTTCTCCAAATTTTCACATTTAATCATTTATCATCATCATTATCCTGAGAGCATCCCTATATTGACTTTCAGGAAAATGGTATCCCAACAACTGTCTCTACCACCAAAATATTTTCAAGGAAGAAATACCCACTGCCATCCATGATAGCATAATTTGAAGGTCAGCAGGCCAGTGCACTGTAGTTTACAATGGCCCAGGGCCCACAAACTGTGCCAGACTAAACATCAAGTCGATCAAACTTATGCTGAGTCACTTTCTCACCAGGCCACCAAAATACATAGTCACAGATGAAACTGTTTTCAATGACAGCAAATGACCAGGATCATGGCTTTCTAGGACTGAACACTGACAATATTTCCCAAAATGTTGGCATGTTTAACACTTCCTTCAGACACGGTAGATTACTTTGCAAAACCACCACTATATTATTTTATAATTCCTCCTTTTTGTGTAGAAAACCACCCACCAGAGTCCAATAGACATCAACTTCCTGTGTGAAAGCATGGCTACTCTGGGGTCTCAGACCAAGGATGACACGTGTAATGGATATCCACTATACTTTCTATCTTGGAAGGAAGAATGGGCAATCTATTTCTGTAGTGATATTGCCTCGGAAAGGAAACCCAAGGAGGGGTCGCTATGAGTTGGAGATGACTCAGTGGCACATAACAACAACAACAACATACTTTCTACAGCAACAAACTTCCCCTTGAGCTAAAGATTGCCAGGAAGGACTTACACCTTTATCCTCAAAAGACAACATTGCTGAGGCAACAGGTTTGAATCCACATAAAACGGAGCAGTCTTTGAATTCCAGCACAGGGCTGGGAGCTACCGCATCTGATGACCTTTCAGACTGAATTCAGTTCTATCTAAAGACTTGCATTCTGACCTTGGGGGCTAAAACTAGCTTTCCTTCCACTATATTCTCTGTCCTCAAGTCCAAACACAAATGCACCTTGCAGGGAAGAAAGATAAAAATGAGTTGGTTCCCATCTGGGGCTCTGGCTGTACTCGATTTGGGCTGAGAAAAACAGCTGAGATACCAGGGGAGCAGAGTCGACACAACCTTACGTTCAACAAAATCTTAAACTACAGAATATTTCAATTTTATTTTCCTTCTGATGAAGTAAACCCGTTAAAATAATTCTGCACACCATTTTAAAGCCCAAGTGGCTACATCTGCCTTTGCTTGTGCTTTGGGTTTGTTTTACAGTAGATGAACCACCGGCCTCGCCGCTTCACCCGGTAACAGTCCTTACAGCGCTTCTTGATGACGCCCTTGGTTTTGAACCCCAGAGCAGGCTGCAGACGTGGCATGAGATAGTTTGAAAGAAATGACTCAACCAATGAACTGGGCTTCAGGAGGCTTGTGCCAACAGGAAGTGCACTCCGCATGGATCCTAGCAGGAAGGTGGAGAGGCCTCGGGATTTCACGGGGCAATGACTCAGACGGAGGAGAGGGTGCACGACAGATACAGCCACTGTCCTCATCAAATGAGCTGCCATGTTGAGGCAAAGCTATGGGAGAAAGAAAAAAGTCATTAGAACCTTTTCTACACTTTGCCTACTACATACAACTTTGTTCTTCCTGTTATGCTATGAGTGAGGAAGAAGAGGGCTGTGGGGTCACAGAGTGGTGAGTTTAGGTCCAAGCTCTCCCCTTTACCAGCTGCAGCACTAGTTCCCTAAACTCAAACCTACCTATCTACTCACTCCACCAGAAGAACAGGAAAGAACTCGTAAAGCGTTTTTCAATAATTTAGGTTCATTCCTCCTTCCACAGAAGTGTAAACGAGTATGGAAAACACTAGAAGGTTTATAAAGCACACACTTAGGTGTTGGGAACCTTAAACTTAGACCACACCCTTCTTTTCAAAAGAACTAGACCCAGCCAATGGGGGTTAAATGACTCATCCTTGTCCTTTTGCGAAAAGACATCAATTCAATTCCAGTTTCTCCGCCCAAGACCCATTTTGAGATTGTACACAACAGGTGTCCATCTAACACCACTTGAGTGCAAGACGTGTTGCCTACGTTTGGGAATCAATATGCATCCTTGGCAAGTACCGTTTATCCTGCTTCCCCAAGAACCCTGGTCCTTTCAGAGCCAATGAAAGGGCAGAATGTGGGCAAAGGTGAATGTGGATCCGTCGTAAGGTACTCAATTAGCAGAGAGGACCCACGAAAGCCGACCCCACCTTGTAAACGCACGGTCGTTGCGGACGGTTACCTATTACGTTATTTTCTAATTTTCCATTTGCTTTACCGAGTTGCTTGCAATACGCATGTTCGGTCACTCACTCTGCTGCCCAAAGCCGGGGGAATGGCTATCACTGCCTGAGACTTCCGTGCGCAGGTGCCAGTGTCCGCCAGACCGCACCTCAACCCCGCAGCGCTCGAGCCCCAGGGGTCCGGAAAGGTATGGTCCCATCGGGCGAGGTGCAGAAGACGTGCCAGCTTCCAGCACGTGCCCCAGACGGTCCCGGTGCGCCGACCCCCCAAGGCCACAAACCTCCTCACCTCTCGCTCATCCAGCCGCTGGCGGGAAGCCGGGGGCGGCCCACACGGGGAAACTGAGGCCCAGGGGAGCTCCGAGAAGCCGACCTCGCCCTCCTGCAGCCTCAGCCTGGCAAGCTGATCCAAGAGAGGCCCTGGACGGCGCGCCCACCCGCCGCCCCCAGGCCCCCACGTCCCTCACCTCGGAAAGAGTAGCCAACAACCCCCGACGTAAGAAGAATGCGCCCAAGCCGGGCGGCAGCGCGTCCTCCTGCGCCTGCGCTTTTGCTGCACGCCGGCGCTCTCGCATACACCTGCGCAGTGGGGCCAAATGACGCCGCTGTCGGACGTTTCTGCCAGGAAAAAAGATGGCTGTATGTCACGTGGCGACCCCGCCCTCTGGCGACCCCGCCCTCTGGCGACCCCGCCCTCTGGCGACCCCGCCCAAGGGTCAAGAGATGGGGACACAGCCTGGGCCAGGGGCATGTCCCATGGGCTGCTCCTCTCTGTCACCAGAAGACAGCCAGAGGAGCGCCTGGCCCTACCGTGGCTGGCCACCTTCTCCCTCCCGCAGCTTCTGCACCCTTGCCCAGGCGCCCTTTGCCAGCGAAGCCCCCTGCCCTGCGGGCCACTGGGGCCACGGGGCACTTGCAGTTTGGAGAGGCTTTCTAAAGAAAACATGCAAAAATGGACATGAATAGGGATAACTGGAATGAGGAAAGCCATCACTGTTTTTGGTATGTCCACAGGGTTGACTGACTCATCGTGACAGAAAAAAACACTGCTTGGTCCGGTGCAGTCCTCACAATCCTTGTTATACTTAAGCCCATCCTTGCAGCCACTGTGTCAATCCATCTCCTTGAGGGCCTTCCCCTTTCTCTCTGACCCTCCACTTTATCCAGCATGACAGCCTTCTCCAGGGAATGGTCCCTTGTGACAACATGACCACAGAAGGAGAAAGGACGTCTGGCCATTCTGGCTTCTAAGGAGCATTACAGCTGCAGTTGTTGAAGGACAGATTTGTTCCATGTTGTTAGGTGCTGTCGAGTCAATTCTTACACACAGGAGACAGAGCAGAACTGCCCCGTAAGTTTTCCAAGGTGTAGCCTTTACAAGGGAGCTCGGAGCTCAAGCACGTGGTGGATAACTAAAAGGTCGGTGTTTCCAAGCCAGGTCAGCAGTTCGGACCCACCATGGGGAGGAAAATGTGGCAGTTGCCCCCATTAGAGATTATAGCCTTGGAAACTATGTTCTACTTTGTCCTTTGAATCCATGGCAGCAGGTTTGGGAGCGAACGGCCAGGTCTTTGTCTCAGGAGCCATTGGTAGGTTCCAGCTGCCAACTTAGCATGTAGCCATTGTGCCCCCAAGACATCACTTCTTGTGCTGTCCAGTCGGTTCAGACTCATGATTTTGTTAGGTGCCAAGTCGGTTCCGACTCCCAGTAACCTCACGTACAAATGAAAGTTTGCCAGGTCCTGTCCCATCCTCACAATGGTTGCTATGGCCCATTGTTACAACCACTCT
>NW_006921890.1:4193713-4195272 GCF_000298275.1 Orycteropus afer afer
CAGCCACTCCTCAGAAGGAAGATGGGGCAATCTACTTCCGTAGTGATACTGCCTCGGAAACCCAAGGAGGGGTCACTATGAGTCGGGTCCAACTTGACGGCACGTAACAACAACAACAACTGGTGGTACAGTGGTCAAAGCATTTGCCTGCAAAAACAAAAGGTTGGCAATTCAAATCTGCCAGTCCGCTTCCATAAAGATTGACAGCCTGGAAACCCTATGAGGTAGTTCTACTCTGTCCTCTAGGGTGCTGTGAGTGTGACTCAATACGACGGCAACAGGTTTCGTTTCCACGTGTACCACAGTAAGTCGTCCACCTTTCCCTCAATACTTCAGGGTGTCTGCGTTATCTCCGGGCTTCTGCACACGAGCAGGTGACCACCGTGGCCTGTATCAACTTCAAGAGCAACCTGCCTCCCATCTCCATGTTGTCAAGGTACCTTCCGATTTCAGGAGGCTTTGATGTGCATTCTCTGTCTTATCACCGCACCACCCCCACCTCCAAACGCACACACCTCTTCTTTACCATCTCCTCCACCAGCCATCATCTGTGTGTGTTGCTCTTGGAGTCGCCTGGGTTGTCAGGCACTGGCCATAGCTAAGAACATTGGGGGGATGCAGGGGGACATAACTCTGATGTGCCCTAGGGTCCAGGTGCTCTGTGTCCTGTGCAAGCTCACCATGGGACCTGCCAAGGATTGGCACCGCTGGCCCCGTACTGCGGCTGCTTCACCAGCACCCCCGAGTCCCGGGTGTCCTCCTGCTGTCCAGAGGGCTTCCTAGACAGGCTCACCCTGTGCTGACAGATCTCGCGCTGCTCACTGAGCCTTCTATGACCCTACCCTGTGCCATTTTAATCCTCCCAGCAGTATACGACGAAGGTTCCAGCACCTTGGGTTGACAGGGGAGGACAATGCCCAGGCTGCTGCTTCTTGTGTGTCCTTCTGTTGAGTCTAAGTCAGTGACCCCATGTGACAGAGTGGAACTGCCTCCATAGAGTTTTCTGAGCTGTTATTTACAGAAGCAGTCTGCCATGTCTTTTTCCTGTGGAGGTGCTGGGCAAGTTTGAACTGCCAACCTTTTGGTTACCAGCTCAGTGCTTAACTGCACCATCATTGAGCCACCAGGGCCCCTTCTGCCCAGGCTTACAAGCTGGGAATCCTACCCAGGTCTGCTCAGTGTGATACACCACACCAGCTGCCGGTGTGTAGATTCTGATGCATAGAGATCCCATGTGTGTCCGAGTAGAACCGTGCTCCATACAGTTTTCAGTGCTTGATGGTTTGAAAGGAGATTCCCAGGCCTTTCTTCTCTGGTTCCTGGGAGCAGACTTGAACCTCCAGCTTTGCTGTGGCAGCTGAGAGCGCTAACCGTTCATACCACTCGGGACTCCTGCTCAATCCAGATGGACCAAAAACGGGCTGGAAGACAGCTCTAGCCATCTGCTTCTGAGAAGTCACAGCATCACAATAAATGGAGAGAAGATTGAGGTTGTCAAAGAATTCATGTTGCTTGGTTCTATAATCGATGCCAACGGAAGCAGCAGTCAGGACATTAGA
>NW_006921890.1:4202380-4203260 GCF_000298275.1 Orycteropus afer afer
TTTTTTCTGTTTTTCAGGTGTATGATGATAAAGATTATAGACAAATTCGGTTTGTAGGTCGTCAGAAAGAGGTGAGTGTCCAGACATACAGAGGTAGGCTTTCATGGAACTTTATATAACTAGCAGTAAATAAAAATATATGATTTTGTAGTTAAATAAATTTTCCTAAAATGGTGATAACTCTAGAAACTCCAAAATTCTTTATTTCTTCACAGTGTTAAATGTGTCTGTTCCTGGGTTGGGTGTTTTTGATTCCCTTGAAAAATGTAGCCTAGCGTTTTGCCAGTGTATTTCTGTTGTGTTTGTGAATGGGAGTGATCTTTTCTTTCACCTCTGTGCTGGATTCCTCTCGGACCCTCAAAGGAAGTCCTGCCAGTTCTTTCTCAGTTACTCCCTTAGTCATCTTTTGGGGTGTGCTTGTCTTAGCTCTCACCCACAGTTAGGAAGTTGCGCTGACATAGCTGCACGCGGTGCAGGAATTATTGTTCCCTGAGTGGGTCTAACTGCTGCACATTACAGTGTGGACTCCCACCCCAGTGTGAGCAGGGGAAAAAGAACGCTGGGGTTAGACTCCTGTGCACACAAACCTGTTCCTTACCTAACGCCGTTCTCTGACCCTCCCGTCTCCCACCTGCTCAGTTCTTGTTCCATGTTCATTCAGACATCTCTCCACGTTTTCCTTGTTTCTGTTGTCCTGCCCGGCCACCGTAAGCCCCAGGCTTTCCCAGGATCCTTGGCTGCTGCTTGTCACTGTGCCTTAGCTGGGCTGCGTCTGTCTTGTATGTGCCCCTTCCACTTTGCGTTTGGTTCCTTCGATCATTCCAGTGTCTAGTTTTCCTGCTCATGTCCTGCGCTACTTCACATTTCCAGAAAGAGTCAT
>NW_006921890.1:4204691-4205132 GCF_000298275.1 Orycteropus afer afer
GTGGGTTCCTGTTTTGGTCCTTCACTGTTGCTTCAACAGAAAATACCACAGATGGGTGGCTTTAACACACAGGAGTTTATTTTCTTACAGTTTAGGAGGCTAGAAGTCCTAGTTCAAAGTGCCGGTTCTAGGGGCTGGGTGAGAGCCCCTCAGCCTTGGGCTTTAGCTCTGCCTCCTGTTCCCTGCCCACTGGAGCTAGAGGCTTTTCTTCACTCAGGCAGCTGCTGGCTGCTGAGGCCGACAAACTCAAGATTGACAAATAAAATGGCATAGTTCCCAAATGATCAAATAACAAGGCAGGCCACTGGTTCAAGTCCAGGAACAGTTCTGAGATGGGCAGCCAACTTGGCAGGCTGGGTGAAGACTCGGCTACATGCAGGGTCCGCGTGTGCCAAAAAGCTGCAGAGACCTTCCTCGATGCTCTTCCTTGTATACTGGAAG
>NW_006921890.1:4206512-4207680 GCF_000298275.1 Orycteropus afer afer
CACACACATTTGATTTCACGGCTCTGATTACCATCCGCAGCCATACAAAGCTCTCCTCCCCTGCCGTCCCTGTGAGCACCCTCTCCCTTTGCCCTTCTTACCTGTGCATTCCTGTCTGTCCAGCTTCCCCTCTATGTAACGCTGCCCCTCTAGTGTCTCATGGCTGAGTGCTCTAAGGCCTGCCTCTCCCTGGGGTACATCTTCTGCTTGTAGGTCTTTCTGCTGTTGAGCTGAGAGCCAGTCCACGGAAGTGAGTCCATTTCCAGGCCCGAAGGATAACCCGGGGCTATAGTCTCAGGGGTTCCACCAGTCTCTGTCTGATCAGTAATTACAGTCATTTTTGTGTTTTTGAATTTTGTTCCACATTTTGTCTCCTACTCTATCCAGGAGCTCCAGTTTTGATCCCTTTTTGAGTGGTTGGCACCGTTTAGTTCTAGTCTCTGGGTCCTGAAGGCTGAGGCCCTTGTAGTCCATCGTATCTTTGGACTGATTGTTTCCAATGACTTTGATTTTCTTCACTCTTGGTCGCTCCGGATGAGAGGAGACCAATCGTTGCATCTTAGATGACTGATCGAAAGCTTTTAAGACCTCAGTCATTAATCACCAAAGTAGGTTGTGGGACAAGACTTTTATGTACTGTGTGTGAAGGCAGTGGGTTTTGGTCATTACTTTATAGTCACACAGGTAGGATGATGTGGTGGTTAACTTTGTGTGTCAACTTGGCTGGACCTGGTTGAGTGGCAGGGCAGCTGGATGTAGTTATTCCCCATGGTGAGATTGCTAATCAACTCCATGGTGGAATCTATTGGAGCAGCTGAGTAGCTGCTTTGGGGATGTAGTCTGCTTCCTGTAATTAAGAAGCAGCTTTGGGAATGGTCTCTAGCTTACGGCCCGCTTGCACCCTGCATGTAGCTGTGTCGTTGTTCAGCAGCCTGCCATGCTCTGCCAACTTTGGAACTTACAATGGACTTGAATTCATGGCCTGCTGTGTGGTTTGGTAACATCAGGACTGTATCTTTTTACTTGTCAACCTTGGGCTTGTCAGCCTCAGCAGCCAGCAGCTGAGTGAAGAAAAGCCTCCAGTTTCTGTGGGCCGGGAGCAGGAAGCAGAGCTGAAGCCCAAGGTTGAGGGGCTTTCACCCAGCCCCTAGAGGCTGGCACTTTGAAC
>NW_006921890.1:4208485-4209365 GCF_000298275.1 Orycteropus afer afer
TTTCAGGAGAGCTTTCCTGTAGTGGTGATGTCAGTGACACGGTACGCGTGTTACCGTAACGTAAAACATGACCTGTGAAGGGTCTTCCGCACGTGGTTCCTGGATGCTAAGTCATGCTCAAGAGCAGGAGAGAATTGTCCTTTGTGCAGGGAGGGCTGTTCCGTGTGTGCACAGAGAGGTGTTACGTGTGTGCAGGGAGGGCTGTTCCGTGTGTGGAGAGAGCTGTCATGTGGAGGGAGGGCTGTCAGGTGTGGTAGGTGGGAAGGGACCTCGGGGCTCTGTGGGGCGTGGACCGGAAGGGACCTTGGGGCTCCGTGGGGCGTGGACCGGAAGGGACTCGGGGCTCCGTGGGGTGTGGACCGGAAGGGACCTCCTGGCTCCGTGGGGCATGGACCGGAAGGGACCTCAGGGCTCCGTGGGGCGTGGACCGGAAGGGTCTCGGGGCTCCGTGGGGTGTGGACCGGAAGGGACCGCCTGGCTCCGGGGGGCGTGGACCAGAAGGTCGTCTTACTTCCCTGAGGGCTTTCCGGGCTTTTTTCCCTCATGTGCTTTCTCCTACTATCACTGTGCTCTAGGCAGCATGTGGGTGGTGAAGGGACTTCTTGACAAACCACCGGACGAGGCTTTGCGCATCCTAAGTGCAGTCGTGTTACAACGCAGGATTAGAACCTCGGGCGTTAGGAGTAGAGCAGGATTGTAAGGTCGGCCATCTTGTCCCTTCTGACTATTCTGTACTGACAATAGCATGTCAGCATTTGAATCCCATTGACTTTAACATACACACACATGCATGAACATGCGTACATGCACATGCGCACACACTCACAGCCATGGAAAAGCTGAAAGAGCCAAAAGTTAAGAGCCAGGAGGCTGAGGTCAC
>NW_006921890.1:4211135-4211690 GCF_000298275.1 Orycteropus afer afer
TATTAATTTTTAAAATGCGTGGTGTTTGAAATAATCGAACTAGGGCTTTCAGGTTATTTGAAACTTGTACATTTCGGTAGATGAAGGCACTGTTTTATAGAACATTGAATAAAACGTTGACGGTTCTGCCGGGTGCTTCCTTCCTTTTTGCTCTGGCTTTGACGGCATTTCACAGATTCACATAGTTCATGCTTCATCTTTAGTGGATTTACCGTCTTTTTGACATGAGACAGGCAAATGTCCCTTTGGAGCTTTCTCTCCCCAGGTCTTTGAGTTAAAAATATAAGAATAGCCCTCTAGCCAGTGAGTTTAAGCCTCTCTTTTCCTTCTCAAGTAAATTTATCAAAAGGTGAGGAAAGGGTCATTTTGCGTTTTTAATGACAGTGACACGCAAAGGACTCAGGTTACAGGGTTGGACAATTGAGAGAGTGTGACATGCCTGTGTTTAAAGAGACACTACATTTACACCTCATCAAAAGCATGCACGGGATGGTGGCTTTCATTGTTCATCTCCTCACAGATCGGAGAACCTTCCCTCCTGGCCTGAGCCTTGCT
>NW_006921890.1:4215940-4224675 GCF_000298275.1 Orycteropus afer afer
GATGGCACATAACAACAGCAGCAAAGACAACGGAAAGGTTGGCCCAACCTTGACCAGTGAGGAGAGTTAGCATCACCCAGAGGGGAGGGATGTCAAAGGTTGAGCAGGGCGCAGCATCACTAAACCCAGCTGTGTGGACAGGAGCAGACACACCCAAAGGAAGACCATCCACTTTAAAAGGAATGGGAGCAGGGGGCAGGATGCACACCTCAGAAATTCTTGTGTCATAAAAGACAAAGACTGTGCTTCCCAGTGTTGATGCAGCACTACCCGTGTGGGTTGTAGAGAACTGACTTTCAGTTCTGGAGACTAGAAGTTGGCATCACTCTCTCTGGGTCTGTCTGCCTGTGAGCCTTTCCCCTAGACTCTGGCGGCTTTGGTGTTCCTTGGCATTCTTCGCCTCACTTATCGTCCTCCTCTGCCCTGTGTCTCTGTGATTCCTCCGCTGTTTGTATGACTCAGAAGTGATTAGCATCCACCCCATTCTGGAATGGCCCCATTAACTTCAAAGAAAAACCCTATTTCTAAACGGGATCACATGTACAGGTCCAGAACTTAACACCTGTTCGAGGGCGGGGTGGGGGTCCCTACCATGTTATGTCAGTACATATACTGATGTTGATCACTGCACTGATGTGTAAGATAATATCCACGTGAAATACACAGGGAAGTATTTAAAAGTAAAAGCCCTGATGACAATTTACTGTCAGATGGTTCAGGAGAGAAGTGTGTGTGTAGTGAAAGGAAACAGGGAGGGGTGGGAGGAGAAGGGGAGAGGGAGGGAGAGAGGAGGCAGTGCTATGGTGGATGGGCAGGAGGTTAGCCCACTACCGTCGTTGATTCGGACTCAGCGCCCCCAGAGAACAGAGTGGAACTGCCTCTTAGGCTTCCCAGGCTGTCAGTCTTAAGGAAGCTGACTGCTTTGTCTTTCCCCTGCGGAGGGGCTGGTGGGTTTGCTTCTCCGACCTTTTGGTTAGCAGCCCAATGCTTTAACCACAGCGCCACTAGAACACCTTTAGGCAAATCCAGGTTAAGGGGCTACTTCTTGCAACATTTCTGTACATTTGGAGCTGCTACATCCACATGAGAACTTCAGTGTGTGAGTACGGGGTGAGGAACATGTTTGTAATTACCTTGCCTATCTGTCCTGAGGGTCTCCAGCGACCCTGTTCAAGCTGAAATGTACAGAATAAACCTGCTGAGGGTCTTGAGGCTGTTTAAGGGCTTGTCTACATAAATATCAGCTGTATGAGCCTTTGCTTCTCGTTGCAGGTGAATGAGAACTTTGCCATCGACTTGATCGCCGAGCAGCCCGTGAGTGAGGTAGAGAGCCGTGTGATATCTTGTGACGGCGGCGGAGGCGCTCTGGGCCACCCGAGAGTGTACATAAACCTGGTACGCCGGCCTCGTCAGTTACCGCCCTCAAGCGTGTTGTGATGGCTGCTTAGTGGGAAGCCGTCCCCTTCACTGCCCCCCCGGCCCCCCATCTTTCTTTCCTGCTCTGCACCTGCTCAGGTAGTCAGTCTTTCCAGGCTTTGAGTAGATGGCTCGTCACCCACCTGGTCTTGCCTTCAGAGCCACACTCTGTGAGATGACAGTTCCGAGGGGGCTTGTTAGGCATTGACGTGTTCAGATGGGACGGTGTCATCAGCACCCACTCTCCAGTGTGCAGGCGTCGGCCTTTCCTCCGAGCCCTCCTCATTTTGTTCCCTTCATATCCAGTGATGGGTGTAATACCTAGATGGGTGTAAAATACAGGGCCAGCGAAGAAGGAAAGGCCATGAGATAGGGGAGCAGAGGGGAGCAGGGGGTGGAACCCCAACGTGCATGCAGCCTACAGGAAGGGAAGGAAGTGGGCTGCAGGCTGGTCAGTCAGGGCACCTGGTGCTCCAGTCCTTGGCTGAGAGGACTTTATCCGGGGTTCCTTTAGAAAAGCTGTCATTTGGCTTGGCTGCTTGTCACGAGAGGGACATTGTGAGACGTGTGCACTGTTAACAGCCTAGAGCAGGACCCAGACCCATCATGGCCCCTTCTGTGTGTGTCCTGGCAGGAGCCTGGCCCCTGGCCCCAGGGACTGAGCTTGGATATGGCGTCACAGTCCTCTCAGGACCCTTGTAGCCCATGTGGCGGCCCCTTGAGATGGAAGCATATTACGGAGCCCAAGCCTGAGGCTGGAGGGTGTCTGGACTCCAGCCCATAGGCCCCAGGGAGAGCCGGGTTTGTCAGACACAGTTGGTTCATTTTAAACCTCGTATTGCAAAGCTGCGTATCGTTGACAGCATATTTCAAGTTGGTACCAGGTTTAACATCTGCTTGTTTTGGGTTTTGAAGTAGAATATGGAAATACGGAATCTTCACTTTTGAATTTTTTTCAGGACAAGGAAACAAAAACTGGGACGTGTGGTTACTGTGGACTCCAGTTCAAACAGCACCATCACTAGAGAGAACGGTATACCCTTGGTTGGTCCTTGCTACATGGAGCAAGTGAGCATCGTGATGTGAAATGAATGACGTATGTCGCGATCACGAGAGCTGCATTTCGGAATTGTATTTGAATAAAGCTGCTACTGGAAAAGATGAGCGCTCCTAAGTTCATTTGTTTTTACATAAAATGAACTTTGTAAAGTGACCGTTTACTTAGGAATGAGAACTGGACACAGGTCCCAGCTTGAGGGTGAAGCCTCTGACAGCCACCTCCAGGGAGGCTCTTCGGCCCAGGAGCAATGCTGGCCACTAAAGGAACCAGGAGGGAAAAAGCACACAGAATCCTGTTATTTTACAGACAAAACTGAGAGCTTGGGTGATGTCCAGGACCACCTATGGAAGAGGGGACCTGCCAGGATCGATCCTCATTTCATCTGACTTGAAAGCTCACTCTGTTTTCCTGTTACAGGCAGTCCTAGCTTAGGAATGGTCGACATGCTTGGCTTACGTAACCTGTAGCCTATTGTATTAAAATTTTGAACAATGGTTCGTAATAAATGGGTGTTATTTTGTGGCACAGATCAAAACATTATAAAAGAGGTTTTAGTGTATCTGGAAGTGTTTCTAATGTTTCTATGCATAGGAAGCAGGACTTCAAACTCTATCATCCAGTTCATCCCTTAGTGAGGATAGCGTTTCCACACTGGTACACTGAATCAGTCTATGTTTTGATGCCCAGGTAATTCTTACGTATGTGTATGTGTTACATTGGATTATAATTGAGGATACTGGGGTGGAAATTAAAATTTTCAGCAGGAGGTCGAACCAAAATGAATGGGTTCAAAGCCCTGATAAAAAGGTGCGTGGGCGTGCCTCATCTCTTTTGTTGCACTTTGCTTTATTACGCTTTGCAGGTACTGCATTTTGTAAAAATGGACGATTTGTGGCAGTCCTGTGTCAGACAAGTCTGTTGTTACCTGCTGTCGAGTTGGTTCCATCTCATAGTGACGAGCCTCCACAATAGGACGAGAGAAACACTGCCCAGCCCAGTGCCGTGTCACCGTCAGAGCCATGCTTGAGCCCCTCCCTGCAGCCACTGTGTCAGTCCATCTCACTGAGGATCGAACCTCTGTTGCCACCATTCTTCCAACAGCATGTGCTCACTTTCTGTCACATTTTGGTCATTCTCAAAATGTTTCAAACTTTTTCATCATGCTGTTGCATACTTTATGCATAGGAAGCAGGACTTCGAACTACGTCATCCAGTTCACAGCTTACTGAGGACCTGTGTTTCCACCCCAGGACACTGAGTCAGTCTACATTTGACAGGATTCTTCTGTATGGAAGGAGGGTTGGGCAATCTCCTTCCTTAGTGGTAGTGTCTTGGAAACCCAAGGAGGGGTCGCTATGAGTTGGATCTGACTTGACGGCAGTGAATTTGGTTTTTTTGGTTTGTATTGCACACTTAATAGACTACCAAAACAAAACCAAACCCACTGCCATTGAGTCAATTCTGACTCATAGTGACCCCAAGGTGGTAAATCTTTATGGAAATAGATTACCCAGTCTTGCTTCTGTGGAGTGGCTGGTGAGTTTGAACCACCAACCTGTTAGCAGTCAGATGCCTTAGGCACTGTGCTACCAAAGCTCCTAATAGACTACTTCTTGTTTGTTGTATGCCGTCGAGTCGGCCCCGACTCATAGCGACCCCTCCTTGGGTTTCCGAGGGGAGCTCTGGTAGCATAGTGGCTAAGTCACTTGCCTGCTAACCAGAAGGCTGGCGGTTCAAACCCACCAGCCACTCCTTGGAAGGAAGGTTGGACAATCTACTTCCGTAGTGATACTGCCTGGGAAACCCAAGGAGGGGTCGCTATGAGTCAGGTCTGACTCCACGGCATATAACAACAACATCACTACGGAAGTAGGATTGCCCAACCTTCCTTCCGAGGAGTGGCTGGTGGGTTTGAACTGCCAGCCTTCTGGTGAGCTGTCCAGTGCCTTAGGCACTATGCTACCAGAGCTCCTAATAGACTACAGTAAAGTATAAATAATTTTCACATGTGCTGGGAAACCAAGAATTTCTGTGGCTCGCTTTGTTGAGATACTCCCTTTATTGCCATGGTCTGGAACCAAACCTGCAATATCTCCGTATACTAAAATAAATTCTGACTGATGTTAAATACAAACCACACCTCCTAACTGTTCCAACTTTACACACAAAATCAGTTTAAAGACAGTCTTAGGAACAGAACGTAACGCAGAGACTGCCTGTACTTACACACAAAGTCAAATTTCCTCTCATCCTGATCTTTATGTTGAAATACGCTGTCGGAAAATCTAAGAACTTAAGGATCGATTTGAAAGCATTAAAAGTCACGTGTTGTGTAAATGTAGGCCAATCTGTGTATTTAAAAGAGCAGGGATTATAACACAAAATAAAAATCGAAGCAAATTATAAGGCAAGAGATACGAGACTTGGCAAAATGATCCAGAGCCCCGACTGGGGTCAGTGGGAGTTTCAGACACAAAGTGATGGAACAGATGGCACAAGAGGCTCTCATTTACGTGGTGGAAGAGCGTCCCTGGAGCTGAAGGAAAACCTGTGAATCACAAGGACACGCCAGAGTCCCATCAGACTTGTTGAGAAAACACAAAACTAGGTATAAAAGAACTCCAAATTCACTGCTGTCGAGTAGAGTCCGGCTCATAGTGATCCCTCCTTGGGTTTCTGAGGCGGTATCTCTATGAAAGTAGATTGCCCTGTCTTCCTTCCGAGGAGTCGCTGGTGGGTTTGAACCATCAGCCTTCTGGTTAGCAGTCCGATATTCTGGTTTAAAAAATAAAGATTAAGCTCAACTTTAGCATTTATAGTAGAAGAAAACCTTAGCTTCCAGATGAAAACGGTTATATAATGGAGAAATGACCCAAATGACACCCGACTTTTCAATACTAAGATAAAACAGTATCAATACTGTGGAATAGTCGAGACTCCTGTATGCAACCAAAGTAGAATTCACTCATGGTGAGAGACATGTTTATTATGGAAGGACTCAGAGCAGCACCCCTGGCCCCATCTGGGGTGCATATCTTGAGGAGGGCTTTCCCCACTGGCTAGGAGGACACTCCATATGGGGGACAAGGAAGGGAGTGAGCCATCACCAGTTAAATTTGCGTAAATGAGCCCAAACTAGATGGATGCACAGTCCAGAAGTTTATAGTAAATACTAATTAAGGCCTCTCCAGATAGCTAACTCACACAGTCCAGGACATAGTGAAGTGGGAGGAGAGGACGGCTAGGGGCTGTGAAGGTCTCATGGGGTGGGGTGGGATGAAGAAAAGGACGTGTTGTAAAGTTTGTGATTTAGGGGGCTACAGAGCAGGATTAAACAGGGAAAAAAAACTGAGGGCAGTGTTGGCTTACCCAGTAAACCAAGTAAGCACAGGCTTCCTTGTGTGACTTGCTAACTTCCTAGTAAGTGATTTCACATTTTTGCACCACATCAAAGATTCTGCTATGTATGGCCATCTGTCTTCCAACCCCACAGCACTTTCCAACCGAACCAAAGGCTCTTTTGAACTTTACAGTCCCTGACAGGGACAGAGTCCCCAGTATGCAAGGTAAGTCCGTTCACTGGGTAAGCTGGTACTTACCTTGCTTATTGGAAGATCTGTCCCTGGATGAGGGAAACGGTCACCCCTGATATCTAACAATGGGGATGTGTTTATGAACATAGGGTAAACAAAACTGTAGCGTTCAGGGTCCAGCCAAGGCAACTCCCAGGACAGGAAATCGAATGCCACCAGTTGAAGAGTAAACCAACTGTGAGGTAACCCAGGTAACGGCTGGAGGCTGCTACCAGCCCTGTGGCTTAAGGGACAAGGGAGAAGGGGGTGTTCTCAGACTTAGGAGGCAAGGGCAACCAGAGGGGGGTGGGCCACTGAAGAGAGGCAGCCCTGTGCAGGAGAGGAGAAGTGTCCCGCCAACTTACAGATGGGGCCTTCCATTTCTAGTTTGCTAAGAGTCCTTCACCTAATGTTCAATTTTAGCAAATGCTTTTTCTTCATTTTTTTTTTTTTTTTCTTTTAAATACGTTCATGTGCATTACATTGCTTTTTCCGTAGGCAAGCCATGATCATTCCTGGATAAGCCCAGCTTGTTCATGGTGTGGTAGACTTTCCATGTAGCTAGATTTATGTAACCAACACCTTGGTTGGGATTTCTGCATCTAAGTTAGGCTGAGACTTTTAACTTTCCCTTTCACACACTGTCCTTCTTGGGTACATCTTAGTGTCGAGGTTGTCATGACCTTGAGATGGGGTTGTCATTTGTAGCTGCTGTCAAGTTGGCCCCCAACTCATGGTGACCCCATGGGGAAGGAAATGCTGTCTGGGCCTGCACCACCCCCTGATCAGTTGGGATTGAAATGTGATCCATAGGATTTTCATTGGCTGATTTTTGGAAGTAAATCACTTGACCTTCTTCCCAGTCTGTCCAAGTCTGGAAGCTCTCCCCAAACCTGTTCAGCATCCCAGCAGCTGTTCCAGTGAAAAACCCACTCAGTCCTTAAAATGAGATTAAGAGGATTTATTCAGGAAAAACACATCCAAATCTCTGACCCATGAAAGTGAGAACTAATGACTCCTATAAAAGAACTTTCAGGGAACAAAGAAATTATAATACATCACTTGGTTGGTTAGTCTTTGGTTGAGGTCACAAGGAAGACGGGTTGAGGTGGAGAATGGGCTTCTATTGGATAATTGACTACAGAGGCTTCAGGAACTAATTACAGAGGTTTTACACTGTAGTCACATATCCTTAGGTGGTATCATAAAACATCACTGGTGGGGTTTGAACAGCTTTAACCAGATGTCTCGGGAATTTGTGAAAAACTATTTTGGTACCAGTACCTCATTTCCTTGAAACAACTTTTTAAACAAAAACCTTTTAAGGTGCCTGGACAAACCTTAGATAAGACTGGCTTCCAGGCCCTTTTTAACCAATTCTCTTTATTAGATTTTTGTCAGGAAGAAATATTTTCTTAGGCCCACTGTTCTGGCTACCTAGTACAGCTTCGACAAGAATATACCACAAATGTGGAAAGCTTGAACAAACAGGAGTTTATTCTCTTATAGTTCAGGAAGCTAGAAGTCTGAGTTCCAAATGCCAAGCTCTAGGGGCTATGTGAAAGCCCCTCAAACTTTTGGGCTTTAGCTCTGCCTCTTGCTCCTGGCCCACTGAAGCCAGAGGCATCTCTTCACTCAGGCAGCTAGTGGCTGCTGAGGCTAACAAGCCCAAGGTCGACAAATAAAATGGCACAGTCCCAATGTTACCAAGTTAAAAAAATCCTCAAAACTGGACCAATAAGCAGCATCACGATAAATGGAGAAAAGACTGAGGTTGTCAAAGAACTCACATTGCTTGGTTCTACAATTGACACCAATGGAAGCAGCAGTCAGGACATTAGATGACATGTAGCACTGGGCAGGTTGGCCGTGAAAGAACTCTTTCAAGTGCTGAGGAGAAAAAGATGTCTTCTTGAGGACTAAGGTGTGCCGGACACAAGCCATGTTTTCAATAGCCTTGTATGCATGTGAGAGCTGGACAATGAATAAGGAAGACCAAAGAAGAGTTGATGCTTTTGAGTTGTGGTGCTGGTGAAGAATGCCAAAAGTACCATGGACTGCTAAAAGAACTAAAAGATTTGTCTTGGAGGAAGTGCAGCCATAATGCTCCTTGGAAACGAGAATGGCCAGACTTCATCTCACTTACTTTGGTCATGTTGTCAGGGTCGACGAAAGAGGGGGAGGCCTTCAACGAGATGGATTGACACAGTGGCTGCGACAATGGACTCAAGTATAGCAAGGATCATGGAGCTGGCACGGGATCGGGCAGTGTTTTGTTCTGCTGTGCATTGGGTCACTATGAGTCAGAAATGACTCGATGGCACCTAACAACAACACAACAACAATGTTGCCAAACCACACGGCAGGCCATTGATTCAAGTGCATTGAAAGTCCCATTGTTGACAGAGCATGGCAGGCTGCTGAACAACGACTCAGCTACATGCAGGGTTCAAGGGTGCCATAAGCTAGAGACCATTCCCAAAGCTGTTTCTTATATATGGGAAGCAGACCACATCCCCAAAGCAGCTACTCAGCTGCTTGTGGTAGATCCCACTGTGAAACTGATTGCCAGTCTCATCATGGAGAGTAACTACCACAAGCTGCCCAGCTACTCAAACAGGCCTAGCCAAGTTGACACACAAACATAACCACCACACCTACTTTATGCAAAAGACAGCTGTGTCCAG
>NW_006921890.1:4225705-4226437 GCF_000298275.1 Orycteropus afer afer
TTTTAAATCATGCAGTTACCCCTTGTTCTGTTTGAACATCAGCCTCCTGGTCTATGGACAGGTTCCTCATCAACAAAATTAAGTGTTTTGGGATTCCCATTATTTGCAGTGTTATACGTATTCTATGATTCACACAGTTGAATGCTTTCCATAGTCAATAAAACACAAATAACCATCTTTCTGGTGATAGAGTGCCTCCAGTGCAGCATCTGTTTGTTGAAACACCTCAGTGGGTATTCTGTCGATTCCTGGAGCCATTTTTTTCAGTGATTCCTTCAGTGCAGCTTGGACTTCTTCCTTCAAAACTGTTGGTTCTTGATCATATGCAACCTCCTGAAATAGTTGAACATTGACTAATTCTTTTTTGTACAATGACTCTGTGTTCCTTCCATCTTTTGATGGTTCCTGCGTCATTCAATATTTTACCCACAGAATCCTTCAGTATTGCAGCTCAAAGCTTAGATATTTTCTTCAGTTCTTTCATCTTGCCAAGTGCATTCTTCCCCTTTGATTTTCTAACTCCAGGTCTTTGCACATTTCATTATAATACTTTACTTTGTCTTGAACTGCCCTTTGAAATTTTCTGTTGAGCTCTTTTGTCATTTCTTCTACTTACTTTAGCTACTCTCCATTCAAGACCAAGTTTCAAATGGTCTTCTGACATCCATTTTGGTCCTTTCTTTATTTCCTGTCTTTTTTATATTGTCCTTTTTTCATGTATGATGTTCTTTA
>NW_006921890.1:4227927-4231919 GCF_000298275.1 Orycteropus afer afer
TATTTTAAGTACCTTCCAACCTGAGGGGCCTGTCTTCTGGCACTGTATCTGACAATGTTTCACAGATATTCATAAAGTTTTCCCAGAATATATCAGATGGTGTTTCACTGCTATTCATAAGATTTTCAGTGGCCAATGTTTTCAGAAGTGCATGGGCCCATCTTCCCAGTTTGTCTTAATCTGGAAGCTCTGCTAAAACCTGTCCACCATGGATAGTGGCATAGCCTCAAGCCTCACAACAACACACAACCCACCACAGTACAACGAACTGACAGATGATTGATTATAAAGAATGTTACTATTCTCTAAAAGTTGTATTCTAATATATAAAAAGGGTGTGCTCGCAGGGGCAGAACAATATGTTAAAATATGGAATAATACTACATCTGGAGTCAGAATTAAATGATCACAAAATAAATTCCTAACACTCACACAGTTAAATTTTTACATTCTAAAAGTTTGAGTTTATAGAACAGATGTTTTTCTATTTCTTTTTTTCTTTCACCCAAGTTAATATGTATCCACCCTCTGGTTAGTGGTTTGCTCTTCCCCATCCACCCTAGATAACTTTTTTTTTTTTTTTTGTGAAACTATTTTCATGACTTTTTATAGTGGTGGTCTCATAAAATATTTGTCCTTTTGTGACTAACTTCACTCAGGATAATGACCTCTACGTTCATCCACATTATGAGATGTTTCGCAGATTAATCATTATTCTTTAAAATTGTGTAGTATTCCATTTTGTGTATGCACCATAGTTTGTTGATGCAGTCCTCCATTTTGAGCATTTAGGTTGTTTCCATCTCTTTGCTATTGTGAACAGTACTGCAGTGAACATGGGTGCTCGAATAATTTCTTTTAGAAGGATCAGCACAGCGCTTGTTCCTATGAGTTGGAGGTTAAAGATGTCCCAAACATACAGATTTTCCAAACTGCTGCATCTCTCCATCATCACTAATGTCAACTCCTCCTCCCCTCAGTACTCTCCCTCCTGTCCTATGGTTCTCTATTTTGCTGTAACATCTCACAGAGCTCACAAACTGCCAAGGAAATGGCTCACATGGTGGTGGAGGCAGGGAGGCTGGCGAGTCCCAAGTCCATGGGTAGGTCTGGAGGACTCTCCTCACTCAGATGGTTGCAGGGGCGGGTAAATCCTAATTGTTGGGTCAGATGCCCAGCTGCTGTCTTAAGTCTGGAAGTGAGATGATGATGAACCAAACAGAACTGAAGCAAGAGAAGAAACTTTCTTGGAATAGTCACATATATACCATCAAGGAAGATGGGACAATCTACTTCCGTAGTGATACTGCCTCAGAAACCCAAGGAAGGGTCGCTATGAGTCGGGGCCGACTCGACGGCAAACAACAACAACAACAACAACATACCATCAAGGAAGCTAAGGGTGGTGACTTGAGTCACACTCTCCAGCAAGGTGGGATTGAAGACACATCCCACACTAAACAGGCACAGAGAGCAGAATTTACAATACATCACAAAGAGGAGGACAATGACTAGAAGGGCTATATTAAGCAGTTCACTGCATTGCAATGAGTGTGCATGTATCTATTCATTTCATGGCTCTTATTTCTCTAGGATTTATAACAGTAATTAGGGATTGTGGGATCAAATGGTGTTTCTATTTCCAGCTTTTCAAAGACACACCATACCATTTTCCACAATGTTTGCACATTTTACAGTCCTACAATCAGTGTATGAAGGTTCCAGTCTCTCCACACCTTCACCAGCGTTTGTTGTTTTCTTTTTATTTTGAAATTTGCTATTGTTTCTGGGGTAAGATTATATCTCATTGTTGTTTTGATTTGCATCTCTCTAGTGGGAGCTCTGGTAGCATAGTGGCTAAGGCACTTGACTGCTAACCAGAAGGCTGGTGGTTCAAATCCACTAGTCACTCCTTGGAAGGAAGGTTGGGCAATCTACTTCTGTAGTGATACTGCCTTGGAAACCCAAGGAGGGGTTGCTATGAGTCAGGTCCGACTCAACAACACATAACAACAACAAAAATGGCAAATGAAGATACAAATGAAAGTGCTTTGGTGGTGTAGTGGTTAAGGCTTGTGGCTGCTAACAAGATGGTGGGAAGTTCAAACCCACGTGCTCTGCAGGAGAAAGATTGGGCAGTATGCTTCCATAAAGAGTTATAGCCTTGGAAACCCAGTGGGGGTCGCTATGAATCAGAATTGAGTCAATGGTAGGAAGTTTGGTTTTGGATTTTTTTTAATGGCAAATGATTGTAAGCATTTCTTCATGTGTTTTTTAGTTGCCTGAATGTCTTCTTTGGTGAAGTGTCTGTCCATGTCCTCTTTTCATTTTTTAATTGGATTATTTACCTTTTTGTTGGTAAGTTGTTGAAGTTTTCCATACATTTTAGAGATTGGCCCCTAGTCTGATATGTCATTGGAATTTTTTTTCCCCCAGTCTATGGGTTCCCTTTTAACTCTTTTGGTGAAATATTTTGCTGGGCTATGTGTCTCATTTTTAGAGGCCCCAGTCACCTATATTTTCTGAGCAAAAACTATTATAAAAAGAATGGAAATTAAGGTATCACTACTTCTAGGGTTTCCATACAAGTCATACATTTAAAAGAAGCAAAAATAACTCTAATGTTTAAAAGATGGCGTGGTAGTTCAATTTGTGTGTCAGCATGGCTGGGCCTGGCTGAGTGGCTGTGCAGCTGGTGGTAGTTATTCCCCATGATGAGACGGGTAATCAGCTCCATGGTGGAATCTACTGTGAGCAGCTGAGTAGCTCCTTTGGGTATGTGGTCTGCTTCCCCTATATAAGCAGCAGCTTTGGGAATGGTCTCTAGCTTATGGCACCTTGAACCTTGCATGTAGCTGTGTCATTGTTCAGCAGCCTGTCATGCTCTGCTGACCTTGGGACTTACAATGGACTTGAATTAATGGCCTGCCATGTGGTTTGGTAATATCGGGACTGTGCCTTTTTACTTGTCAACCTTGGGCTTGGCAGCCTCAGCAGCTACCAGCTGTCTGAGTGTAGAAATGCCTCTAGCTTCAGTGGGTCGGGAGCAGGAGGCAGAGCTGAAGCCCAAGGTCGAGGGGCTTTCACACAGAAAGCCCCTAGAGCCTGGCACTTTGAACTTGGACTTAAAGCCTCCAAATTGTAAGAATAAATCCCTGTTTGTTAAGGCCATCCCATTTGTGGTACATTTCTGTTACAGTGCCACTGGGTAACCAGAACAGATGGCATCACAGATGAGTCAGGTCCTTAAAGCCATTGACATATCCACAACTGACAATTATGATTCTGGTAACTAGAAAAATTCAAACAGAGTTAAAGCTTTCATTTAAAGAACTTATTTCAAAGGTTTAGCTGAGAAACTATAGCAATTCTTAAGATGAGAGCAGAAAGCAAAAGGGATCCAAATTTTACTGCAGGTACACAGGTAATTTCAGGTTAGGTTTGAGGATCTTGAGAGCAGTTTACTCAGCTGTCATCTACTTCTCTTCTTTGTGACATTTGAAGGTTAATTTGTCTTTCATGTGACTCAATAGTCCATTTGGGAGTTGGGGCCTTCTTCAGTTGGGATAAATGAACCCCAGCTTGACTCCCTGTAATTTGGCAGCACAAGAATTTATGAGTAAAATTAAATAAGGTCCCTTCCATCGAAGTTCAAGGGAATCCTTCAGTTAATGCCTTTTCCAATGGACATCATCTCCAGGTGAACAAGGAGAGGTACCAGGTGTTTCAAGGTTTATTGTTAGAAGCCTCTTTAAGAAAGATAGCATGTTCACTAGCATAATGAATCAAGGATAGGCAATATTTTAACAAATCAGCTTAGATTAAATTTGAATCTGTAATAATTGCTGAATATGGTAAGTTAATTGTCCTGCCTGTTATAATTTCATAAGGAGTTAATTTATAAGAGCCAAGAGGTGTGACTTTCAAATTCATTAACACCAATGAGAAGGCTTGCAGCCAAGCCAATCCCATAGAGGATGTAAATTTTGCCA
>NW_006921890.1:4232354-4234862 GCF_000298275.1 Orycteropus afer afer
CTTCCATGGAGTGGCTGGGGGGTTAGAACCACTAGCCTTCTGGTTAGCAGTCAAATGGTATTGTATTATTTGGAGAAAATCTACTTGCCATTCAATCATTGGCCTGGTTGGCAAAGGGTATTTTCCAGGTAGAGGTTGATAATGTTTACTTGGATTAAATTCTAAGCAGACAGAATTGTCTATTATTTAGTCCATAGCTTTTGAAAATGTGCCCCCAATATTTTCTTTTTTTTATTTTTAATTATTGTTTTTATTGTAATTTGTGTGAAAATTTACAGAGCAAATACACTTTCCATACAATAGATCACATACACTTTGTCTCATGATATTGACCACAATTTAGCACAATGCAACATCTCCTCTCCCACTTCCTCCCGATAGGTACCTCTATCTATTGTCTCGATATAATATAGAGATATATTAGTATCTCTATTGTCTTGTCCCTGTACAAATATTCCTTCGTACGTAAAATGCTTGCAAGGAGAATATGCAAATCCTTGGGAAAACACATGTGGTATAAGGTCCTTCCCAAAAGGAAGAATTTTTGTTAAATTTAAAACCTTCTTTTATCCATTGTTCTACCTCTAATTTAGAAGCATGTTTCTGATGGCAGGCTAAATCGTGCCAAATGAGAGGGTCACGTTTAGGGTGTTTGATAACTATACCCTTGGCTATTCCAAGGGTGTTTCCACTGCAGGTGATGTTTGTCACAGATGAAGAGTTTGTCAGTTCTGGTAAGATGGTGGAATAGGCAGACAGACTGTACAGACCCTCTTCAACAAAGAACAGGGGAATCAATTAACACAGATACAGAAGATAATCCTGGAGCCCTGAGCTTTGAAGGGAAGGATACAGAAGTGAACTAAACTCCAACTAGTAGAAGAATTTTTATGAAAACACCGAAAAAGAGACATGCAGAGCTGTGGTCTGGCAGTGATCCTGATGGCACAGACAACTTGGATATTGCTCAGTGGTGTTAGGACCCAAGAATTAACCTAAACGTGGGCCCTGCTAGCCAGGATCTGCATGGAGGACTGCACTGGTGGCTGGGTAATAAAAGAGGAAGCAGTGAAGGGAAAGCCGGGCTGAACTGTGGACTTTTGCCTGTCCGGAGGGCACAGCCATTTTGAATGTTGACAAGCAGTTTGACTATTTTGGATATTTAAAGCAACAGCATTCTCCTAGTTTCCATGGACTTAAGAATAGACTCCATTTGCTGGGAACCACAAAGACATTCTGGATGCCAATGACTGGAAAGGTGCAATATGCCCCTTGTTCCTCTTATACCCCACACCCTCTTGGTGAATGGAGGTGTGGCCATCCCTCACTCCCACCCACCTTCTAGGCCTGCAGGAATTCCATCCTAGTCTGTGTGCTCACATGCAGCCTGGGCATCCTGCCCTGCCCGGCCCAGACTTTTTTTTTCCTTCCTCCTTTTTTTTTTTTTTTTAGTTTATTTTTGTCTGTTTTAAAATCATTATCATTATTGTCCTTTTCATTATTATTATTGTTCTTTATTCTTCCCTTCCCAGGTTCTAGTTTTCAGCTTTTTCTCTCTTCCCTGTTCCTGGTTCCTATCATTTTCTTTCTCGTGGTTAACCCCATTCCTTGTGTTTCTTTTTGCATTTTTCACATTTTTTTTCTTCACTATTCTCCTACTCTACTTTTTAATGTTATTGCCCTTTCTGCAGATATTGCAGATTTTTCTTCTTCTTTTTTTGGTTATCATTCCTGTGTGTTTACATGGTGTGTTTTTTGTCCACTTGCTTTTTTTGATGATTATTTGATTGTTGTTTTTGTTTAACTGAGTGGGAAACAGCAACAGTGCACATATGACACAACTACACCCACACCTCTTGCAGCTTCACTTACTGAATGAGAGCCACCACTTCCTTCTGTACCAACTGGCCAAGATAAAAGACCACCAAGAAGAGCCTGACTCACCTTTAGCTATTCTTCACAGTTAACAGAGTTCTAAATACAACAACATCACAATGTCTCTGAGACAACAGACCATCACAATTCACACAAAGAAGCAAGATAAATTGGTAGAAACAGGGGAGCAGGATACAGACCCAGAACACATCACTGAGGAAGAAGGAGCATTGGAACTCCTTAATAAGGAATTCAAGAGAATTATATTTAGTTATCTTCAAAGGATTGATTGAGAGACAGATCAAGGAAAACACTGACAAAATTTAGGAAAACACAGATAAAACCCTAGAACAATTTTGGAAGAAAATACAAAAACAAAATGACAAAATAAATGAGAAATGAGAAGTGATTAAAAAAAATCTACAGATAGAAATCCAGAAGATTAATACTAAATTTTCAGAAATAGATAATGCATTGAAAGGGCAAAGGAGAATCAATGGAAGACAGAATTAATGAGATTGAAGACAAATACCTGAATACTTCTTTGGAAAGGGATCAATCAGAAAAAAAAAAAAAAAAAAAAGAGATTAAAACAAAATGAAGAAAGCCTAAGGTTCATGTGGGATACCATCA
>NW_006921890.1:4235100-4235931 GCF_000298275.1 Orycteropus afer afer
CAATCACCGAGACATATTGTCATCAAACGCATCAAAACCAAAGACAAAGAAAGAATACTGAAAGCAGCACGGGAAAAACGAAAAGTTACTTACAAAGGACAACCAATAAGAATAAATTCTGATTTCTCAGCACAAACCATGCAAGCAAGAAGGCAATGTTGTTGTTGTTAGGTGCCAAGTCATCTCTGACTCATAGCGACCCTATGCACAGCAGAAAAAAATACCATCCGGTCTTGCACCAGCTCCGCAATCCCTGCCTGCTATACTCGAGCCCATCATCGCAGCCACTGTATCAATCCATCTCGTTGAAGGCCTCCCCCTCTTTCGTCGACCCTCCACCCTACCAAGCATGACATCCTTCTACAGGGAATGGTCCCTTCTGACAACATGACCAAAGTACATGAGACAAAGTCTGGTCATTTTCGCTTTCAAGGAGCATTCTGACTGCATTTCCTCCAGGACAGACTTGTTAGTTCTTTTAGCAGTCCATGGTATTTTCAGCATTCTTCGCCAGCACCACAACTCAAAAGCATCAATTCTTCTTCATTCTTCCTTATTCATTGTCCAGCTCTTACATGCATATGAGGCAATTGAAAATATCATGACTTGTGTCAGGCACACCTTAGTCCTCAGGGAGACATCTTTGCTCTTCAGCACTTCAAAGAGGTTCTTTGCAGCCTACTTGCCCAGTGTCATATGTCATCTGATGTCCTGACTGCTGCTTCCATTGACATCGATTGTAGAATCAAGCAATGTGAAGTCCTTGACAACTTCAATCTTTTCTCCAATTATGGTGATATTGCTTATTGGTCCAGTTGTGAGTTTTGTTTG
>NW_006921890.1:4247869-4251321 GCF_000298275.1 Orycteropus afer afer
AGAGCAGAGCCACTGGCAAATTGTAAAGATTGCAAATCAGCATGTAAAATCTGAGGAAAGTAGGTAGGACTTTCAGTATGACTGTGGTGCATAACTGTCCAGGTAAATTGTTGATTATACCATGTAAAAGCAGATAAATACTGATGATCTGGGTAAACTGAAACACAGACCATAAAATGAGTAGTTTGGGGAGGAATATTAGACAAAAGTAAATTAGGCACTACAGGAAAGTGAGGGATAACTATGTTGTTAATGGCTTGTAAATATTGCACAAATAGCCATCTTTTGTTCCCAGATTTCTTTACAGGGAAAATAGGCTAGTGCAAGGGATAATAAGCCATTTTTAAAGAAAATCTTGGATTACTAGGGTTAGTTCTTCCCTTTGTTTTGTTTTTACAGGGTGTTGCAGAACTCTAGACAAAGACTTTGAATGATCTATTTGAGTTTTGATGTGTTAAGCTGACAAAACTCACCCAACGTCTGTGAAAGACATGGCCCACAACATTTCTGGGACTGGTGACAGGCAATCTGGGACAGGAGTGCTCTCAGCATCCTGATGATAGTCGGCCAAGTGTGCTACAGAGGGTCGTAGTGCCTGTCTGACACTGGAAATGGGGTTATTTGTTGAGTGATTGTTGTCTTCCTATAAAGACATGGGAAGTCCCTGAAAAGAACAAAGAGTTCCTTCACTATCCATAGTTTCTGTCATCTTGTTGTTGTTGTTCTTGTTATGTGCCATCGAGTTGGACCCGACTCATAGCGACCCCTCCTTGGGTTTCTGAGGCAGTGTCACTATGGATGAAGGTTGGGCAATCTACTTCCATAGTGATCCTGCCTCAGAAACCCAAGGATGGGTCACTATGAGTCAGGTCCAACTCAACGACACATAACAATAACATTACTATGGAAGTAGATTGCCCCATCTTCCTTCCGAGGAGTGGCTTGTGGGTGTGAACCACCAGCCTTCTGGTTAGCAGTCAAGTGCCTTAGGCAGTATAGAAATATGAGATGTGTCTAAAACATTTCTCCTTGTTAAATTTTAAATGACATCTCAATTTAGATTAAAAAATTCTCTACCTAGTAGGTTAACAAGAGTCCTTGAGCTCAACAGAAAGTATGCATGTCTTCTATAGGTCTTAACAAAATACTAATTGATTGAGAATGAGTTAGAATATGCTCTTGATTCATAATTCCCACAATTTTAGAAGTTCATTTACTCCAGGGTAAGGGATTTTTCAAACAGGACTCAAAACTGAGAAAGTGGTTTCTGTATCAATCTAAAGCTTATATTTTTTCCATTTAGTCAGAGAGTAGTTTCTCCCTTATTATTTGAAGCCACTGCTAGAAAAATCCCCAGATCCATGCCAATCTAATTTTGAGTTTAGTATGCCCCCATTGAAAATGTTCTGGTTTCTTACAATAAAAAACTGACTGGTCTACTCCCTTCCAGGCTCCAGTACTGGATACCTGCACTACAGGAATTTGTGACTGCTGAAGCTGTAAAACTATCAGTTTACCTTTCTTAGCTTTAATTCTTTGTTCACAGGCCTGACTTCATAGCTCAATGGTTGGGCCAATTTGTACTCAGTGTCTCAAAAGTTTCTAAAGTGAGCAGTTACCCAAAATAAACATGGGCATTTGACCACTTTGGAAGCTCTGGGTGAAAACATTGGCAAAAATAGAATTGAAGGCAACCTTAGAATCATCATTATTTAATTCAGCCCTGAGTGTCCAATGAACAATTGTTCTAATCTATCTCTGAAATTAGATAACTTTCACATTTCTCTTGTTTACAAACTTGAACTTTGGTCCAATCTATTTTCTTTGGAAACACTCTTGCTATTGCTGTAATCAGCAGATCACATTTTTGCCTAACTTCCAACAACAGATCTCTAGTAGTTCTTAATGAGGAAGGAACTAGTGAAATCTCATACCACCCAGACTCAGATATCCATAGTGGGCCCTCCCCAGTCCCCAATAACATATGAATAAATTCATAAAGATTAGGGATTCCTGGCTGGTGAGAATTCCTGAAGGTGAGAATCTGGAATTACTTAGTAAACTTGCCTGGATCTTCTCTGGGCTTGGGGACATTTTTACCAATGACTCTAAGCTTTACCCTACTCCACAGTGTATAAGTTACTTGTGGAAGTTGCCCATTTTGGTTGGGTTGCTTGATTTTAAAGGGCTTCTTGATATGAGGCTTGTCTTTGGCTCCATTAAGTTCAAAGCCCTCAGCACAATAAAGAAGTTCAATTGAGTGTTTTCAGGATAGGAAGGAAGAAGAGGAAGTGAAGGGGTAGGGGCAGAAAAAGGGAAGCAGTGTCCAGGGGAGTGGAGGGAGGAGTGACATGGAAGAAGGCGTAGAGGAAGAGGGGGTGACAGGGGAGCAGGAGCACCAGGAACAGGTGGATCATCTGTAGGTTTAGACTGACATTGCACTTTTTCTATTAGTTAACCTTGTTTAGACTCTGTATTGTTCAGGGAAACAAAACTATTTCTATTAATTCACTATCTCTAAATGCTGCATCTCTCAGAGAAGCAAAATGATTTCATTTTGCCTTTTAGATGCTTCCTGGTGTTAACCAAGAAAAGCTTGCCATTCCTTTTTCCCAATTTTACCTTTAGATTCCAATTGGCTGCACAGAAAAACTAATTTTCTCATTTCAAAAATATCCCATAAAGGCCATAGATTTTCAGCACTTCCTGGTGTAAGATAATGCCAGTGTTTCAGATAAAACATGAGAGTTGTAGTGTTCTATCATGAACATGGCCAGTGTACCAACAGGGGTATCCATATGCCCTTTGGAAATAACATTATCCATCTAACCAAGGAAACATGCACTTAAGCCAGAGACACAGAAGATTAATTCACCTCTAAAGGAAAGAAAACAAAAGAGAAGATAGCCCTGGTGTTTCAACCACTAACAAGTCTGGTACATGACATTCAAGAAATGAATGGGGGTGTGTGTGCAAGACTGAATTAAGTCCTCAGAAAAACCTCTACACAAAAAGAGTGGAGATTCTTTCTGAGAAGCACTTACCTTCAAATTGCAGAGTCTGAGGCTTGGGGAAATGGAAGGAAAGCTCAAAAGGCTTTTAATGTGATGCCAAATATCCAATCCATACTCTGTGGGCTGTGGAGGGGCTGCTTTTGGAATCTTGGATGAGCCCTCAAACTGTTGTAGTGAAAAAGAACAAAATGAAACAAACAAACAAACAAAAACCACTCCATCCTTAAAAATGAGATGAAAAGGATTTATTCACTAAAAGGAAAAATACATCCAAAATTCAGGGAGACACCAGCCCACATAAGTAAGAACTGGTGACTCCAACTAAACAACTTCTAATAAAGGTTGTTATGGTCCAGGGAACAAAGAAATTATAATACATTCATTTGATTGGCTAGTCTTTGGTTGCAGTCACAAGGAGGATGGGTTGCGGGTGGGGAA
>NW_006921890.1:4251611-4253039 GCF_000298275.1 Orycteropus afer afer
TTGTCCTGAAGAAATATTTTCTTGGGCCCACTTTATACAAAAGACAGCTGTGTCAAGATTTCTTTGCTTGGACTGTATTTCTTTCACATCCTGGCTTGGACATAGAATGAAATTACTTCTTAGTTTTTAATGACATCTACTAATTAACATGCCCCGATAACTGGAGCTTGTGAGGGGTTTTGTGTGCTCGTGACGGACTCTGCAGCTCTGATTCTGCACCTAAGCAAATATGGAGTCCCAGACAGGCAGGCAAGCAGGAGAACAATATAATTCAGCAAGAACTGAGTTTTATTCAGTAATTTAGTTTTGGTTGGAAAAGGCTTTATGAAGTTCTCCTTGACACCACATGCAAACCTCCACTGACAGCCGGGTGGTGCCTGTACATGTGGTAAGTTGGCCAAGAACTGAACCTGGGTCATCCGCACAGAAGGTGGGAATTCTACCCCTGAACCACCAGTGTCTCATTTGAGAAGAGTTACCATATTTTTTGTTTTCTCCAAGACAATGTCCAAGATGGAAATTACTCTTCCTTGACTATTTGACAGGACTCTCAGGAAGAGCTACATCTACAGATTCAATTTCCTTTAATAGTTACAGAATATTCAGGTTTCCTAGTTCTTTTTGAGCCAGTTTTTGGAAGTTGTATTTTTTTTCTACAAATTTCACTCTTTTACCTAGATTTTTCTTTTCTTTTTTTTTATTTGGGCAGGGGGAGCATAAAGTTGTTTAGAATGTTCTTTTGTGATCTTTTCAGTGTACTGAGCATCTGTAGTGATTTCTCCTCTTCTATTCCCAATAGTTAGTTGTGCTTTTTTTTATTTTTATTTTTATTTTTTCTGGCTATATCTCATCAGAGGTTTGTCAATTGCTATTGTTTTCAAGCAACCTTCAGCTTTGTTGATCCTCTCTATTGTGTTTTTGGATTCCACTTGATTAATGCTTATCATTTTCAAATTTCTACATTTTTCTTGCTGTTTATTTTGAAGCTCTTTCTCAAACTTCTTTAGATATACACTTTCTTTTGTTAATTTCCAGTTTTTCTTCTTTCTGTCCTATGTGTTTAAGGCTGTAAATTTTTCTCTCCACTTTGTTTTAGCTGCATCCAACTAATTTTGGTTGATTGTATTTTTATTACTGTTTTATTACTATTTTCACTTAATTCAATGAGATACTATTAAGCCATTAGAAATCATGATATCAATCAACATTTATTGACATGATATATGCACAGGATTTATTGTGGAGTTAAGGAAACAATAACAGAATGTCCCCAATGAGTGTCTAACTTGTGCAGTGCTCTATCCATAGCTCTGAATGAGCATTAATGTTGACAGAAGGCAATTCTGGGATGAGATTTGGGTTGATTTTTGTTCACTATCCTTTGTTCACTTTTTGAAACTGTTATAATGAGCTCTGGTGGCATAGTGC
>NW_006921890.1:4254024-4255594 GCF_000298275.1 Orycteropus afer afer
AACCAACATAATGGATTGGAACTTTCAGAGAAGAAAATTCTGACATCTGTTATGTGTACCAAATTCAGCTTCATGTGTTCTTTACAAAACATAGAGCTGCTGTATTCATATTATGGCATCTGAAATTCACTGTCATAATCTCTCCCCTCAGGTTTCGTCATAGCAACGATATATCCTGGATACAGATTCTCAAATGAGTACATATAGCAGCCCATTCTAAAAGCCAATTACCATTACTGATTAGATTTCTAAAGAATACTAAGGAGAAACCCCGAGTAATCAACCCCACCCCTTCTATCCTTCAGCTGAGCATCTCCTCATTCCTCTCTTGGGTCCTTGAGGTTGAGGCAAATTTGTTTTTTTCACTCATGATACTTATCATTCATCTAAAAATTAGGCAATATGGCGATTTCAGCACACTTTGCTGTTTCTTCATGGGTTTGTACCAGCAGCTTACTGCCCATCCCTCCTTGCTCCACCAGGCCTGCCTTCATTTATGACCACTATGACCTGATCATGGAGATAACACAGGACCAGGCAGAATTTTGTTCTGTTGTGCATGGGGTTGCCATGAGTGGGGAGCTGACTAGACAGCAGCTAACAACAATAGTTAATTTAAATGGTGTGTTTGAGTGTTTAATACACTTACTGCCCCTCGACAGTCTTCATAAGTCAATTGGATTTCCAAAGTTCACTAGTAAGTGTGTTGTTTGGAAATCAAAACAAAATTTCCTGTCAAGTCAGTTCTTCCACCCTTGTGTCCTCTTTTCTGCTTGGAAACCGACAACTCTGTGGAGCTAGAGTTGTACTCTAGCCACACTGATAGGGTCTGCCTAATGTGAGGGAGCCACTACTGCAACTCCTCACCAAAGTCCCTTCTGGTCTATAACTAGATAATGAAAGTCACAACTGACTGGTTGAATCCCAGATAAACCTATAGGTTTATTGCCCTATGCAAACATGAAGTGTGCTACCATGGAATTCTGTATAAATAGTACTGACAAATCCAGTCATCACAGATCTACAGGGGATCCAGGCCTTCATGAGGAAATTTCTTCTGTGTTTCAACCCAGAGGATATACATTCATGATTCACCTGGTGAGACAGATTGAATTGTGTCCCTCAAGAGATCTGCTGAAGTCCCTCAAGAGACCTGTACATGTGAACGTGACATTGTTTGGGGAAATAGGGTATTTCTTTGAAGATTTTGAGTCATACTGGAGTAGGGTGAGTCCTAATCCCTACCGAGTGGTGTCTTATAAGAAAGGAGAACAGACATGGTGTTACCCAGAGGAAGAGCAGCCATGTGACAGACACAGTGCAAGGCAAAGAACATCAAGAGATGCCCAGGGCTACCAGAAGCTGGAGAAGACAAGGAAGGTCTTCTCCTAGAGTAGACAGAGATAGAATGGCCTGCTGGTGGCCTCAATCAGACTCCTAGCCTCCAAAACTATCAGAAAATAAAATTCTGTTTCTAAAATCACACCCTTTGTATTGTTTTGTTATGGCAGCCCTAGAGACTAAGGCACCCGCTGTGGTCCCAGCAATGGGACACAAAACTCTCTTAACC
>NW_006921890.1:4257309-4258491 GCF_000298275.1 Orycteropus afer afer
GCTGTCGAGTCGCTCCCGACTCATAGCGACCCCTCCTTGGGTTTCCGAGGCAGTATCACTACAGAAGTAGGATTGCCCAACCTTCCTTCCGAGGAGCGGCTGGTGGGTTTGAACCGCCAGCCTTCTGGTTCGCAGTCAAGTGCCTTAGGCACTATGCTACCAGAGCTCCTTGGGGTCAACATAGGAGCCTCTAATAAATACCAAACCTTCTGTCCTAACTCCTCAAGGCTGTGAAGGAATTGGTCCTCACTCCTGATATTGGAGCTACATCTTCCCCACTAGATCACATGCACTAACTTACTCTATGGGTTTACTGAAAGTGAAGATAAAATCTTGACTTTTAAGGAAGAGGGTTTTATTACTTGTATCAAAAATAGTCAGTTTTACACAAACAAGTCCATATACCCCTACTTGGTGGAAGAGGTCCACAAAACTGGTAGGTGAGTTGGGTGCCTTGTTACAGCCTGATAAGGGTGGAAGTTCAGGCTCCCTACTTGCCTTTGCTAATGTAGGTGGGGGTGGGGCTGTAGTGTTTCATTACCATCCCCCCTCTGAATCTCAAGAAACTTAAAACAGGTCCACAAGAACCAAAATACAACCTTGAGTATAACTAAACCAATGCAACCACTGCCGTGGAGTTGGATCCCACTCATAGTGATCTCTCCTTGGGTTTCTGAGGCGGTATCACTAGGGAAGTAGATTGCCTAACTTTCCTTCCAGGGAGTAGCTGGTGAGTTTGAATCCCCAGCCTTCTGGTTAGCAGTCAAGTGCCTTAGGCATTATGCTACCAGAGCTCCCAACCTTGAGTATATTCCACTTGAATTTAGAGACCATCTCAAAAATAGATTTCACATGTTGAACAGCAATGACCGAATACCAGATAAGGTATGGAGTAACATCAAGGGCATCATACATGAAGAAAGCCATTACAATGACAAGAAAGGAAGAAAAGATGAAAACGGATGTCAGAAGAGACTCTGAAACTTGCTCTGGAATGGAGAATTGCTAAAGTGAATGTAATAAATGATGACTTAGAGATCCAAACAGAAGATTTCAAAGGGCTGCTCAAGAAGATAAAGTAAAATATTATAATGAAATGTGCAAAGACCTGGAGTTAGAAAATCAGAAGGGAAGAATACACTCAGCGTTTTTCATGCTGAAAGAACTGAAGAAAATTTCGAG
>NW_006921890.1:4281803-4282658 GCF_000298275.1 Orycteropus afer afer
AGAGAGGGAGAGAGAGAGGAAGAGGGGGGAGGGAAGAGGGAGAGGGAGAAAGAAGGAGAGAGAGAGAGATGGAGAGGGAGAGAGGAGGAGAGTGGAAGAGAGGGAGTGAGCCTGTTTCTTTGAGCTACTAGAACCAGCTGGAACTTGGTTATATGAGGCATGAAGTGCTCATTTCACTCAGGTGGGCTTGGGTTTGGTCTTCATCATTTGCAACGAACAGAATTTGAACACTAGTCCTACTCACTGGTGTGCAGGTGAGGGAAATCTGAGTCTGTCCAGGATGGCGACCTGCCCTGCATAGATCCAGAGCTGCTGATCCAGAGCTGCCTCAACCTGTCTCATGGCCTTCAGTCCTGGCCTCTCACGCGCCACAGATTCACGGCTGGGAGCACTCATTGAGCAAAATCACATTGCTAAATATTGTGAAGTCAACTGTTGAATTGTCTATCATACAACTCTAAATTCAACACATACATATGTATTTGCTGGTTGTTGTGGTTAGGTGCCACCGAGTTGGCTCTGACTCATAGTGACCTTACGTACAACAGAACAAAACACTGCCTGGTCCTGCACCAGCCTCACAATCCTTGCTATACCCGAGCCCATTGTTGCAGCCACTGTGTAAATCTATCTCATTGAGGGTCTTCCCCTTTTTCGCTGACCCTCCACTTTACCAAGTGTGATGCCCTTCTCCAGAGAATGGTCCCTTCTGACAACATGACCGAAACAGGAGAGACAAAGTCTGGTCATTCTCACTTCCAAGGAGTATTATGGCTGCACTTCCTCCAGGACAGATTTGTTAGTTCTTCTGGCAGTCCATGGTACTTTCATCTTTAAGTTTCAGTCTTAAGATCC
>NW_006921890.1:4283497-4285602 GCF_000298275.1 Orycteropus afer afer
AGATTGCCCAGTCTTCCTTCCATGGATTGGCTGGTGGGTTTGAACCACCAATCTTCTAGTTAGCAGTCAAATGCCTTAGGCACTATGCCACCAGAGCTCTGGATGCAGTGTGCCCAGTACCGGTGTAGTCAACTGTGAGCTTTCTGAGCAGCCCTGTTTGTGCTTGGGGCTTATGGATGAGTAACCAGAACTGTAAATGTGTTAAATATTTTATTGAGAATAGTATTTATCAGTTTGAAGGACTGTTTTTAAATCAGTCTCTCTTTCTCTCTCTCATACACATACTCAGTCACTCAGGTCAATGGTCTGAGAGATCTGCAACCCATGAGTTAGTATTTTGCATCACCTTATATCACAGACAACGACCCTGGTGCTATGGTGGCTAAGAGTTCAGGTGCTAGCTGAAGGGTAGGCGGTTCGAACCAACCGGTGGCTCTGAGGGAGAAAAGATGTTGTGATCTGCACCTCTATTACAGCATAGGAAATGCCGTCAGGCAGTTCTCCTCTATCCTATAGGGGCACTATCAGTCAAAATTGACTCGATAGCACACAACAATAATACAACAGAGACTCTGACAATATCTTTGCAACCTAAGTTAAGACTTCCTAGAATCTTCTGGATAGGCTCACAGAAAATCTGGGACTTAGCTCATCTGACCATGGGCCAGTGGTTGAGGAAAAGTCATGGCCACATGGTCCAAGAGCAGGGGTGGAAACTGTGACGTCTGAGCTGTCAATCAAAATTAGTGTCAACACCATGGAAGGTTCCTGAAGAGTTTCCTGAAGTGTGAACAACAGCTGGGTACTTGAACTGGTGGGATGACAGGGGACGAGCGTGATCTGTTGCCATCTCCTGAAAGTTCTTGGATATTTTCTGCTATTTGGGATTGATTTTTCATTGCTAACAGAAGCATTGCTCTACCTTAAGAGCACTGTCAAAATAAGTTTATGACCAATGGGCATTCACTTCAACATGTTAAGATGACTTGATCTGATAAAAACCTGGGTAAATCCCTTCAGTCATTATATAATGTGACTACTCCTGCATGAAGCTGTTTGGTAAGCTTATATTTTCTTAAAGAAATTTAGAGTCTTGACATTCAATCTGGCATCATGTGAAGACCAGAAGAAAATGAGACATACCCTTCAAGATCAGAAGGAAAGCAATATCTTTGAGAGGTGACTTCATATCAGTTAAATTTGCTGTAGAAACCTTAAATAAATAATAATAATAAAAATAAAAAAACTTCATTCTAAGCATTTAATGCCATCGCTGCCTGCATCTCCCCTCATCCTGGGCCACCTGCCTCTGGTCCCCCTACCTGCACCTCATGCTCCTCGTTTGCCACCCTGTCATGAAGATTTAGGAGTCTTGGCTCTGCTAGGCCCATGCTGGAGATGCCAGGACAGAACTCAGCCTCTGTGGGCCAGGCAGACCCACAGGTCAGTGACAGCCCCTAAGGACACAATGCTAAGACCTTTGTGTTCAGGGAGTGAACAGGCAGAGGTGGGGGACTGGGGGCCATGTCCCAGGGTCTAGAGAAGTGGGTGTGTGAGAAATGGGAGAAATGGGGTGGATGGGCAGGGTGGGCAGAGAAGCAACTGTGAACACAGCAGTTGGACCAGGGAAGGAGCCAGCTTAGTGAGAGCTGAGCTAAGTAGGAAGACCCCTCTCATAGGGCCTTGAAGGAGCCATCTTGAACTGTGTGAAATCCCGTCATGGATTCTGAGTGTGGCGTCTCATCTTGAACGTGCACTTTCAAATGTCCCTGCAGAGTGTGTGCATGGAAAAAGGAGGCAAATGGTGCAATCTAGATCCAAAAGTTGTTAGCAAGGGCAGTGACATACAAAAGTACCAGCTCCTGGGATGACTTCATTCAAAGTAACATGGAAACAAAGCCCTTGCAAGAAGCCTGCTGTCTCTAGCTGAAGAGCCAGGAAAGGAGTAGCCTAGCAAGACAAAACTTTCATACAACAGCTGCTCTGCTTAGTTAAATGTCTCAAAAAGAACTGTGGTCCCACCCACACCTAAGCCAGCAATGGCAAGCAGGGAGCATGGACTATAACTAGGCATCTGACTTCCTACCCACGTGGTGTCAGAGAAG
>NW_006921890.1:4286632-4288219 GCF_000298275.1 Orycteropus afer afer
CTCCTTCAGAGGATGTTTTAAGAATGGACATGGATGCAACCTATATATTTTTCTCCCATCTTCTTGTCTAAACAGTGCCTAAAATCAACAGCAAGGGATAGAAAACCAAGAAAAGAAAAAAATGAAGCATTATTGGCCAATGGCTGTGTCTTGGATTGGTGAAGTGGCTAATCTATTATGGGGATGAGCAATGCCTTAGTTTGCACACTTATGTCCCTCAAATCATAGAAACATGGACGTCCATCTGGCAGCAACCCTTCTGGGGCATGTGGGAAGTGGAGAGAATGAGTAGCCAGCAGGAACTTCATTTCTTTGTTTTCAGAAGTTCAGAATAGTAGAGATCTATTGTTCAAAGATAACCCTTTTGTCATAAGTGTCATAAAACATTCCCAATGGATACATCTGTATCTATACCTATATCAGTATCATCCTTTGTTGTTGTTAGCTGCTGTCCAGTCAGCCTTGGACTCTTGACAAAATCCACGCACTACAAAAAAGAACAGTGCCTGCTCCTGTACCATCCCCATGACTGGTTACAGGTCTAATCGTTTTGATCCATAGGGTTATCTCAAGTGAAAACAGGTCTGCATGTTGGCTAGATCACTAATTTAAATAATGCAAATTCCAAAGTTCTCAACCTGCCCTGAAGCTGAGTATTTGCTAGGTGCCTTGGGAAAACAATGGCAATTCAATGACATAAATGACAGAGAAGGTTCCCAGAGAAAGGGCTTCTCATGCGCCCGAGGTTTATTGTCAGGTCAGAGGAGACCTGCCTATTAATTCTGTCCCACTGGTTGTAAACGGTGTTTTATTCTCTGCCGTCAGTGCTGCATTCTAGCCCCAGACAGTGTGGTCCCATCATGGAGGTGGAGAGCCATCACTCTGGGGTGTCGTGGCAGTTGTGAGTGTAGATTTGCTAAATTGCTACCATTTCTGTGTGAAGCGATTGATGGTGAATGTCTGATTGCTGTAGGGCTCGTGGAAGTGCTTGCTTTTCTCAACACTGAGAAGAATGTAGGCAAGGCGCACCTGAGCAGGCCGGCCACAGTGCTTTCCATGTGGCTGTGAGGAAACCCGGAAGATGCTTTGAAACTTGAGTAGTTATTGCTTCTACTTGTCCTTCTTGGAAATGGAACCAGAGCTTACTTGGAGAGGAAGATTTCAGTACAAAGTAGAAACCTTTCAGAGTAACAGGGAAGGGGATCTGTCTGCAAATGATACTCTCATCTTCAGACACTTGGGTGTTTCATGTTGTTATGGGTTGAATTGTGACCCCCAAAATATTTGTTGTAAATCCTAACCCGATGCCTTCAGAAGTGATCCCACTTGGGAGAAGGGTATTTTTTTGTCATGTGAATGAAGTCATAGCTGTGTAGGGTGTGTCTTACCAATCACTTTACAGATTTAAAAAAGAGCAGAGTAGGTACAGAAGCAAAGAAGCCCCAAAGGGGGAAGATGGTTGCCATGTCCCATGAAGATCTCATCTCCACAGAACCAAGGAACAGAAGCTGAAAAGAGAAAAAGATTGTTCCCCACAGCTGATAGAGAGAGAAAGCCTCCCCCCAGAGCTGGGGCCCTGAATTCACA
>NW_006921890.1:4289154-4290774 GCF_000298275.1 Orycteropus afer afer
TCAAGTCAGACCTGACTCATAGTGACCTCTCCTTGGGTTTCCGAGGCAGTGTCACTATGGAAATAGATTGCCCAACCTTCTTTCCAAGGAGTGACTGGTGGGTTTGAACTGCCAGCCTCCTGGTTAGCAGTCAAGTACCTTAGGCTCTATGCTAGCAGAGCTCCCAGAGGTAAACTTGTTGTTGTTGTTATGTGCCATCGAGTCAGACCGACTCATAGCGACCCCTCCTTGGGTTTCTGAGACAGTATCACTATGGAAGTAGCTTGCCCCATCTTCCCTCCGAGGAGTGGCTGGTGGGCTTGAACCAGCAGCCTTCTGGTTAGCAGTCAAGTGCCTTAGGCACTATGCTACCAGAGGCTCTAATTTAAGACATGAATGAACTATCAAGCATAACCCAAAATGTACAAACAGCATAAGATAAACTAGATCACTGGGACCTTCTAAAAATTAAATTCTATGTGCATCAAAAGGCTTCTCCAAATGAGTAAAAAGAGAACCTACAAAATGGGAAAAAATATTCAACAATGACATCTCTGACTGATAAAGGATTTATCTCTAAAATTTATACATAAACAAACAAACACAATACTCCAGCATGTCAACAGCAAAGAGACAAACAATCCAATTTAAAAATAGGCAGAAGATATGAACAGTCCCTTCACCAAAGAAGATATTCAGGCAGCCGACAAACACATGAAATGTTTATGAGAGAGATGCAAATCAAAACAATCATGAGATACCATCTCACCCCAGCATTAATAGCAAAGTTCAAAAGGACAGAAAATAATAAATGCTGGCAAGGATGTGGAGAGATTGGGACTCTCATACACTGCTAGTGGGACTGTAAAATGATGCAACCACTGTGGAAATCAGTATGACAATTCCTTAAAAATTTGGAAATAGAAATACCATTTGACCCACCAATCTCATTAGTAGGTATATATCCCAAACTGATACATACACACTCATGCTCATCACAGCACTATTTACAATAGTAAAGAAATGGAAACAACCTAAGTGCCCATCAGCTGAGGAATGGGTAAACAAACTGTAGTACATACACACAGTGGAATACTATGCAACCCTAAAGAATAATGTAGAATCTGCCAAAAACCTCAGAACATGGATGAACTTGGAGGAAATTATGCTGAGTGAAATAAGTCAATCACAGAAGGACAAATGTTGTATAAGTCAACTATTAAAAATATTCAAGAAAAGGTTTTCACATGGGAGGAAACTTTCTTTGTTGGTTCCCAGGGATTAGAGGAGAGTTAGGGCTAAATTCCTACATAGGTTGAAAAAACAAAAGAAAAGAAATCAAAGATTATTAGTGATTACCAGGGGTAGAAAGGATGGAAGAAGAAAGGGAAAGGCTGGTATTTTTAATTTTAATTTTAATTTTTTTTTGCAGGGCATTGAGTTTATGCTAATGGTCTTGGAATATTTTGGAAAAGGATAGCAATCATGGTGGCACAACATGAAAAATGTCATCAATGTCCTTGAACTGTAAATTTTGAAGTTGTTATGTTGGTGAATGTCTTGCTGTGTATGCAAAAAATAAACAAAAACAAAAAAAAAGATTTGAGAATGGGACCAAAACAGTCCCATTTTTACAAAAAA
>NW_006921890.1:4291239-4292658 GCF_000298275.1 Orycteropus afer afer
CTGAACCGCCAGCCTTCTGGTTAGCAGTCAAATGCCTTAGGCACTGTGCCACCAGAGCTCCTCCAAGAAGTCATAATAGGTATAATTAAGGTTAAAGTGCCCATGAATATTTGACGCCCTGAAGATCAATCATATTGGACATTTAATATATCTTTCCCTAAATACTGACTTCCTGCCAGGATATTGAGGATCCTCAGATGTGTCTGTTCATGTGATTTCGGTGCAGCTTCTGATCCATTCTGTACCGCTCTCTCTTTCACTTGCTCAGCTCTGGCAAACACCAGCATCTCTGCCTCAAACTCATGGCTCCTGGGTCCCTTCCCTGCACTTGCTTTCCCTCCCTTTCATCCTGAGTGTGATTCCTGTCAATACCCATGTGCTGGCTTCCTTCCATGTCCCCTTGTTAGTGAAGCTGTAGGACTATAGAGTACTCCCACCCCACTCAGTCCATCTCCCATCTCCAACTTGACTCCCTTTCCTGATTCCCTCCTACCTTCCCACCATTTTCATCAGCAACAATCGTGGTTGAATGTGTTTCCCCCAAATATGTGTCAACTTAGGTAGGCCATTATTCTTAGTGATTTTGGGTGAGGTAATCATCCCCTATGATGTGATCTGATGTAATTATCCTCCATTTGTGATGTGTTGTAAATTCTGACCTTTATGTGTTAATAAGGCAGAATTAGGTTATATTTGTTATGTTAATGAGGCAGGATTAAGGTAAGTTGCAATACACTTACTCAGGTAAGGGGAGTTTCCCTGGGGTGTGTCCCATATCACCTTTTATCTTACAAGAGATAAAAGGAGAGATAAGCAATCAGAGAGAAAGGGACCTCAGTACCTTCAAGAAATGAGTCAGGAGTGGAGTGCATCCTTTGGACCTGGGGTCCCTGCACTAAAAACCTCCTAGACCCAGGGGAGGACTGATGTCAGGATACATGGAGATCTCCAAGGAATGTCAGGCTCACAGAGGTGGAAAGGAGACAAGTACCTTCACCCAGAGCTGACAGAGAGAGAAAGCCTTCCCTTAAGGCTGAGTCCCTGGATTAGGATTTACTGTGTGGTTTAAAATCAGGAAGGAAGTATGTCAGGGTTTGTATCCTTTCACCATACTTACTCAGTTTGTATGCTGAGCAAATAATCCAAAAAGTTGGACTGTATGAAGAAGAACATGGCATCAGGATTGGAGGAAGACTCATTAACAACCTGTGATATGCAGATGACACAACTTTTCTTGCTGAAAGTGAAGATGACATGACTCACTTACTGATGAAGAGTAAAGACCATAGTCTGCAGTATGGATTACAGCTCCAAATAAAGAAAATGAAATCCTTACAACTGGACCAATAAGCAGCATTACAATAAATGGAGAAAAGATTGATGTTGTCAAAGATTTCATATTACTTGGATGTAAAATTA
>NW_006921890.1:4293348-4294906 GCF_000298275.1 Orycteropus afer afer
CTATTACAGCAGCAGTAGATTACTAAGACATCAAAATTCTAGTGTTTCCTGTCTGTCCTCAACCAGTACATTGGAGTCTCTTGAAGTCACATATTTTTTTCATGGTCATATCCCCAGTGCCTAGAACAGCACCTGTATAGAACAGAGGTTCAATAAATGCTCCTTGAGTAAATAGATGAATGAAAAAATGATTTCCAAGAGACCTCTGGAATGTTTATTTGGTGGCATTAAGTCTCCTCCCATTTCAGTGTGACAGAGAAAGGAAATTCCCCCTTTGGTGTGTGACACATTCTGATAATCACATCATGAAACACTTTCAAGGTCCCAAACTATAGCTGTACTGACCCTAAACACTTGCAGAGGGGCTATCAGGTCTGGGCTCCATATCTGAGGTGCAGTACAAGTTTCATATCTTCTTGAACTGTGTTAGTTATCTGTTGTTAGGTGCCACTGAGTTGGGTTCAACTCATAGTTGTTGTAGGAAAGCAAGGTCCTTACCCTCGTCACAAAGAGCCAATGATCACAACAGGTTGAAGTATGAAAGCAAAAGGTTTATTGAGTATTGATACCCAAGGAGACAGAGAGAATCACTTCTCTATAATGTCTGTCTCCTCAAGCAAAGGGGCAAACATGATTATATAGGGAGATAGGAAGGGGGTTGAAGATACCTTGGACTGCCAGGAATGTCTCTGATCCTCTCTTCCCTGGTTACTCTAGACACAGCGTTGTCACTTTTCCCAGAGTTGTCTTGCTTCACAGGCTACAGTTCTCAGCCAAAACCAGTTGTGGGAGAGGGTTATGCTTAGAAGAATGCATAACTGAAAATAAAAAAACATGATGAGTTCCAGTAAGATGGTGGAATAAGCAAACAGACTACACAGACCCTCTTCAACAAAGAAAAGGGTTATCGATTAACACAGTACAGAAGATAATCCTGGAGCCCTGAGCTTTGAAGGGAAGGATATAGAACTGGACTAAACTCCAACTAGTAGAAGAACTTGCATGAAAACACCAAAAAAGGAGACATAAGGAGCTGTGGTCTGTCAGTGGTCCTGACGGCACAGACAGCTTGGATATTGCCAAGTGGTGTTAGAGCCTAAGAATTAACCTAAAAATCGGTCCTGCTAGCCAGGGGCTGGTGAATAAAAGGGAAGGCAGCAAAGAAGAAGGTGGCTGGACTGTGGACTTTTGTCTGTCTGGAGGGCTCAGCCATTTTGAATGTTCACAAGTGGTTCAACCATTTCGGATATTTCAAGCAACAGCATTCTCCCAGATTCCAGGGACTGAAGAATAGGCTCCACTTAACGGGAACCACCAAAACATTCCAGACACCAAGTAACTCTGTTACTGTTATGCCCCACACTCTCTTTGTAAGCAGAGGTGCAGCCATCCCTCACTGTCACCCACCTTCTGGGCCAGCAGGAATTACATACCAGTCTGCATGCTCCTACGGAGCCTGGGTGCCCTGCCATGCCCAGATTTTTTTCTTCCTTTTTTTCAGTTTGTTTGCTTTTGTCTGTTTTAAAATTATTATTATTATTATTGTCCTTATTATTAT
>NW_006921890.1:4295761-4297012 GCF_000298275.1 Orycteropus afer afer
AAATAAATGAAAAATTAGAAATGATACAAAATCTACACATAGAAATCCAGAAGAGTAATACTAATTTTCAGAAATAGATAATACATTGAAAGGGAAAAAGAGTAGAATTGAATCAATGGAAGACAGAATTAATGAGATTGAAGACAAATACCTGAATACTTCTTTGGAAAGGGATCAATCAGAAAAAAGATAAAAATAAAGTGAAGAAAGCCTAAGGTTCATGTGGGATACTACCAAAGGAAAAATCTACTTGTAATCGGAATTCCAGAACAAGAAGAGAAAAATAAAACCACTGAGAAAATTGTCTGAGATTTGGTGGAAGAGTACTTCCCTGGTATGATGAAAGATGAGAATATATTCATTCAGGAACTCCAATAAAACCCAAACAGGAGAGACTCCAAAAGAAAATCACCAAGTCATATCATCATCAAACTCATCAAAACCATAGACAAAGAAAAAATAATGAAAGCAGCATGGGAAAAATGAAAAGTTACTTACAAAGGACAACCAATAAGACTAAGCTCTGATTTCTCAGCAGAAATCATACAAACAAGAAGATAATGGGATGGTATATATAAAACCCTGAAAGAGAAAAATTTTCAACCAAGAATTATATACCCAGGGAAACTGTCCCTCAAATATGATGGTGAAATCAGATTTCTAGATAAGCAGAAATTAAGGAAATTTTTTAAAACCAAAGCAACCTTACAAGAGATACTAAAGGGAGTCCTTTGAACAGAGAACCAGTAATAGCAAACCACAACCAACCATTAATACACAAGATGACATAACCCAGAAACCAACACAATTATGAAAGTATCCAAAGTAAAATAAGCTTACAAGATCATATACAGGAAACCAGAGGCATCAATTGGCAAATGAGGACAACAACAAACCAAAAAGAAGGGAAAAATAATGCAGTTACAGACTTCTAAATGGTGAGGAAGTCAAGAGAGTTGCAAGATAGAATGGACTGTTCTAAACTCGGGGAGAAAATCACAGCGTAACTTCACAGAAAAATGATAAACCTTCACATCACAATAAAAAAGAGAACAAGCACAAATATTTAGTAAATACTAAAACAATAGCAACAAAAGAAATGATAACATGATTCATAAACATAATGAGCTCAGCACAGAAAATTATATGGAGCAAAGAAACCAGGAACACCATGAAAAGATGCATAATAAAATGACAGCAACAAATTCATACTTGTCGATAATTACACTGAGTCAATGGATTAAATGCACC
>NW_006921890.1:4297577-4298962 GCF_000298275.1 Orycteropus afer afer
ACATGGAACATTTTCCATGATAGACCACATGTTAGGCCATAAAGCAAGCCTTCATAAATTTAAAAACATTGAAATACTGCAAAGCATCTTCTCAGATCACAATGCTATCAAATTAGAAATCAACAATAGGAAGATCAATGGAAAAAGAGTAAACACATGGAAACTAAACAACACCCTCCTTAAGAAAGACTGGATAAGAGAAGAAATAAAAATTGAAATTCAAATATTCCTTGAATCAAATGAGAATGAAAACACAACATACCAAAATCTTTGGGACACAGCAAAATTAGTGATCAGAGGCCAATTTATAGCAATAAATGCACACATCAAAAAAGAAGAAAGAGCCAAAATCAACACTTTAAAGCAACATCTCCAATAATTAGAAAAAGAACAGCAAGAAAAGCCTACAGTCACAAGAAAAAGGAAATAATAAAGATTTGGGCAGAAATCAATGACAATGAAAATAGAAGGGCAATAGAAAAAATCAACAAGACCAGAAGTTGGTTTTTGGAAAAGATTAATAAAATTGACAAACCACTGGCAAATTTAACAAAGAAAAAGAGGGAGAGAACACAAACAATACGAATAAGAAATGAAATGGGTGCCATCACAACAGAAACAACTGAAATGAAAAGGATAATATCAGGATACTATGAAGAACTGTGGCAGCTCTGGTAGCGTAGTGCCTAAGGCACTTGACTGCTAACCAGAAGGCTGGTGGTTCAAACCCACTAGCCACTCCTCAGAAGGCAGATGGGGCAATCTACTTCTGTAGTGATACTGCCTCGGAAACCCAAGGAGGGGTTGCTATGAGTCGGGTCCAACTGGACAGCACACAACAACAACAACAATGAAGAACTGTACTCCAACAAATTTGAAAATCTGGAATAAATGGACAGATTTCTATAAACAGCAGTTGCCTAAACTAAAACAGACTGATGTGAAAAATTTTACCAGATCCGTAACAAAAGAAGAAATTGAACAGGTCATCAAAAAATTACCAACAAAAAAGTCCTGGCCCAAATGGTTTCACTGGAGAATTCTGTCAAACATTCAGAGAAGAAATGACACCAATCCTACTTAAACTATTCCAAAACATAGAGAAGGATGGAATCCTTCCTAATTTATTTTATGAAGCAAGCATAACCTTGAAACCACACCCAGGCAAAGACATCACTCAAAAGGAGAACTACAGACCGATATCCCTTATGAATATAGATGCAAAAATCTTCAATAAAATCCTAGCCAATAGACTACAACAACATATCAAGAAAATCATACATTATGACCAAGTGAGGTTCATATTAGGTATGCAAGGCTGGTTCAACATTAGAAAAACAATCAACATCATCCACTACATAAATAAAACAAAGGAGAAGAACCAC
>NW_006921891.1:0-1470 GCF_000298275.1 Orycteropus afer afer
AGCGAAATTCAGAACCCTAAGACTGGGGAAATTACTGGGAGGAGGAGGAGGGGTTAATGTCTGAAATGATGGAGTGGCATGGTAGTTTGGACATTTGGGACATCTTTGACCTCCGCCTCATGGGGACCAGCCTCGTGCTGATCTTTCTAAGAGAAATTGTTCAAGCAGTTTCCCTTTTCTTTGTTGAAGAGGGTCTGTGCAATCCTTCTGCCTAGTCCGTCATCTTGCCCCGGAACAATGTTTTTGTGTAGTATGTTATGCCAATTGAGCTTGATGTCCCCTGCAACCATGGTCCCAAGTCCACAGGTCCAACTACTCACTCCCTGCAGGTAGCTGGCTGTTGAGCACCATTCTTAATGTCTTTATTACTGTTCATACATCTTCTTTGATGAATTATCTGTTCAAGTCTTTTGACTATTTTTTTTTATTGCTTTAACGTTTTGTTATTAGTTTACTTGAGTTCCTTACATTTTCTGAATGCAAGTCTTCTTCCTGTTTTATGTGTTGCAAATATATTCACCTACTCTTTGGCTATATCGTATCGTATCATATTGTATCATATCGTATCGTATCGTATCACATCATATCATACACTCTGGTGGCGTAGTGCCTAAAGCATTTGACTGATAACTAGAAGGTTCAAAACCCACCAGCCACTCCTTGAAAGGAAGATAGGTCAATCTACTTCCATAGTGATACCACTTTGGAAACCACGAGTTGGATCTGACTCGATAGCAGTGAGTAGTAGTAAGTCGTCTATGGCTTGAGTTTTATTCTCTTAGCAATGTCCCTTGAAAAGCAGAAGTCTTTAATTTTTCTGAAGCCCAGTTTCGATGAAGACCACTTATTTTCTGTTATGGTTAAAAGTGTCTTGTGTTTTCTGTAAGAAATCTTCACCTACTTTAAGGTTACCAAGATACCCTCTTCCCTCTCCCTTGTTTTTTGTTTTCTTTTTCTTTCTGTCTTTTCTTTTTTTTTTTCCTTCACCACCACTTCTTTTTTTTCCCCCATCACTTAGGAGCCATTGACTCTACCAAGACATTCACCACACCTGCCACCCATATTTCAGAAGCTTTATAGATTTAGCCTTTACAGTTAGATCTACAATTTATCTTGAATTAATTATTTTGTGTGATGTGAGGTAAGACTCAAAGTTCTTTTTTTTTTTAAAAAAAATTTACATCTAGTTTTTCTAGTGCAATTTATTGAAGAAGTAGTAGTATTTTTATTCCTATTATTTAAATTAGGAAATCAAGACTTGGATGTGACCAAAAGGACAGACTAGGCAGGTGCAGTGAATTGCTTGATGTGGCCCTTCTAGCCATTGTCCTCCATTCTGTGATGTTTTGTAAATCCCATTATCCATGCCTGTTTGGGGTGCTGTGGTAGTTAAGGTCAGGTATCAACTTGGCTGGGCAGCTGGTAGTAGTCATTCCCAATAATGACTGGCAATCGACTCTGTGATGGGAT
>NW_006921891.1:1700-7141 GCF_000298275.1 Orycteropus afer afer
GTGAGATGAACCCTTGGGTGTCTGTGAGTTCTGTGAGGCGTTACAGTGAAATACAGAACCCTAAGACTGGGGAAATTACTGGGAGGAGGAGGAGGAATTAATGTCTGAAATGATGGCGTGGCATGGTAGTTTGGACATTCAGGACATCTTTGACCTCCGCCTCATGGGGACCGGCCTCGTGCTGATCTTTCTAAGAGAAATTGTTCAAGCAGCAGGTATACTATCCAGACCCTTCTACAACAAAGACCTGACAAAATGATTGAAAGGGATACAGATAACAATCCTGAAACTCAGAGAAAAGGATGAAGGAATAGATCAAATACCAGATAGAGGAAGAGATGAAATAAAAATATTGAACAATAATGGCATATGGAGCAGTTACTTGCTAATGGGCCTGGCATAGTGTGGCCATTTTGAATTATTGCAAACAGTGTTCTGATTGGAGCAGGAATCAGATATCTGGCTCCGCTTGCCCAGAACTGCACTGACACTCACATCGGTGATCAGCCACCTGAGATGTGTGATCTCCCACCCTACCCTACACTACCACCTGGTGACCAGAGGTGCACCCCCAACTTGGCAGCCAATTAAACCCCACCACCACTGTAAGTGCTGTGCTGCTTTATTTTTCTCTCTTCTTAGAACTTCCCTCTTCTCACCCTTTTCTTCTTTTTTTTTTCTTCCTCTTCCTGCCCTTCTATTTTTTGATCCTGTGAAGTGGATGCCCCAGGCCTGCTGCCTTTGTGGTCAGCAAGACTCACTCCCACACCTCTGAGGGAGGCAGCACATGATTCTGTGGAGTGAGTGCCATGTTGCCACCACAGCCGTGTTTGGTGGCTAACGTTTGCACCAGTACTGTACAGCTTTCCTTTTCTTTGTTTTCTCTCTTCTTAATTCTTCCCTCTCTTGTTTTTTTCTTTTTTTTTAGTCCTCCTCCCTCTCTTTTTAAATCCTGTGGTGTGAGCACACATCCTCTGCCATCTCCATGACAAGCAGTGCCCGCCTCTGCCCCTCTGCAGTCAGTGGTATGTGCTCCTGTGAAGTAAGCACCAAATTTCTACTGCCATGTGTTTGCCATGTGTGGGCACTTGTGCCAGTACTGTGCCACTTTTTTTTTTCTTCTTTCATCATGGTTCTTCCTTCTTCACGCCCTTATTTTTATTCTTTTCTGTCTCTTCTCCCTCTGATTTAATTTTTTTAAAATCCTACAGAGTGGGTGCCCTCCCCCCTATCAATCTGTGGTCAGCAGGACCCACTCCCACTCCTCCACAGGTAGTGATGTGCCCTCCCACAAAGCAGGCACTGAGTTTCCAGTGTGGCTGTGTGTGACAGGAAAGTTTGTGCCAATAGTGTGCCACGTTTTCTTCTTTTCTCTTTTTTTTCTTCATAGTTCTTCCCTTTTCCCTCTCCCTTCTTTTTTGTTTCTTTCTGTCTCTTCTTCTTTCCCCTCCCCCCTTCCTTTTTTCCCCATAACTTAGGAGCCAGTAACTCTACCAAGCCATACTCACCACACCTGCCACCCATCCACTTATCAAGTGCCACTATTGACTACAGTACACGAGGATCAATGACAGACAGTAGTCAGCACCCACCCAGCCTTCCCTCAGCTGCTCTACATTACCAGTGATTAGAAATCCATGCCCACACTCCCAACTGCTACCATATTTACCCAGAGACAGGTGTTGAGCACCTTAGTGCTGCCAAACCAGGGACCAGAGTAGCACTCCTGCCTCTTTGCTCCGATGTATGAAAACAAAACAAAACAAAAAATCAGGGTGAAGCAAACCAACATTCAATCAACAAATTAATACAATGACAGCACAACATGTCAGAAACACAGACAACTAAAAATCACACAAACAATACAAGATGGCTCAAACAAGGGACCAAAATGTAGGGCCAAAAAAATCTGCAGGAAGAAATGATGTTGGAACTACCTGATAAGGAATTCAAAAGAATTATACTTATGTCCCTTCAGCATATTAAGAAAGAGATCAAGGAAAACAAAGACAACACCAAGGAAATCATAGACAACATCAAGGAAAACACAGATAAAACTCTAGAAGAATTCAAGAAACAATACAGGAACAAACTGACAAAATAAATGGAAAATAAGAAATCATTCAAAAACAACAAGTAGAAATTCAGAAGATAAAAATAAAATTTCAGAAATAGATAATGCAATGGAAGGGTAAAGGAGTAGAATTGAATTGATGGAAGGCAGAATTAGTGAAATTGAAGACAGATCTCTTAATACTAATCTCTTAGAGGAACAAATAGAAAAAAGAACAAAAACAAATGAAGAAAGCCTAAGAATTATATGAGACACCATCATGAGGAATAACTTAACATGTGATTAGCATTCTAGAACAGGAAGAGATTTTAAAAAGTACAGAGAAAATTGTTAAAGATTTTTGGAAAAAAACTTCCTAATATCATGAAAGATGAGAAGATATGCATTCAGGAAGCTCCATGAACCCCAAATAGGATAGATCCCAAAAGAAAATCATGAAGACATATTATAATCACACTTTCCAAAACCAAAGACAAAGAAAGAATTTGAAAAACAGCTTGGGAAAAATAAAAATCACCTACAAAGGAGAACCATAAGATGAAGCGCTGATTTCTTGGCAGAAACCATGCAGGCAGGAAGGCAACAGGATGACATATATAAAAGCCTGAAAGCAAAAAATTGCTAACCAAGAATTCTATATCCAGCAAAATTGTCCTTCAAATATGATGGTAAAATTAGGACATTTCTATATAAAGAAAAATGAAGGGAATTTGTCAAACCTACACCAAATATGCAAGAAATGCTAAAGGGAGTTCTTTGGACAAAGAACCAACAAAGGCAGACAACAACCTGAGAGTAAGACACACAATAACATAACCCAGAAATCAATCCAGACATAGAAGTATTAAAAATAAAATAAACTTACAGGACTGAAAATAGAGAACCAGAAACATCACTTTGTAAATAATACAACTACAAAGCAAAAAGAGAACTGAAAAGTTATAGAATTCCATACCACACAAAAGCATTGTTCCACATCCTACTTTGATGAGCAGCAACTAGGATCTTAAAAGCTGGCAAGCAGCCATTTAGATGTAACAATGGGTCTCTCCTTGTCCAGAGCAAAGAGGAGTGAAGAAAACCAAAGACAAATGGAAACAATTAGTCCAAACAACCTGTACAGCATGCAATCCTCAGCCTAGATGACTATGAGACCATAAGAAATAGATGGTGCCCACCTACCACTGTCAACCACTTGGAGGGGAATCTATGTAGGAGATCCCAAATACAGTGGGAGAGCAATGTGGAACAAAACTCAAAATCATTTGGAGAAAAAAAGGGGGGGACCAGCTTTGCTGGTGTGATAGAGCCTGATGGAACCACTGAGACTATGGCCCCTAGCTGCCCTTCAGGTCTGGAATTGAACCCACACCTGTGGCTTCCAGCCAAACAAAAGACAGGCATATGAGCTGAATATTTACACTAGGTAGATACATACCTTGGAGAGAAAAATCAGGGGAGAATAGAAGAGCTGTGTATGCACAAGGGGACAGCTCAGGGGGCAGAAGGAGTGCATGATGGAAAGGACACAGAGAAGAGGTAACTATGAGGAGGAACTGGGAGGGGAGGTGTTGCATTGTGGGAAATTGCAGTCAATGTCATGAGACAAAGTATATGTGAGCTGCTGTATGGAAAGTGAATTTGCTCTGTAAACTTTCACTCAAATCACAATTGAAAAAAAAAGTTATAGAACTCCCAAGTGGAGAAGAAATCAAGACAATGTCAAGATGGAATGGACTGTTTTAAGTTTGGGAAGATAATGATAAATTACAGGATAACCTCAAAGAAAGTAAGTCAACCTCACCAAAGAAATAAATAAAGATTCAGTAAACAGGACTTCCAGTAAGATGATGGAATAGCCAGAGAAGCTATACAGACGCTCTTCAACAAATAAAAGAGAAAACAATTGACAGAGATACAAAAGATAATCCTGGGACCCTGAGCTTTGAAAGGAAGTATATAGAAGTGGATCAGGCATCGGCTAGTGGAAAAATCTGAATGGAAACAGAACATAAGAATAGGCTCCATTTGCCAAGGATGACAGTGACACACAGGAGGCTGACAACAGGAAAGGAGACAGATGGTTACAGTTTAAGTGCTGCCAACCAGTGAATAGAGGAGTGCAGTACCCTGGTTACAAGATAACATCCAGAAAAAACTAGGAAAATGAAAATCATGGGCAAATCATTCCAACATACAATCACCAATTAAATATAAGCACAAAAATGTCATAATGTCTCAGAGACAACAGACCATCACAGTCCACACAAAGAAGCAAGATAAAGCAAGAGAAACAAGGGACCAGGGTACAGACCCAAAACATATCCCTGAGGATGAAGCAGCATTGGAACTCCCTGATAAGGAATTGAGAAGAATTATATTTAGGTACCTTCAACAGATTGAGAGACAGATCAAGGAAAACACTGACAAGATTGAGGATAACACAGAGAAAACCCTAGAACAATTTCAAAAGAAAATGTTGTGTTGTTGTTATGTGCCATTGAGTCGGACCCGACTCATAGTGACCCCTCCTTAGGTTTCTGAGGCAGTATCACTACGGAAGTGATTGCCCAACCTTTCTTCCAAAGAGTAGCTGGTGGGTTTGATCCGCCAGCCTTCTGGTTAGCAGTCAAGTGCCTTAGGCACTACACTACCAGAGGTCCTCGAAAGACAATACAAGAACAAAATGACAAAAATAAATGAAAAATTAGAAATGATACAAAATCTACAGATAGAAATCCAGAAGATTAATACTAAATTTTCAGAAATAGATAACACGTTGTACAGGCAAAGCAGTAGAATTGAATCAATGGAAGACAGAATTAGTGCAATTGAAAACAAATATCTCAATACTTCTTTGGAAAGGGATCAATCAGAAAAAAAGATTGAAACAAAATGAAGAAAGCCTAAGGTTCATTATATGGGAAACCATCAAAAGGAATAACCTACATGTAATCAGAATTCCAGAACAGGAAGAGACAAATAAATCCACAGGGAAAATTATCGAAGATTTGTTGGAAAAGAATTCCCCTGGTATGATGAAATATGAGAATATATCCATTCAAGAAGTCCAATGAGCCCCAAACAGGATAGACCCCAAAAGAAAATCACCAAGACATATCATCATCAAACTCACCAAAACCAAAGACAAAGAAAGACTCCTGAAAGTGGCACAGGAACAATGAAAAATTACCCACAAGGGGCAACCAATAAGACTAATCTCAGATTTCTTGGCAGAGGTCATGCAAGTGAGGAGACAATGGGATGGTATATATAAAACCATGAAAGAGAAAAATTTCCAACCAAGAATTATATACCTGGCAAAACTGTCCCTCAAATATGATGGTGAAATTAGGAGATTTCCAGA
>NW_006921891.1:8399-12174 GCF_000298275.1 Orycteropus afer afer
CATAACATGGATGAACTTGGAAGACATTATGTTGAGTGAAATAAGTCAATCACAGAAGGACAAATATAGTATTAGTTCATTATTGTAAAAAGTCAAGGAAAGGTTTATATATGGAAGGAAACTTTTTTGTTGGTGACCAGGGTGGGAAGGAAGTGGAGGGAACACTGAAAAAAAAATTCATTGACCCATGTCACTTTAGTTTTGTGTATTTCACTGTACATAAATTATATTTCAATAAAATGTGTTTTTTAAAAAAGATTCAGTAAACAATAAAACAACAGCAATGAAGGAAATGATAAGAAATTCATAAATAAAATTAACTCAGCACAGAAAATATATGGAATAAAGAAACCATCAATACTACAAACAAAGAAAGAAAAACACAGCAAAAGGACAGCAGTAAATTCATACCTATCCGTATATACACCAAATGTAAATGGAATAAAAGTACCCATCAAGAGACAGAGAGGAGCAAAATGGATAAGCAAACATGACCTGTCAATATGCTTTCTATAAGAGACACACCTTATACCCAAAGACAAAAATAAAGGACAGAAGAACATATATCAAGCAAATGACAGTCAAAAAAGAGCAGGAGTGGCAATGTTTATTTCTAATAAAATAGACTTGAAGGCAAAAACCAGTAAAAGAGACAAAGAAGGACATTACGTAATGTTAAAGTATCAATCCAACAAGAAGACATAACCATAATATCTATGCACTCAGTGAAAAAGTCTCCAAATACATAAATAAAACTTGAACATATTTGAAAAGAGAAAGTAACAATTCAGCGATAAAAGTAGGAGACTTTAATACACCACTTTCAATGAAGGACAGAATAGAAAGAAATTTAACAAAGATACCGAAGATCTAAACAACACAATCAACCAACTTGATCTCACAGATGTATACAATACTCTACCCAACAACAGCATAATATATATTCTTTTCCAGTGCACATGAACTTTCTCCAGAATATACCATATTTTAGGTCACAAAGCAAGCCTCAATAAATTTAAAAACAGAGAAATACTACAAAGCGTCTTCTCAGATCATAATGCTATAAAATTAGAAATCAACAACAGGAAAATCAAGGAAATAAAATAGATAAAAACTGAATAACACCATGCTTAAAAACTACTGGGTAGTAGAAGAAATAAAAAAGAAAATAAAAAAAAATTCCTTGAATAAAATTAGAATGAAAAAGCAAAGCAAAGCAAAACAAAAAAAAAAAAAACCCAAATCTGGGACACAGCAAAAGCAGTGCTCAGCCGACAATGTATAGCAATAAATGCATACATCAAAAAAGAAGAAAGAACCGAAGCCAACACCTTAATACAACATCTTCAACAATTAGAAAAAGAACAGAAAATAAATAAATAAATAAAATCCTATAGTCACCAGAAGAAAGGAAATAAAGATTTGAGGATAAATGTATGAAACAGAAAAACAATAGAAAGACTAGAAGTAAGTTCTTTGAAAGGAGTAATAAAATTGATAAACCACTGGCAAAGGAAAAGGAGAAGCACATAACACAAATAAGAAATGAAATAAGTGATGTTATAACAGATCCAACTGAAATAAAATGATAGTAACAGAATACCATGAAGAATTGTGTTCCAACAAATTTGAAAATCTCACAGAAATGGAGAACTTTCTAGAAACACACTACCTACCCAAACCAACACATTCTGAGGTATGAAGTTTGAACAGATCCATAAGAAAAGAAAGAATTGAACAGGTAATTTAAAAAAGAAAGAAAGAAAGAAAAACTCCCAATCAAAAAAAGTCCTGGCCCAGATGGCTTCACTGGCAATTCTACCAAACATTCGGAGAAGAGCTGACACCAATTCTACCCAAACTATTCCAGAACACAGAAAAGGATGGAATACTCTAAATCTCTTTCTATGAAGCAAGCATAACCCCGTAACCCTGATACCAAAACCAGGCAAAGACACTACTAAAAAAGAAAATTATAGACCAATATCCTTCATAAACATTGACACAAAGTTTCTCAACAAAATCCTAGCCAGTAGAATCCAACAACATATCAAAAAATAATACATCACAACCAAGTGGGATTTGTACCACTTGTATGCAAGGGTGTTCAACATTAGAAAAACAATTAATGTAATACACCACATAAATATAACAAGGGGAAAGAAACATATGATCATATCAATTGATAAGGAAAAGGCATTTGGCAAAATCCAACACCCATTCTGATAAAAATGCTCAGCAAAACAGGAATAGAAGGGAAATTCCTCAACATAATTTAGGGCATTTACACAAAACCAAATCTATTGTTACTCTCTGTGGAGAGAAACAGAACATTCCCCTCGTAAATGAGAAACAGGAAGGATGCCCTTTATCACCACTCCTATTCAATATTGTAGGATCTCTGGTGGTATAGTGCCTTAAGGCATTTGACTGTGAACCAGAAGGCTGATGGTTCAAACCCACCAGCCACTCCTCAGAAGGAAGACTGGGTAATCTACTTCTGTAGAGATACTGCCTCAGAAACCTAAGGAGAGGTCTCTATGAGTAAGGACTGACTCGACGGCAGTGAGTGAGATTCAATATTGTATTGGAAGTCTTAGCCAGAGCTATAAGGCAAGAAAGGGAAATAAAAGGCATCCAAATTGGCAAAGAAGTGAAAACTATTTCTATTTGTAGATAATATAATCTAATACATGGAAAATCCCAGAGACTCAACAACAAAACCACTGGAATGAAGAGAAGGATTCAGCAAAATGGGAGGATACAAGATCAGCATCCAAAAATCAGTTGGATTCCTCTACACTAACAAAGAGAACTTTGGAAAGGAGATCAGGAAAACAATAATATTCAAATAGCCACCCAAAAGATGAAGTACTTAGGAATAAATCTAACCAGAGATTTTTTTTTTTTTTAAAAAAGACCTATACAAAGAAAACTACAAAACACGAGTATAAAACACCAAAAGAGACTTACATAAATGGAAGAATATACCATGCTTATGGGTAGGAAGACTAAACATTGTGAAATTGACAATACTACCCAATGTCATCCTGATCCATATTCCTTCATCATCCTTTAAAGAGATGGAGCTTTCCATAGAAAGGAAAGAGGCTTTGAATAAGTAAAGCACTACTAAAGAAGGACAAAATAAGAGGCCTTACACTCCTCAATCTCAAAACCTACTATACAGCCACGATACTTGAAACAGCTTGGTATTGGTACAATGACAGACGCATAGGCCAATGGAACAGACTAGAGACCCCAAAATAAATCCATCTATATACAGCTGATCTTTGACCAAGAGCCAAAACCCATTAAATAGGGGAAGAAATAGTCTCTTTAACAAATGGTGCTGGCAAAACTGGGTATCTGGAGTTCCAGTAAGATGGCAGAATAAGCAGACAAACTACACAGACCCTCTTCAACAAAGAAAAGGGGAATGATTAACACAGATACAGAAGACAGTCCTGGAGCCCTGAGCTTTGAAAGGCAGGATACAAAAGTGGACTAACCTCCAACTAGTAGAAGAACCTGCATGAAAACAGTGAAAAAGGAGACATACAGAGCTGCAGTCTTTCAGCAATCCTGATGGCATGGACAGCTTGGATATTGCCAAGTGGCATTAAGGACCTAAGAATTAATCTAAAAATTGGCCCTGCTAGCTAAAGGCTGCACAAAGGACTTCCCTGGTGGCTGGTGAATAAAAGGGGAAGCAGCAAAGAGGGAGATGGGCTGAGCTGTGGACTTTTGCTTGTCTGGAGGGTGCAGCCATTTT
>NW_006921891.1:13009-13617 GCF_000298275.1 Orycteropus afer afer
TGACTTTAAGACAAAAACCACCATATGAGACAAGGAAGGACATTATATAATGATTAAAGGATCAATTGAACAAGAAGATATAATCATAATAAATACCTATGAACCCAATGAAAGAGCCCCAAAATACATAAATCAGGCTTTAAAAGAGTTGAAAAGGCAAATAGATGACTCCATGGTCATAATAGGAGACTTTAATACACCACTTTCAATGAAATATAGAACAACTAGAAAGAAACTCAACAAAGACGCAGAAGAGCTAAACAATAAAATCCACCAACTTGACTTTATAGACATCTACAGAGCAATTCACCCAATAACAGCACAATATACATTCTTTTCCAGTGCACATGGAACATTCTCCATGCTAAACCATATGTTAGGCTATAAAGCAAGCCATGATAAATTTAAAAGTATTGAAATACTGCAAGGCATCTCAGATCAAATTAGAAATCTACAATAGGAAGAGCAACAGAAAAAAAGCAAACACATGGAAACTGAACAACACCTCCTTAAGAAAGACTGGGTAAGAGAAGAAATGAAAATTGAAATTAAAAAATTCCTTGAATCAAATGAGAATGAAAACACAACATATCAAAATCTTTGGGACA
>NW_006921891.1:31717-40347 GCF_000298275.1 Orycteropus afer afer
CCAAAAAAAAAAAGCTTGCAAGTGGCCATCTAGATGCAGTAATGGGTCTTTCCTCATCTGGAGCAAAGAAAAATAAACAATACCAAAGACACATAGAAATAATTAGTCCAAGTGACTAGTATACCATGTTACCCTCAGCCTATATGACTATGACACCAGAAGAACTAGATGGTGCCCAGCTACCACTGTCAACCACTCAGAAGAGGATCTCTGTAGGAGATTCTAGAGTGGGAGAACAATGTGGAACAAACCTCAAAATCATTAAATAAATAAATAAATAATGACCAGGTTTGCTGGTCTGATAGAGCCTGGTGGAACCCCTGAGACTATGGCCCCTAGTTGCCCTTTAGGTCTAGAATTGAACTCACTCCTGTGGCTTCCAGCCAAACAAAAGACAGGCATATGAACTCAATATTTACAATAGGTAGATACACTCCTTGTAGAGATCAATCATGGGAGAATAGAAGGGCTGTGTATACACAGGGAGACAGCTCGGGGGACAGGAGTGTATAGGAGGGAAGGACACAGGAATGAGGTAAGTCTTGGTAGGAATCGTGAGGGAAGCTGTTGCATTGTCATAAATTGTAGTTAATGTCATGAGATAGTCTATGTGAGCTGCTGTTTGGGAAGTGAATTTGCTTTGTAAACTTTCACCCAAATCACAGTAAAAAAAAAGAAAAAACTGGGTAACTGTTTGCAGAAAAATGAAATAGGATGTGTATCACCATGTACAAAAACTAAAGATGGATCAAAGACTTAAGTATAAAACCTAAAACTTGAAATATCATCAAAGAAAAAAATATGGGCAAACTTGGGGGCCCTGATACATGGCATAAATACACTATCCAACATAACTAAAAAAGCACAAACATCATAAGACAAACTAGACAACTGGGATGTCCTAAAAATTAAATATTTATGTGCATCAAAAGACTTCACCAAGAGAGTAAAAAGAGAACCTACAGACTATGGGAAAAAAATTAGGAACTACATATTGGACAAAGGACTAATCTCTTAAAATTTGTAGAAAACTTCCATACCTCAACAAACAAAAAGACAAAAAATCCAATTAAAAAATGGGCAGAACACATGAACAGACATTTCACCAAAGAAGATATTCAGGCAGCTAACAAACACATGAAGAAATACTGGTGATCATTAGCCGTTAGAGAGATGCAATTCAAAACAACTATGAGATATCATCTCACCCCAGTATTAATAACAAAGTTCAAAAAACCAGAAAACAACAAGTGCTGACAAGGTTGTGGAGAAACTGGAACCCTCATACACTGTAATTGTCAAGTGGTGCAGCCACAATGGAAAATAGTATGATGTGTCCTTAAATCCTTAAATAGTTGGAAACAGATCCTTATGATTCAGTAAGCCCACTACTAGGTATATATCCTAGACAAAAAAGGGTCGTTACATGAAGAAATCCATGCACACTCATAGCAGCTTTATTCACAATAGCAAAAATATGGAAACAACCTAAGTGCCTATCAATGGATGAATGAATGGATAACCAAACTATGGCATGTACCCTTGATGAAATGCTACAAAACATTAAAGAGTAACAATGAATCTGTGAAACAGCTCATAACATAGATGAAGCTGGAGGTCATTATTCTGAGTGAAATTAGTCAATCACAAAATGACAAATATTATATGAGCCCAATACTATAAAAACTCAAGAAAAAACCCACAGAAAGAAACATTCTTTAAAGGTTTACTTGGGTGGGAGGGGGAGGGAGGATAAATCACTAACTACTGATAGATAGGTATTAACTTGGGTGAAGGGCAAAGCAATATATAATAAGGGGGAGGTCAGCCCAAAATGATCAAGGCAAAGGAAGACATTAGGCAAAGGACAAGGGTTAAAGGCAACAAAGGTAAATACCGTTACATACTCAATCCCATGGTAACAGTAATAACAGTAATCTGTGAGTAGATACATGGATAGACAAACAAACTGAACAGGGGTGGGAAGGCAAATGGGACTATATACACAAATATATATAGGTTCGACAGGGGATATTTCTACATTGTATTTATATGTGCTGCAAATACATCCATGACTATAGTAGAGCATACAGGGGGCAAAGTTATGAAAATGTCTTAGCCATAGCCAAACACCTTGAGGGAAGGAGTCACTGGGCCTGGGTACTCAGGCATAGTGTATGGGGGCATCTAGGTCAATTGGCATCACATAGTCCACAAATACTTTTCTACATCCTACTTTCGTGAGTAGTGACTAGGGTCTTAAAAGTTTGTGAGCGACCATCTAAGGTGCAACTATTGATCTCTCCCCATCTTGAGCAAAAAGGAGTGAAGAAAATCAAAGACAAAAGGAAACATTTAGTCCAAAGGAGCCCAGCCTCTGTAACCATGAGACCAGAAGAACTAGATGGTTTCTGAGTAGCACTGCTGACTGCTCTTAGAGGGAAAACAACAGGAGGTCCTGGATAGAATGGGAGAAAAATGTGGAACAAAATTCATAATAATAAAAAACAGCAGGCTTACTGGTCTTAGAGGGACTGGTGGAACCCGAGACTATGGCCCTTAAATACCCTTCAAGCCTGGAACTGAACTCACCCCTGTAGCTCAACTTTCAGCCAAACAATAGACAAGCCTATAAGGTGAACTGTGACATCAAGGAGGTACTCATTCCCTGTAACAACCAACCATATGAGATAAAAAAGGCAGCATTTGGCCGGGAACAAAGCTCAGAAGGTGGGAAAGGATAGGAAAGAAGGAGGAGTGGAAATGGTAAAGAAAGGGAGGAAGTAGGAAGGATGCTGTTACATTGTGGGGGTTGCAATCAATGTTTGATATCAAAATATGTATGAATTGTTGAGTGAAAAACCAATTTACTCTGTAAACTTTCACCCAAATCACAATAAAATATTTACAAAGAAATACACAATAGTGAAGTATCATATCACCACATATGTACCATATTAATCTCAATTTTTATAAACATACTATAATTATAACATGTTCACAGTACAGGAAAGTGGGTGAAGGATATACAGAAACTCTGTACTGTTTTTGCAATGCTTCTGTAAATCTAAACTTATTCCAAAAGAAAAAAGAAAAAGAAAATCAAGACTTGTCAAAGATAATACTCCAGGCTCGTGAACGTCCATGTGACCCCACTTTTATACCAATTATAGATATGAGAGGACATCACCAAGTTCTCCGGCTGTCTCTTCCTCTTAAATGGATGAGAAAAATATACTCCTTCACTGTTTCCCTGGCCCTTCTTTCTCACGTGTCATCCCCAGCCCCCGTCCCCAGTTCTCTCAACTTGGCCATGATGATTTTTTGAATTTATAGTACGTTAAATGTAGTACAGTGAAGAAAGAAAGAAACAACACCTAAGACACAGTACCTGTCAGACAAGAAAATGAGTGTCTTTATGTGAGAGATGGGGATGATAGACATTAATTAGACACTAAAACTTTACCGTGAAGATTATGGAAGCTCAAATTGCTGCCTAGGATGAATCACTTAAGGGCTAAGGGGATAAGAGAGAGAGGGTAAAACTGAGAGAGAGGACTTGTAGAGCCTGAGATTATGTCTGCAGATGTCTTTGCTAGCCCCAGTTTGAGACACCCTTCATTAGAAGTAAAACATGTCACATAAGCTGATCACTTGGCATGACGCAATCATCAAGAGACATGCAAATGTGTGCCTTAAAATTGCATGGTAGTATGCAGTTGTAAGATGGTTGGCCAGATGACCCAGAATATGCTTCTTTTTTTTTTTTTTAAGGTTAACATACAAACAAATAAAAATTAATGGTTCTCATGGAGAACTTGGGAGCCCCTAAACATATGTCCTTGGATCTCCTCTGAAACAAACAGGTTTAGTGTGAATGGAGGACAGTGGAAATGAAAGGCTTGAAAGCCCTGGGAGTGTTATTGAAAGGCTTGAAAGCACTAGAGTGAAGAAATGTTCCAGTTGCTCATCCCTTCAAACGGAGAGTGACCAGTGGCCTGAGAAGGGGTTCCTGGGCCTCTCCAGTGAAAGGAGATGACATCCAAGGGCATCCAAGGGCTAAAGGAGAGAAGATGACTGGAAAGGCAGGTCCATAATGGGTCTGCCTATGGACGTCCCCCTACTGTGTCTTACCTTCTTCAGTATTTTCCTGAATCTAAGAAGAATTCTAAGAAGAATTTCCTGATTCTAAGAAGCACCTTCCTGTGTGTCTGGGTCAAATGCCTGAAAGGATTTGCCTCGCAAATCAGAGGGAACCCCTGCCCTTGGACAGTGGACTTGGTTATTTCTGACTTCCTTTTGAACACTTCCTTTTGTTCGTTGGAGATAGAATGCGAGTCACAAACATGAACCATGTATATGGCATTTGGAATTTCCTATGAGCCACGTTAGACCAAGGGGCAGTTGCTCTAACAGAACAAGGGGGCAATGTGCAGTTTACAATCAGGAAAGGTGTGTGTCAGGGTTGTATCCTTTCCTTATACTTATTCAATCTGTATCGTGAACAAATAAGCCAAGAAGCTGAACTATATGAAGAAGAATGTGGAATCAGGATTAGAGGAAGATTCATTAACAGCCTGTGATATGCAGACAACACAACCTTGCTTGTTGAAAGTGAAGAAGACTTGAAGCACTTACTAAAGAAGATTGGAGACCACAGCCTTCAGTACGGATTGCATCTCAACATAAAGAAAAAAAAAATCTTCACAATTGGACCAATTAGCAACATCATGATAAATGCAGGAAAGGTTGAAGTTGTCAGGATTTCATTTTACTTGGATCCACAGTCAATGCCCATAGAAGCAGCAGTCAATAAATTAAATGATTTAAAGTTTAGCAAGAACAAAGATGTCACTTTGAAGACTAAGGCGCAACTGACCCAAGTCATGGGATTTTCAGTCGCCTCATATGCATGTGAAAACTGGACAATGAATAAAGAAGACCACAGAATTAATGAATTTGAGTTTTGGTGTTGGCAAAGAATATTGAATGTCCTATGGACTGCTAGAAGAACAAAAGAATCTGTCTTGGAGGAAACACAGCCAGAATGCTCCTTAGGAGAGAGAAGGGCCAGACTTCATCTCTCTTATTTTGGTCATATTATCAGAAGGGACCAGTCCCTGGAGAAGGATATCATTCTTGGTAAAGTAGAGGAGAAGACTCTCGGTAAGATGGATTGACACAGTGGCTGCAATGATAGGCTCAAGTATAGCAATGATTTTAAGAATAGCACAGGACCAGGCAATGTTTTGTTGTGTTGTACACAGGGTTGCTATGAGTTGGATCTGACTTACAGCACCTAACAATAACAGGAACCACATTAAAAAGGCAAGAAGAAACAGTGAAATTAATTTTAATAAGTTTTGTTTAACCCAGTATATCCAGAATGCTATCATTTCAACATGTAATCAAGAAAATAATTTTTAAAAATTATTTTAAAGAGCTTGTTTTACATTCAACGTTATGTGTACATTTAGTTTCACTCCCCATTTACCATGTCCAACCCTCACCCAGTCTCCTCCCCTCCCTACCCTGTAACCCTCCCCCTGTGCTCTTCATATTTATGCACTCCTGTTTGCCCTGCATTTCCTCAATTTGAATGTAGGTCCTCTGGTGTCCCATGGTCTATTGCTCTAAGGGATGTATTCCCATAGAGTATGTGGGTGTGTCGTCCTGGGTTGAGTGGTCTGCATGTACATCTTGTTAACTATTGGGCTGACAGCCAGCCCCTGGGGGTGCGTTTATTCCAGGTGCAGAATGTATTCCAGGGCCATAGTATTGGGGGTCTCCTCAGACTTCCTCTGACCAGTAATTCTGGTCATGATTGAGTTTTGGATTTTGTTCCATGTTTTTCCTCCTACTCTATCCAGGATCTCCAGATTTGATCCTCTCCTGAGTGGTTGGCATTAGCTGCTGGGCACCATCTAGTTCTTCTCCTTTTCTTTCTTGTCATACAAAGGGCTCAAATTTCAGTCTGGATTTTACCCTGACAGTGCATCTCAATTCAGACTAGCCACATTTCAAGTGCTCATTGGTGACATGGGCCAGTGGCTCCATTATAGCCAGACTCCTCCTCTGGGAGAGGGCTGTGCCCTTTTTCTCATTCAGTCCTTCCTTCCTCTTTGAGCTGAGAAGGGGAGCAGAAGAATGAGGAGATATTTAATACATACTGGACACCAGCTACTCCTTGCTAGACACTACACTAGGGGACTTCTTGTGTTACCTCTTGGAAACCTATTATGTCCTCATGCAGACCAGTAAGAAAACTAAGGGAAGCACCAGAGAGTTCAGTGATGGCCCATAGTCACCCAGCCAGCCAATGCCAGGGCTGTTTTTTCAGCTGAAGTGTGAGGGGTCCTGAAGCCCATATGCTTTTGGCTACACCAGTAGTAAATCTCAATAAACATTGCATCTAAGAGATCAAGTTCTTCAGAGTCTAAGGGAGGTAGAGGCAGTGGGAAGAAGCCTTCCTTAACCTTAAACTAGCAAAGCCATTAGCTGGTTCCAGCAATTCCTTGCTAGTTTCTCATACCTATATTTGATCACACAGATCCAGGCAAGCCGAAGTCCATGTCCTTTGTCAGTTCAAAAGAGTTGTGATAGCTAGGATTGCTTGGCCAAAAATTACTTCCCACAGGTGGTTCTTGCATCCTGTCATACGTCCGGAGAGATATTGTTAACATGTAAGGAACTCTGTGTGTGTGTGCGGGCTTGCGCGTGCATGCACGCATGTGAGTAAAGTATATTAACTTTGCTTTGTGATCATTATCCGTAAATTCTTACCTTCTTGGCTATAAAGACTATTCACTGTTGTAGTGACCAAGGGTGAGTCATTTGATGAAGCATGGTACTGAGTCTTCAGCAAGCCTTTCATCATTTTTACTGTGCTCCATAATGGAATTCCCATTTTTCATGCAATGATAGCCACTCTAGTCAAGAGTCCTAGGGCTCCAGTGAAAGTGTTTCAGGGATGGAAAAATAGATATTCAAGTCTCATTGCCATTTCATTGCTTAAGAGCTTTCCATTTTACCCTTGGTTTCCTTGGTTACACTCAGTATTTTGGGTTAATGGATGAGAAGACTTGAGGCCCTTGCTAATGTGCTGACCTTTTCAATCAATCCATTTAGCTTCAGGCATTCATGCAGTCGATTCTCTGTGCCTCCTCTTCAGCGTTGTCTGTCTATAAAATGTCTGGCTGGATTAAGTTAGAACCTTCCTTCTGTCATCAATATACCAGCCTAGACACCAGCCTGCAAGGCCTGGATACATTAAACAATGTTTTTAACCTTGGGAACTTGAAATTTCACCAATAATCCCCAAATCTTCTAATATTTCTGTGTCTCTGTATTCTTAGAAAGCTATCTATAGGAAAATCATGGTTTACAAAATGTATGTTCTGGGCTATATACTTATTCTTAGACAATCAAAGTTTTTCATTACACGCAAGATTGATTGACCTGTCTATATATCAAATAAACTACTGTAGGATAAAGGCTAATAAATAAATGACGCACATGGATTTTTCCCTCATTTCCACTCCCTTATTTCAGTGTTTGACATAATGCATACTAATAGTATAGTTTACCATGATAGAAGTAGAGATTTTATACTCCTAAATGTTAAGCCTTGTGTTTTCTCACTGCGTCATAAAATAGAGCAGTGTGATTCACATTGACTTTAATGGGAATTCGGCCTTTTTGTTCTAATGAAAAAAAAAATGCATGGGTTTGGAAACATACTATGGATATAGGTCTTAATGCTATGGCTCATAGCCTATTAGGCCTTGAATAAACTACTTAAATTCAGGAGCAAGTCGCTTAATCCTTTAAAGTGAAATTTTCACATCTGTAAAGTGTTAACATTAGTTACACTTTATAGAATACCTGAAGAGTGTATCTTAGAGAATATTAAAGAATTTGAATGACAACGTCTTTTAAAATATGCAGATTGATCTCTTTTAGAGCACCAAGTGGAAAGAATGACAGTGAATGAAGCACACTGGTTGTCAACAATACATGGTGACATTAAATTGGCCCCTACTTAGGAATACACATTGTCTTGCACATGTTTGCTAAGTTCTTGTGTGCCGTTCCTTAAAAATTCAACAAGACATGTGTACGATGAGAAAGTAGTAGTGATCCTACGAAGATATGAGATTCTTTGGAAACCACTGGAAGGATTTGCATACACAGTGAAATATCGTTTAGAGTTTGAAGGTATGAGGCAGTTCAGTGAGAAGAGCAAGGAGCAAGGAGCCCTAGAACTAGGAAGATAGACTAGGGGCGGAGAACCATTTTTGAAAATTGTTCCATAAGGAAGGAATGAAGTCACAGGACAAGAACAGACACTGGTTAGTAGAACCAGGATGAAGCAGTGAAGTAAAGCAAACCTACATCTCCAAATTTCCTCTGGCTAAGTTAAGTGCCGTCAAGTCGTTTCTGACTCATAATGACCCCGTGCACAGCAGAACGAAACACTGCCCGATCCCACACCAGCCCCACAATCCCTGCTATACTTGAGCCCATCATCGCAGCCACCATGTCAATCCATCTCGTTGAAGGCCTTCCCCTCTTTCATTGACCCTCCACCCTACCAAGCATGCCATCCTTCTCCAGGGAATGGTCCTTTC
>NW_006921891.1:43857-48797 GCF_000298275.1 Orycteropus afer afer
CTTTCTCCTGCTTTCCCATCCTGCTGCTTTGGGCGGGCCTGAGTTTCCTCTCCTCACCTAATCCCTTTGGCTGATTGCTCTTCTCTCTGGCTTCCTGGCTTTTAATCCCCTTTCTCCTGCTCTTCCTGCCTGATGCTTTGGGTGTCCCTGAGTTGTCTCTCCTCACCTGTAACCCTGGCTAGGGACACAGTTTTCCCAGAAAGTAGGGAAATACTGAATCTATACTCAGGAACCTCTCATTCTCAGCTCTGTATGTGTGTGTGTGTGTGTGTGTGTGTGTTTGGGGGGCAGCTGATAATAGCAGCTATTAGTCAGATAGTGATTTGCACCTCACCAACAGTGTGAGGTAAGTGATGTTTATCTATTTTATAAGTGAAGCCATGGACTCAAAGAAGTTAATGGCTTTAAATGTCACCGTGGTTGAGACCACTCATTGCCTGCTGAAAGTGTGAACTCACCACCCAGTCCACAGGAGAAAATTGTGGCATCTGCTTCTGAAAAGATTTACAGCTTCGGAAACCTATGGGGCAGTTCCACTCTGTCTTATAAGGTTGCTATGAGTTGGAATTGGCTCTATGACAATGGATTTGGTTTGATTTTTGGTGATATCCATTCTTCCCTTCTTCCTTTGTCAGAGAATCCTGATTTTTTTATTTTCCAGGATGACAGCCCAACTGAAAGAGTATATATTCCAGCTTCTTTTGGCCATATGACTACGTTTTGGCCAATGTGAAAGTTGTTGGGTGGTACTCCCAGGAAGGTTCCTTAAGAAGAAATGAGGCATGCCTCTTTTTGCTCTGCTCTTTTATCTTTTTGCCTTCTGGAATGTGGATGTGAAGGCAGTTGCTACAGCAGCCAGCTTGTAATGCTGAGAATAAAAGCCATATGTGTATGAGAAGGGTGAAGCACAGGGAAGTCCCTGATTGCCTAGTGACTTTGTGAAGTCCCCACCAGCCTGGACTCACCAACTCTGAACTTTTCACTAAGAACGTCTATCCCTTTGTGTGTTTAAGGCACAGTCTTTAGGGTGTGCTATCTTATATATAAATGACCAAATCATAACTGACATAGTCACATAGCTAGGATTTGTAGAACTAGAACTTTAATTCAATACACTTGACCCCCCCTCCGACACACAGTTTGGACAGGCACCCAGGCCAGTCATTTAAAAGCAGTATTTAAGTGGAGAGAGTAATCTAGATTTAACAACACTCAAATAATTTCTTGAATACTTTTTAGGGAGCATAGAAATTATTGGTCTTATAAAAAGTCCTGTGGTCGAAAATTGTTTTATTTTCCAGTTCTTGGTTTGGAGGTTAAAAAAACTTTCAGGTTTTTGCTTCTTTGGCTAAATGTTTAAATATTTCCCTCTCCTTATCTGCTTGCAAGTCTTATTGGAATTTTGGTCAGGTGGTTGCTCTGTCTGGGTTGTGTGAAATATAAGAATTCATGTGGCTCATTTGGTCTCCTCATCCAACACATGACTCACGGCATTCCAGTAAAAGTAGAGCCTCCAAACCTGACCCCTGAGTCATTTCCAGCAACTGTGAGAGCCCCACACAGCCACATGCATTTGCTCAACATTCTTGGTGACTTAATAGCCATGTACTAACCCTTTCTCTCTAGACATAAATATAAGGTCACCCATGCCTATAGTACTTGTGGTATTTCACCCTTACTTTTGGAATGGGGTCGGGAGTGCCAAGTCTGCAGCTGGAGACATTGCCAGATGACAGTGTGCTGCTTCTTTCTGTAGCCTGGTTCAATCCTTTATGACTTGTTTGTAGCACAGGGAGTTCATTTACATCCTGTTGGATGCTAAAAAAGCTCTTGGGCAGTTAACCTGAGTCACCAGGCACGAGTCAAAGGTCTCCTCTTCCCTTCTGTTGGCTCCAACATGCACGCAGGTGTTTAATATGAACGGTACTGATGACGCTACACCATGTGCTCTCTTTTCTCCTCTTTTTATTAGACCGTTTATCCCTCTGCCGTAGCCTTACAAGCCACCCTATGTCTGTGCCATTAACCCTTTAACTTACATCAACATACTTTGAAGACTATTCAGGGGATGTTTTAGTCTACGATTTTGCAGTATTGTCTCTTTCCATATATCCATCCATAAACATACCTAACCACTCTTCCCTCTCAAGCTGTACTAATGACACATTTTTAGGTCATGGAATCTAATAAGGATTATGCAAGTTTCTGACTATTGATTTTTTTTTTTTAAATTTTTAATCCCCAGAGGCTAGATAAAGAGAAAGACTTTTATTTTCTGATATCTTCTTTAAAAAGGAAATCTTTTTTTTTTTTTTACAACTTAAACTCTACATCTGTTAACATTTTTGTTTCAGATAAGAGCCCTTCTCACAGATCTTTCACAAAAAAAATTCAGAAGGTAAAATAAGAGTTTCCTGCAAAACATAAAGGGGAGAGACCCTATTAACAGACATTTCTAGTCATTGATAAGTTATTTGCTTCCTTGAAAATTCCAGTTACCTTGGTGAACTTGCTTCAGGTTGCAGATATCAGCTTGAGTGGAGCTACAAGATTCACTGGAGATGGAAGCCAAGTTTGTTCTCATTCCATTGTTCCTTCTATATTTTCTACATTTTACTCTTAAGTATGAGTAGTTTTCTTCTCCCCCATTTATTTATTTATATCAATATGGACTCATGGTTTGTTGTTTTGTTCACTGGATTATAATCCTTTGTTTAATTATTTTTCCTGATTTTGTCAGTTATTAGGTGCTGTCGAGTCAGCTCTGACTCATGTTGTTGTTGTTATGTGCTATCGAGTCGGACCCGATTCACAGTGACCCTTCCTTGGGTTTCCAAGGCAGTATCACTGTGGAAATAGGATCGCCCAACCTTCCTTCTGAGGAGTGGCTGGTGGGTTTGAACCGCCAGCCTTCTGGTTAGCAGTCAAGTGCCTTAGGCACTATGCTACCATAGCAACCCTGTGTGCAACAGAACAAAATGCTGCCTGGTCCTGCACCATCTTTGCAATGTTTGAGACCATTGTTGCAGCCACCATGTCAATCCATCTCATTGAGGGTCTTCCCCATTTTTGCTGATCCTCTACTTTACCAACCGTGATATCCTTCCCCAGGGACTGGTCCCTTCTGACAAAATGACCAAAGTGGGTGAGATGAAGTCTGGCCATTCTTGCTTGTAAGGAACATGCTGGCTGTACTTCTTCCAGGATAGATTTGTTCATTCTTCTGGTGATTTGGTCTGCAGAAGCCCCTTTAAGGTGGATCCTGTCTTTTTGACATGCCAGTTGGGGATAATGTGACTATGAAGATGATATAGTGGAATTCTTATTCATTTTCTTGGAGATGATCATGGAATTAAGGTCATGTGGGAGAATGTCCTTTTGTCTTGGGAAATGCATTTGGGAGTGAGGGTCATGATATTTGCAACTTACTATCAAATGGGTCAGCAAGAAAAAAGGCAATGTTTTTAACATTTTGTGTGTATATTTTTCTATATATGTATTTATGTATATATGTCTCTGTCTCTGTTTCTCTCTCCCTCCCTCTCTCTCTCTCACACACATGTGTGCTAAAATATGGCAAATTGTCAACAATGATTAAATCTAGGTTGAGGATATACATGTGTTTATCGTATGGTTCTTTCCATTTTTTTTGTATTCTTAAAAGATTTTGCAACAGAATTTTAGGGAACAATAACAAAGAGTAGTAGCTAAAAAAAAAAAAAAAAAAAAAAAAAACCAGCTACTCCACCTTCCTTAAAATATGCTTGTGAATATGTCACCCACTAAAGGATTCATGGTCTTTCCCTCCAGTCCAGAGTACAAGAAGATTGATTTTTTTTTTTAAAAAATGAACATTTCTGAGCATCAGCTTAAGTCTGGCTTCTGCAATTCAATTGCATTGAAAATTTGCCCATAAATGCCTGAAAGCAAGGGCTTTCTTAAAGCATGTAAATACTGCTCCTCAAATCACATTTATACTTTTATATTTTTTTCTTATGGACAAAGTTACTTTATAATCTAACCACTGTCTTAGTCAACATATGTTTGAGATTAGTAATGACCCCTTAAGGGAGTTTTAATATGTGGAATTTGTGGAACTCTACATTCCAATGAAAGCCTAACAAAAAAGGAATGAGAAAGCAATACAAAGCTTATTATACTTATTTGAAATTACTTCTACCCAACTTTTCAGAGCTTTTTATGCATAACTAGGCTAATACATCTATGATCATGGAGATTTGGTAAATACAGAGTTGATATAGAGTGTTGCAAGAAGGCTGACTGACCACCAGACAATGAACTTGTGGGAGTTTTAAAATATATTCGCAAATTATTTGAAACTCATCCCCTTTGAAAGGTGAAACTTAATACCTCTCCTTTTTTAGTATAGGCTAAATTCAATGACTCACTTCTAACTACATAATAGAATATGGCAAAAGTGGTGTTGTGTAACTTCTGAGACTAGATAGTAAAAGGTATGGTTGCTCCCTCCTTGCTCTCATGGCTTAGCTATCATGTTATTAGGTCATTTAAGCAGCCCTTTGGAGAGTTCTGTCTACATGGTAAGGAACTGAGGCCTTCTGCCAACAGCAATATTAAATGATTGCAGCCCCCGCTGACATTTTGACTGCAACTGTTATCCCAAAAATGGGTCTGTTCCTGGTGTGACTTGAGCAAACAAACCACATCAAGTGGAAGATAAAGAATAGGTTCAATCACTTGTGTACAAGCTTATGCTCTAATAATCTACTCCAACTTGGAGAAGATTAACACAGGGTTTTATAGGCTACAGAGAAGATTATGTCATTAGGTGGCGTAGTGACTAAGGCATTTGACTACTAACCAAAAAGCTGGCAGTTCAAACCCACCAGCCACTCCTCAGAAGGAAGATTTGTTGTTGTTGTTGTTGTTTGCCATCGAGTCGGCCCCGACTCATAGCG
>NW_006921891.1:48897-50603 GCF_000298275.1 Orycteropus afer afer
GCCTTCTGGTTAGCAGTCAAGTGCCTTAGCCACTATGCTACCAGAGCTCCCAGAAGGAAGATTGGGTAATCTATTTCCATAGAGATACTGCCTTGGAAACCCAAGGAGGGGTTGCTATGAGTCAGGATTGATGTGAGGGCAGTGAGTTTCGTTTTTTTGGTATACATTTCAGAAATTACAATCCCTAGATTTATTAAGACTGTTTATTTTCATAAGAAACAACTGGAAAAACCATAAAACTTGCCTCTCGGGCCACCTGGCTCCTTTGCTGCCATTATCAGGAACATTTTTCTTTTGTTCCGTACAGGGTTGATTTCTGGCATTTAAACAACTTTGTTTGGCACCATTAAGTCTTGGGTCCAACATTCCTATGTCATCTGGTGACTTGTGTTTAAGTTGAGCTGTTAATCAATCCTCTCTTTGAAGCTACGACATTCATACCAAGGTTATAGCGTCAGATGCTTCACTATACTTGGCTCTAAAACACTGGACATGGGGTCTAACTGTTAGCCGAGCACATGCTTACATTTTCAGGGTGACAGGATTAAGTAGAACAATATGGCAAGGGGCAATTTGTGTACAACAGCATAACACAATTCCTAATACAAAAAGAAAAAGTATTCCGGCAAATAGTTGTTTTAAGCAGTTGAAATTTGGGAGCTAAGAGGTGAACCAATCAAAATTAAAACCAGTTTTAGGGACCTTTTTCAAATCATGTACTACATCTTGAATATGTTTTGTCTTATTTTCAATTAGCTGGGAATTGTCAGTGAGACTGAAGCAATGCTGATTTTTAAATTCCTCACAGTCATGATTGTGTCATAATACTGTTTTCCAAAAGAGATTCTCTAACTTGTTTTAATTCTTGACTTAAAAAGTCAATAGTTTGGGAAGAATGATTTTACCCTTTGGTGGCTGCACAGGCTACTGCATTAATATTTCTTGGTTTAAGAGTACCCAATCCAGGAACACCAACTAAAGAGATTGCTAATGAAACATATTCAAATTTGTTAGTAGCTTAGTTTTAGCATCGTAAGAGTCATCAAGACTTAGTGACTGCTTCTGTTTGCATGGAGCCAAAGGTTTTCCTGGGAGTATAATTGTTAATTGCCCAATAGAACACAAGCCCTCTGTGACATTAGCAGGTATATAAGAATAAACTTTGGTTCCACAAAGCAAGAACCAACCAAAGGACAACATAATGTGTGCATATGCAAAATTGACACTAGGGGTTTTAGTACAATTCATAATATATTGATATTGAAAAAAATGAGTATATTAGGTCATGTGTCAGACTAGGTTCTCTAGAGAAACAAAACCAATAAAGCTTATATATAGAGAGAAAGATAAATTTATCCTAGGAAAATGGCTCACACGCTTATAGAAGCTGGCAGGTCCAAAGTTCTTGGATCAAACATCAAGCTGGAGGCTTTTCCTAACTCTCGCAGCTGCAGGGGCTGAGGAGCCCAAGGTTGGCAGGCAGTATACTGGTTGTTGACTCCAACAAATGATGAATCCAAGATCTCCAGGCCAAATGGTAGATTGTTTGCTCACAGACAGTTGTAGGCAGCACAACAGAATTCCGATCCACAGAATCCCAATCCACAGAAGAGTGTCTCTTTTCCCAGGATGTCCATAAATATACTGGAAGCAGGCCACACCCCTAGGGAAACTCCCTTTCAATGGATTGGCTGCTCAAAACATAT
>NW_006921891.1:50816-53255 GCF_000298275.1 Orycteropus afer afer
GAAGGGTCTGGGCCATTAGCAGTCATATCAGAATTGGGTTGCTGTAATTTTCCATTGACTTCAATCACAGGGCATGGTAGTACTAAGAGATGTCCCAAAGAATCTCCTATATTCCAGACATATTCTTCTTTACCTCCATTATGTAATGTCAATCCAATTTCCCCTTGGAAATCAGGATCTATCACACCAGATTGTACAGTAATGCCCTTCTTTGTCTGTTGATCTAGAGGCATAAGGAAGCCAAAATGGCCGGGTAGCATTCTTAATTTCCAGTTCAATGCAATCAGTATTGTGTCTCCAAGTGGGAGTGTTTCTCCCTTTGGGACTAAGATCTCCAGACCTGCAGAGCATAGGGTAGCAGGGACAGGAAGCAAAAATTTTTTGAGTGGGTCACTAGGAGTAATGGTGAGTGGTACCACTCCCATTTCCACCCTTGGTTCCTGGAGCCATGAATCCTGGCTATTGCAGAAACAGAACCATATATTGGACGCTGGTTTAGAGCATATACAGCCTCCTGGAGAACATTGCCCCAACCCTTCAAGGTATTGCCACCTAGCTGGCACTGGAATTGTGTTTTCAGGAGGCCATTTCATCATTCTATCAAGCCAGCTGCTTCAGGATGATGGGGAACATGGTAAGACCCGTGAATTCCATGAGCATAGGCCCATTGTGGCACTTCATTTGCTGTGAAGTCAGTCCCTTGATCTGAAGCAATGCTGTGTGGGATACTATGATGGTGGATAAGACATTCTGTAAGTCCACAGATGGTAGTTTTAGCAGAAGCATTGCATGCAGAGAAGGCGAATCCATATCCAGAATAAGTATCTATTCCAGTAAGAACAAAACGGTGTCCTTCCCATGATAGAAATGGTCCAATGTAATCAACTGCCACCACATTGTTGGCTGATCACCCCAAGGAATGGTTCTATATCATGGACTCAGTGTTGGTCTCTGCTGCTGGCAGATTGGGCACTCAGCAGTGACAGTAGCCAAATCAGCCTTGGTAAGTGGGAGTCCATGTTACTGAGCCCATGCATACCCTCCATCCCTGCCACCATGGCCACTTTGTTCATGAGCTTATTGAAAAATGACAGGAGTAGCTGGGGAAAAGGGATGGCTGGTTTCCAGTGAACGTGTCATCCTATCCACCTGATTGTTAAAGTCCTCCTCTGCTGAGGTCACCTTTCAGTGGGCATTCACATGAGACACAAATACCTTTACTCCTTTGGCCCATTCAGAGAGCTCTATCCACATACCTCTTCCCCATACATCCTTATCACCAATCTTCCAATAATGCTCCTTCTAAGTCCCAGACCATCCAGCCAAGCCATTAGCCACAGTCCGTGAATCCGTATATCTGGCCATTTCTTATTCCATGCAAAGTGAACAGCCATATGCACAGATCGAAGTTCTGCCCATTGGGAGGATTTCCCTTCACCACTGTCCTTTAAGGAAGTCCCAGAAAGGGGCTGTAGTGCTGCTGCTGTCCACTTTCGAATGATGCCTGCATATCGTGCAGAACCATCTGTAAACCAGGCATGAATTTTCTCTTCCTTAGTCAACTGATCATAAGCAACTCCCCATGAGGCCTTAGGTGCAGACTGGGACAGGGAAGGTAATGTGACTGGAGTGGAGACCATAGGAATTTGGGCCACTTCCTCATGCAACTTACTTGTGCCTTTGGGTCCTGCTCGAGCTCGATCTCTGATATACCACTTCCATTTAATGATGGAGTGCTGCTGTGCACGTCCAACTTTATGACTCTGTGGGTCAGACAACACCCAGTTCATGATGGGCAGCTCAGGCCTCATGGTGACTTGGTGGCCCATGGTTAGGCATTCAGTCTCAACTAAAGCTCAATAACAAGCCAAAAGCTGTTTCTCAAAAGGAGAGTTGTTATCTGCATAGGATGGCAGGGCTATGCTCTAAAATCCCAAGGGTCTGCATTGCGATTCACCAATAGGGACCTGCCAAAGGCTCCAAACAGCATCTCTGTCTACTACAGACACTTCAAGCACCATTGGATCAGCTGGATCACATGGCCCTTACTCCACATGTCAGGGACTCAATGTGGGAACTCTGCCAATTGCTCAGTGTATCTATTCCAATTATGCATTCTGGAACTGGGGAGATCACTACTGCATGGGTTCGGGTACCCACTGGACCCACTGTTAGATGCACCTTAGCTAAGACTCCATCAATAATTTGACCTCCATATGCCCCCACTCTGACTGGTAAGCCCCAATGACACTTTGGTCTCCTGGAATTAGTGTCATTTCAGAGCCAGTGTCCAGTAATCCCCGAAAAGTCTGGTTATTTCCTTTTCCCCAGTGAACAGTCACTCTCGTAAAAGGCCTCAGATCCCTTTGGGGAAGGCTGGGAGAAAGATTGACATTATAGATTTTTGGCAATGTAGTGGGGTCCTTCCGCAAAGGGACC
>NW_006921891.1:53801-55577 GCF_000298275.1 Orycteropus afer afer
CTTCACAAATTTATTCCTCACCATACTGGTGAAAGGCATGTCTTCTGGACTCTCCATTTCTGGCTCTAGCCATCTAATCTGATAAATCCATTCTAACAGGCCAATTTCCCTAAGCCTCTGGATACCTTCTTCTACATTATACCAAGGCAGGTCTGGTACTCCAACTTGACTTAATGTGGACCACCGCATAATCCATGCTTCAGTAAGCCAACCAAATAAACAATTAGATCCTTTCCTAACCTCTTGAGCTAAAACATTGAATGAAGAATCCGTACTTAGTGGGCCTTAAATCAATAAACTCAGACTGATCCAATGTTACATTCCTTGCGCCATTATCCCACACCCTCAGTAGCCATTCCCATACATATTCTCCAGGTTTTTGTCTGTACATGTTAGCAAGATCAAGTAGGTCTTTTCGGGTGTAGCATACCATCTCCTCAGTTATACTTTCTATTTCACCTTTTGGGGTTCGCTTGGACTTAACTTTAGTTATAGGTCTAGCAGCAACAATGGGTGATTGGGGCAGTTCCTGAGAACATTCAGCAATGTCTTTCATGGCCTCTGCCTCAGGCAATGGCCTAGCAGGAACAGTTGGGCTAATTCCATCAAACTGGGATGAAGGGAATGATGATTTTACAGTAATCCCTTCAGATGGGAGGGTTTCAACAGAATTTACAGGCTCCGTATCCTGATCTTCCTGATTATCTGCCCATATGTCCCCATTCCAGGTTTCAGGATCCCATTTTTTCCCAATCAGTGCCCTCACTTTAACTTCAGACACCATTCTGTGTTTGCAATTTAATTGGCATTGTAATTCAGCCACCCTTACAGTAAGACTCTGGGTTTGGCTTTCGGCAATATCAGCTCTCTTACTAGAAGAAATAAGGCTTTCTTTCAGAGCACAACTGGAAACACTGAGTTCTTTTATGCGGCGCTTAAGCCATGACTCAGCAGCCCTGAGCTCATCTCACTCTTTCATCACTTTGTCTAGCGTAAGTAGGACCAAGCAACCAGCTTCCTTATACTCCTCATGCTGACAAAATTGCAGAAAAGTATCAAATATGCGATCACCCAGAGCCTTACTTCTCACAAGTACTTGATCTATTGGTGGTGCTATTTTGCATATTAATGTTGCCAACTCACACCATGGATTAGCAGGGCCCTCTCTACTAACAGAGGCAGGGTCACAAGTGTCTTTACAATTAATGAAATTGGAGAACCAATTTAGGAAGCCCATCCTTATGATTTTGTCTCTCTAGAACCACTCTCGGTACCAAATGTGTTAGACTGGGTTCTCTAGAGAAACAAAACCAATAAAGCTTATATATAGAGAGAAAGATAAATTTATCTTAGGAAAATGGCTCACACACTTATAGAAGCTGGCAAGTCCAATGTTCTTGGATCAAACGTCAAGCTGGAGGCTTTTCCCGACTCTCGCAGCTGCAGGGACTGAGGAGCTCAAGGTTGGCAGGCAGTATGCTGGCTGTTGACTCCAACAAATGACGAATCCAAGATCTCCAGGCCAAATGGTAGATTGTTCACTCACAGACAGTTGTAGGCAGCACAACAGAATCCCAATCGACAGAAGAGTGCCTCTTTTCCCAGGATGTCCATAAATATACTGGAAGCAGGCCACACCCCTAGGGAAACTCCCTTTCAATGGATTGGCTGCTCAAAACATATTCATCTAATCCCATCATGGGAATAACCACATCACACCTGCTTAAACCACACAGAATTGTGGTCCAGCCAAGTTGACACACAGCTCCAACTATC
>NW_006921891.1:55677-69442 GCF_000298275.1 Orycteropus afer afer
AACATAGACATCCCCTGATAGACAAAACCCAATGGTGTTCAACACATTTTGTGCTAGATATTCCCAAATGTTTTCATTTCTTTGAAATGGCAGATGTATTATAGCCATGCAAAAGGTCAAAAGTCTAGCCAGTGAAGATTTTAATGATTTACCCTTTCTTTTGAGAAAGGCGTCTTTTGAATCAAAATTTCAAACCCTCAAGGGTGTCTTGGTTCTCTAGTGCTGCTATAACAGAAATACCACAAGGAGATGGCTTTAACAAACAGAGATTAGTCTCTTACAGTTTAGGAGGCTAGAAGTCTGAGTTCAAAGTGCCAGCTCTAGAGGCTGGGTGAAGGTCCGTCAACCTTGGGTCTGCTCTGCCTCCTGTTCCAGGCCTGCTAGAGGAATTTTCTGACTCACACAGTTGCTGCCTGCTGAGGCTAACGAACCCAAGATTGACAGGTAAAATGGCACAGTTCCAAGATTATCAGCAAACACGGCAGGCCACTAGTTCAAGTCCAAGAATGATGTCAAGATTGGCAGGCAACATGGCAGGACACTGAGATGAAGACTCAGCCAAATGCAGGATCCAGATGTGCCCAAGCTGGAGACCTTTCTCAAAACTTCTCCTTACATACTGGAAGTGGGCCACACCTTGAAGGCAGCGGCTGAGCTGCTCACAGGAAATTCCACCAGGGAGTTGATTTCCAATCTCATCATGGGCAATAACTACAACCAGCTGCCCAGCACTCAAAACTATAGCCCAGCCAAGCTGACACACAACCTCAACTACCACAAAGGGGTTTTAAAGTCAAAAGATCAGGAGATAACAGTGGTTTCTTTCTTTCTTTGTTTCGTTCTTTCTTTCTTTCTTTCCTTCCTTCCTTCCTCCCTTCCTTCCTTCCTTCTTTCTTTCCTTCCTTCCTTCCTTCCTTTCTTCTTGTAAGGGACACTTCTTAATATGAATATGGTGAATCCAGGGTTTTACTCCTTCAAGCTTCACTGCTGTATGAGTGGTCAGAAGGATGGTGGAGGGTCCTCTCCATTAAGTCTGCAGTGGTTTGTCTTTCCAGGCTCAGAGCAGCACTCTGTTGCTAGGCTGAAAAGGATGGGCAGGGACCTCTGATGGGTATTTCATGCATAAGCACACATAACTGTAAAGAGAAAATAATACAGCAGACAAAGAGCGCAGATACTACTGGATAAGATTCTCTCCTGTTACAAATAAATGATTGCCACTAGTTAGCCCAGAATTCTTTAGAAAGGGTTTCTCATATAAAAGCTCAAGTGAGCTTAACTTTAACTTCTCTCATGCACAATATGAACTCTAAGCAATGCAATGGGCAGATTTCTACCCAAGTGAGTTTAGTCTCTTGGCAGGTTTTCACAAACCATCTTTTTAAAATTTGGTTCATTTATTCAACCATTCCTTTGGACTGGAGTCTCCAGATGGAGTGTAATTTCCAATTAATATTTAGCTCTGACGTGACCTTTTGGATGACTTCTGCAATAAAATGTGGTCCATTATCACTTCCTATGCTTGCAGGGAGACCAAATCTTGGAATTAGTCCGCAAACTAATTTCTTCACTACTCCCAATGCCTTGCTTGTCCAGCAGGGGAAGGCTTCAACCGAACCTGTGAAAGTGTCAACAAAAACTAGAAGACATATGTGGTTTTCTACTGCCCAGGGCATTTCAGCAAAATCTCCTTGCCATTGTTCTCCAGGATACTGGCCCTGGGTTTGCACTGCATAAATAGGAGGTTTATCAATTTTAGCATTGTTTTTGACACAAATTATACATACCTTCACTACTCGCTGGGTGGTGGAACACAGGACAGGTCCCAGAATGTGATTCATTACCCATTCATACATGGCATCATACCCAAAATGTGAGGATTCATGAGCCCACTTAATAATGGCACACAACATGTATTGGGATACCAAGATTTGTCCTTGGGAAGTGCATTTCCACTTGCTGCGGGAGCTAGTGGCTCCCTATTCTTCAGTTACTCTGATTTCTTTCTCAGAGTATTCCAGCTCATTGTGGATGAAAATTGGAATCTGTAGTATAAGTGGCTTGGAGGAGGACTTGGGATTTACATGTAGCCTGGTTGGTGACTTTATCAGCTTGTTGATTACCTTGAGTAACATGGGCATCTCCTTTTTGATGGGCTTTGCAATGCATTAAAGATACCTTAGTTGAGAAGTTGATGGCGTCCAGAAGTTAAAGAACCTCTGAAGCAGGTTCTTGATATCCTGCTTGATATCCCTAGGACTGGAAGTCAGGAGACCCCTTTCTTTCCTCATGACACTATGGACATGCAAAATTCCTAAAGATATTTAGCGTCTGTGTAAACATTCACAGTCTTACCTTCTGCAAGATGAAGGCCACTGATCATGGTGATGACTTCAGCTTTTTGAGCTAAGTATTTGAGGGCATGCTGGCTGCCTCTAGTGTTTCCCAGGCAGTCAATACAGCATATTCAGATTTTCAGATTCTGTTCTCCACGAAACTGTTTTCATCTGTAAAAAGCTTTAAATCAGAATTGTCAAGAGGAATGTCAGCAAGATCAGGCCTGCTGGAGTACACTGTATTACCTGTGGGCAGTCATGTTCTGGAGTTTGCAAGGGTAACTGGGGGAGCAGAGTAGCCAATTTGAGGGTAGATTTTACTTTGATGGCCACTTCAGGTTATCTAGGAGGCTAGGCTGATAGTCATGTGCCTAGCAGTGAGCCAGTGATGTCCTTTTTGTTCTAGAATTGTGAGCACTGCATGGGGTACAAACATAGTCACAGGTTGTTCCAGGCTTAGGTTTTCTGCTTCTTTTAAAATCAGATTTGTGGCAGCCACTGCTTGCAGACACATAGGCCAGTCCTTGGCTACATGATTCATAGTTTTGGAGAAGTATGCAACAGATCTTTTCAAAGAGCCCAACTGTTTACTCAGTACTCTCACAGCTATTCCCTGATTTTCATGAACATATAGTTCAAAAGGCTTAGTCAAGTCTGTCAGTCCTAAAGCAGAAGCCAACATTAGCTTTCATTTAAGTTCCTCAAAAGTGTACTGATGTCCATAAGTCCAAATGAAAGGATCACTTTCCCTTCCTTGGTAGTCTCATACAGAGGTTTGACTAAAAGCCCAAAATGTAGCAAAACCCTGCCATTCCCAGGAACCCATGAAGTGGTTTATGAGTACTGGGAGTTGCTAAATGGCAAATTTCCTGCTTTCACTTGGGAAACAATTCCCGCTGTCCTTGTGAGATGGTGTACCCCAAGTAAGTCACAGTGTGTGTTGACACCTGGGTCTTTGCCCTGGAAACTTGATTTCTTGTCATTCTTACGATGTTAAAGTCTGCAATAGTGTTGTGGTCAGAGTTCTCCTTGGTTTCACTAGCAATAAGGGGATCATCTACATACTGTAGAAGCAATCCATTTTGCAACTGGAGGCTTCTGAGATCTCGAGCTAGAGCTGTCCTGAAGAGATCGGGTTAGTTTTTGAACCTTTGATGAAGGACAGTCCAGCATGGCTGCTATTTGTCCCCACTTTCTGGATCTTCCCATTCAGAAGCAAGTATCTCCTGACTTTGCTCCTCTTGGAGCATGCAGAAAAAGGCATCTTTAAGATCTAAGGTTGTGAACCAAGAGACATGTGCTGCCAGAGTAAACAGGAGTGTGGAGGAATTGGGAACCATGGGATGAATAGCTACAGTCATCAGATTAACTACTCAAGTCCTGGACAAATCTGTACTCACTCGTCTTGGACTACTTTACCAGGAGAATCAGGGTGTTGGAAGCAACTGGCAGGTTTGGAGAAGTCTGTACTGGAGAAATTTGGTAACAAGAGGCTGAAGCCCTCTCCGAGTCTCAAGTCCAAGAGGGTATGTTAGACATGAGGAGTCTGGGCATTCGGCAACAATTCAGCATGCACTGTTTTAGCATTCTTTGCCTGACTGGGCTAGTCATTGACCCAAACCCATGGTACCAGTGCATATAAAATCGCCTGTGCTATATCAGGATCCCAGTTTGGAAGTGCTAGCAATGCCGCTTACATTCTCCAGCCCTGCTCAGGCAGGACAGTAAGCAATAGCTTATTTTTCTAAAAGGCAATATTAGCTTGCAGTTTGAACAGATCCAGTCCCAGCAAAGGGATAGGACACTCAAGCATATAAAGAAATTCATGGGTCAGAATCTTGTCTCCTACAGAGCAACTCATAGGCTGAATAAAATTATTTGTAACCTTCTTTCCTGTTACTCTACAATGGACACTTCATTCTTTGAAAGAGGATTCTTTAAATTGTTCAGAACTGAGTATGTCACCCTGTTGTCCATAAAAAGAGTATTAATTCTCCCCCAACTTTCATTTTAAACATGGGCTCTTTGGGGGAGACTGGGATGTTTTTATTAGTCCCCAGTCACCTTCATTCTGAGTCTTTGGCAACAGATGGGACAGACGCCCTGGATAAATCTTACGGGTTTCTCTAGATTTCCTGGGGTTGGATTCTTTTCCCAGGACACCTGGCTATTTGCTTTCTCATCATTATTTCTGTTTGGACATCCTCATTTCCAATGACCTCCTTGCTTGCACCATGCACATTGATCTTTCCTAGTCACAGTTTCTCCCCTAGTTGCCACCCCCCCCCCCGGCCATTTCCAACCATTTGGGAGGTTTCTCTTTTGCCCTCAGGGTTGTCGCCAGGAGTGAAGGCTGCACTTTCATTTTTTCATTCTCTTTTCTTTCCATAACTTGGTCTCAGTGGTGAAAACCTTAAAGGGAATGTCCATGAACCGAGACAGGCTTATTCCTAGACTTCCCTCCAGCTTCTGCAACTTTTTCCTAATGGCAGGGGTACTCTGCCTGATGAAAATCATATTAAACATCCTGGTGTTTTCAGGCACTTCAGGGTCTGAATCAGTAAACTGACTGAAAGTATTACAAATTCTTTCAAGGAGAGAGGAGGGACCTTCCTCTGGTCTTTGTTGAACTTCATAGACTATTAATGCTGCACTGTTTGGAGACACCATTCCTTAACTTTGTGATGAAACAAATGCAAAAATGTGTCAATCAGACCATCCCATGAGGAGTGTTAGAGTTCCACGCAGGTTCAGTGGCAGGAAGTGCCTGCTCAGTCAGGGGAGTTATCAGCAGGGTCTGAATTGTGCAGTCATCTTGCCTCCTCCTTTGCCTTTCCCACCACTAGTCTACACTCCTCAAGAGTTACAATACTCAGCAACACCTGACAGCCAGCCCAATTTTGATTGTATGTTTTAAAAATGGAGTCAATTAAATCATGCATCCATTTTGGTTCCTCCCTATACAGAGGAAGGTTATTTTTCTAACTGAAAAGGACTGATGTTGATAAAGAAGCGTACACCCACATCATCCAAAGGGGTTGACTCCTATTCCCTCTAGGCTCAACAACTTGCTTAAGAAGGTGTATGCCCACAGTTCCCTGCCAAATTCTAACCCACTTTGGCTATGGAAGGGAGACAAAACAGCACTTCCTAAATTGGCTCCTGGAGCTGACAGCTCACAGGTGGGGGTGACTCCAGGCCAGTCTCCAGCTGTGTAAGAAGTCAACTGAGAGGCAACCAGAAGGGTAATTCCCTCTCTAGAGTCCTCTTCAAGTATGGCTGGTTTACCTAGCCTACATTTCTTCTAATATCCTTGTTTCGCTAAAAAGTTATAAAAGTTTCAACATACATCTTTTCATCCCACTTCCCTTCTTTAGTACAGAACAAATCTAATTGCAAAATAGTGTTATGATTCAGAGACTCATTTTCTGGCCAAACTACCCCCTCTTCCAACTTACACCGACACCAAGCCATCTTACACAAAAACCTCACTTTTTACTTTTTCATCAGATCTGCACCAAACTAAGATCAGTTCTTAAAAATACTACCCACAATTGTATCCATCCAAAGTGTCGCTTTGACCTTTCCCCATGGTTAAATAAAACACCTCTGGCACTGGTTCCTCGCAAGCCTCATACTGCCTGCTCTTGACTTCAATTATGTTCATAAAAGAGGTTTTACAGTTACTTACCACATGAAGAAAATGTTTTCTGTCCTATCCATGAACATCACCTTTGAGCCTGTGATCAGCCCCGGTCACTGGAGACCAAGGGGGCTCCCGTCGAATAAAAGGTCTAGTGTGCATGGAGAGAATCCATCGGGTCCTCTTGGCTGGGGGCGGTCAGTGGATGGGTGAGGCAGGGCCCTTTCGTGGTCACAAGAAAAATTGTTATTCCAAAAATGGGTCTCTGCATGGTGCTACTTGAGTCAATAAACCACACCAAATGGACGAGATAGGAAAGATTTAATCAGCTGGGCACCAATGAAGACAGACTGAGCTCATGTTCTAATAGTGTGCTCCAATTTGGAGAAAATCAACATAGGGTTTTATAGGATACAGGAAAGATCACGTCATTAGACAGGTCACATATACATTTTAGAAATTACAATCACAGGGTTTATTAAGTCTGTTTATTTTAAGTAAGAAAACCCATAAAACTTGCCTGTCAGTCCACCTGGCTCCTTTGCTGAATTTATCAGAAACATGTTTCCTTTGTTCCATAAAGAGTTGATTTATTTCATATATTAATGACTTAATTTGGCACCATAAATTCTTGGGGCCAACATTCCTGTTGTCACTTGGTGACTTGTGTTTAAGTTGAGCTATTATCACAACCCCATGAGAAATCCTGCTCAACTAAGCAGCTGCTCCTGAATTCTTGCCCCACAGAAACTATGGATAAAGGTTCATTGTTCTGAGCCACAGTGTTTTTGGGTAATTTGTTACATAGCAATAGATAACTAATACAAGCCCTGGTAGTGTCATTATTTGGGTCCAATCATTGTATTTCTAGTTCTGGAATCTTCTCCTCTTCTCTACCAATCCAACAGAAATATAAGGCCTCAAACAAGAAAACGGCACTAAAAATATTTCCTTGAACTCCTGGTATTGTTGGCTGTAATATTTGAATCTTCACCTCTTCTTTGCTGGGCCTAAAGGGCTTTTGCTTAAAGGATTTGCTGTTTGAAGCTGGTGTATGCTTTGGCTAGTCTTTTGTAGTGGCAGGAAATGAGTAAGCCAGTATCTCCAACTCACTTAAAGGACTGCATTTAACCTTTAGGACAATCCTGTGATATAGGTACTAGTTGCGTCATTTAAAGCACCCTTTGGCTAGTCTTTTTAGTGGCAGAAAATGAGTAAGTCAGTATCTCCAACTCACATAAAGGGCTCCATTTAATCCTTAGGACAATACTGTGACATAGGTAGTAGTTGCTTAATTTAAAGATGAAGGAATTGAAATATTATGCTTTACGGAGCATAATATTTCACAAAGTCTCCCAGTTGGGAGACTATTAAAAGTCTTTTGAGTTTGCCTCATAGATGTTCACTGATGGTTCATCATGGTAGAGACACAGAAAGCAAGGCATTGCGTTAGAGCTTAAATTCTAAAGAATTTGATTTGTGGAAGGCTGCAGTCTACAGTGGGAGCCCTAACTCCATCTTGAGTCTTGACAGAAGTTTAGCCACCATTTGAATTCTTTCTGACCATTAAACCAGCAATGCAGTTTTGCTTAGACGAGGCCAGGGCAAGCCCAGGCAGGGGCAGTTTGCCCTCAGGAAGAGTGTGGTTGAAAGTAGACTATGCTCACAGAAAGAACTAGGGAATTTGTCTGGGCTTGTCCTTAATGATTTACTGAAAATAGCTGCATGTTGTCTAATTTAAGTTAAAAGTTGGGGTCCTGGTGATTCAAGGCTGCATGCTCATGACTCATACCCCAACCACCACGTAGCCAGGTGATCTAAGCCCCAGAACCAATCTGGTAACCTTTTTAATCTGCATTTGAATAGTATCCTAATCATGGTCCTTTCCCTGCTTCTGTAGTCCTGCCTGCAACAGTGGTGGACTGACCTGCCACCAATCATGATCTTACAGTGATGTCCTTTCGTTTTTATCATATATAATGAAAACCATGGCTGTGAGGCGCCAGATACCGTTGGCCTCGTGCTGACAGTTTCCCTCATCTGGATGCTTGTCTTTGTCCTGTTTAAGGCTTAATAAACGAATCTCTATAAAATGTGTTTGAATCTGGGGTCATTCTCCCCCTAGTGCAACATTAAGAAGAGACCAGATACAGGGTACTGAGCAAGGGGAGAAACACGTTCTCTTTCTTTCTGAATGAGACCTCCTCAAGGATTATTTCATGAAAAGGATTTGAAGACCTAATCAAGTAGACTTGGTCGGCAATCTCCAATTCCCTTGAGGCCTTGGAAACCCTGACCAGCTTCTGAGCGAACAATGGGCCTACACATTACTACTTTCCTTTGAACTTCTTCCTCCTTTGAATGAAGCAGCAGAGGGTCTTGAAGGGCAAAAGTAGCCAATCTCTATTTTCAAAGACCCTGGGAGCTGTTGAGTGGAAAGGACTGTCTGTAGTTTTATGTTCTGGTAGCAGTTTGATAATCACCATCTGGGGAAGTTATGTGACATGGTTGAACTGATAATAGACCCCTACACATGCTGGTCTGTTCTCAGTACTACAGCCAATGCATTCAGTCCTCTGGTCACATTACTACAAGGAAAGCCTCAGTGATCTGAAGCCAAGCAGATTCTCATCCCTCCCTTGTCTCCCATGGAAGTGGACTCCAATCCTGGTTCTGCTACCTACTGGCAGTGATACCTCGACTCGGAATCTCAGTCTCATCATCTGCAAATGTAGATAAGGTGCTTTCTCAGATCTTTTCTAGTTTCATCACTGTATGATTCTACCATTCCTCTAATAAGTTCTGAGAGGCTCCAATTCCATGAAGCAAATAGATCTAACCTGTTCTATTTGTGTATCTCTATAAGTGAAGTAAGGAGCTCTGGTGGTGTAGTGGTTATGGCATCTGGCTGCTAACTAGAAAGGTCAATGGTTCGGAACCACCAGCTGCCGCTCTGCAGAAGAAAGACGGGGCAATCTGCTTTTGTAAAGATTTACAGCCTTCAAAACCCAGTGGGGGTCACTATGAATCGGAATTAACTCGATGGCAGTGAGTTTTTTGGACCTACAAGCTAAGTGTTCATGGCAACCAAGTAGTGTTGGGTGTGTGAACATAAATCTCTTTGGCTCTGAAAGGATCTAACACACCTTGTTCTTCTTGGAAATAATCTGGAGAAAATGCTATACCGCTGTTTAAAGTTGTGGCAGGTCCTGTAGTTATGTTTAAAATACAGAAAAGTTCTCACTTGAGGAAAATGCCATAATTCCAAGTAGCAAATATTTCAAATAATTTCTCTTTGGAAACAGACTGGCCAGCCTGGGCACTAACAAAGAGTATTGGAAAGGGGTTTTGAATAGGAAAATAGTAAGAGACATCTTACTTTAATTTTAACATTTTTCTGATCCAGGAGAACAAATGTTAGTCATCAAAAGCCTGACCCAAAGCGGGCCAAAGCCCGCCAGAAGCTCCTCTCCAGCAATGCAGCTTTGTCTTCTGTCAGAAAAGGACAGTCGTCAACCTTTGCCTCCTAATTTCAATGTCAAAAAGTCTCTGGCTGCAGGTGGGTGGAGGGCCAATTATTAGCAGCCAGGCTGGAAGGAACCTGGTTTGTCGATCTCACCAAAGGGGGAAGGCAAGGTTAGTCAGTCACCTTAAGATGAACTAATGTTTCATCTTCTATATTTCTCCCTCTTCTTCTCTTTATAAACCCCATCCAAGCCATTTGCCTTACCTGGAATCAAAATGATCTCCTTATATGTATAGAATAACTGCTCAGCATAAACCTTATGTTCAAATTTCATTGAGTTTTGGTCATTTTTAACAGGGGAGAAGATGTCAGAATACAAGAGAATATATGTGTGTGTGTGTGTGTGTGTGATTCAGTTATTAATTTAACAAGGAGTCATTATAGGTATAGGGAATATTTCACTTCTTTCTTTCTTTCCTCTCTGGGACATTTCCCCAAACTGACAAAACTAACAACTATTAAGGTGCCCAAACTTTGGTGGCTTTTTCTTAGAAATTCATTGTAGTTTAAGGTATTCCTAAGTGACAGTGACAGAACCACTGAGCTGAGTTTCTGTGGTTATTTCAAATGTGCAACACTGTTCGATAGAATTTTCTATGATTATAACCAGCAAATCCATGGCGTTTGTGTCCTGGAGCGACACAGCCAGTCATCCACACCAGTGTTCAAGGAAACAAAGAGAGTTTAATTAGAAGGTATACCACCAAGAGACTTATGGGGTCTTAATGACTCCACAGTGATCCACTCTGTCCACTGATTCCAAAGTGGGGTTCTTACAGTAACTGAGGGGTGGGATTTAACATGAACACAAAGTAATTTAACATTTCTTCAAAATCAGATAAAACAATAGATGATTAGTGGAGAGTGTCCTCTGAAGATTCCTAGTACAGCATGCAAGGCTGGTCTTCTTTCTTCTTGGAGATGGCACCACTGATTACTGTCAATAAAGTCCCGGTAGCTGGTCACAGGCTCATCAATGTCTGCTGACAGAAGTAGTCACATCTCACAGGACTTGGCGGAACTGATGGTTATCTATCAAAGGAAAACAAGTTAATGAATAGCATAGGGGTGAGACTAAGTCAAGATGGAGTCTGATCCTAACAATATGGAGTCAGGCCTAACAAAGCAAAAATCTTTATCCTCACATGATGATGGAAATGTCCTATATCTGAGTGTCTGATACAGTAGTCACTAGTCACATGTGGTTACTGAATATGTGAAATGTGGCTAGTTCAACCAAATAACTGAATTTTTAATTTTATTTCATTTGCACTTAAATATATACGGCCCTATGTGTCTAGTAGCTACTGTATTCTATAGCACTGACAGTCTTGATTTGTAGATGCTACTTTGACATTTTTTTGTTCTCATTCATATTTTTTGAAGTATGTTTTCTGATCAGACTGATTGAGTTCAAATCCCTGCTCCCCTCCTTACTAGTTGTGTGAGATTGGCTCAGTGACTTGACTTCTCTGAGCCACATAGAAGTTAACTGCTGCCCATGGACATGGGATGACATGAGGTGGATGGGCCTAGCTCAATCCTGTCCCTACAACCTGTCCTGGCTGAGAGGGCAGATGATGTCATAGAGAGAGCTGGGCATCTGGTCATTCAGGTTGCCTGTCACCCACAAGGCCTGTGTCTTTTCTTCTTAATCTTTGCTCCCCTGTGGCTATGGGTCATCCCTTGTAATCACAGGAGGAAAGATCAGGACCAGGTGGCCCTAAGGGGCTGAAGCAGCATCTGTCCTCCATGTGAGGGGCTGGCAGCTGGAGTGAGCTGCAACCCACCACCAGGAACAATTCAAAGCATTTGCCCCCCACTCAGCCTGCACTCCCAGGGACTTTGTCTTGTACCTGCAGAGTGGGCCCAGGCAAGTGTTCAGATTCTAAGGCATAGCAAAGATACAGAAGACCCAGTTCTTGTGCCTCTATCGCAAACAACCAGAAGATGTGGGCGAGATTGTCACTCTCAGTTTGTGATAAGGAATGTGAAGTTCAGGCTGAACTGAGATCAAGCCAGGATCTTTCCAGATCCGTGTCTGTGTACTTATCCACCACCTGACATGCACATTAAAATGTAGATTTCTGGGCCCCACGCCCAGAGATTCTTACTTGCATTTTTTTTTTTTTTTTTGCCAGCACCCTGGGGGATCCTACTGCAGGGTGTACAGACCATACTTTGTGAAATAGACCAGATTTCCCCTCACTGTGTTAAGAGCCCCAGAGTGGAGTTGCCTTAAGTCAGAGGCTCTCAACTTGGGTGATGTCCAGCAGGGGACGTCTGACAATGCCTGGAGACATTTCTACTTGTTACAACTGGGGAGGGGAGCAGGTACTATTGGCATCAAGTGATTAAAGGCCAGCAAAACATCATACAGTGCACAGGACTGTCCCCACTCGTCACCAACAAAGAATTAACAAAACAATCCATTGCCATCAAATCGATTCCAACTCATAGTGACTATAAGACAGAGTAGAATTGCCCCATAGGGTTTCCAAAGCTGTAAATCTTCACAGAAGCAGACTGCCACATCTTTCTCTTGTGGATTGGCTGGTGTGTTTGAACCAGTGACCTTTCTGATTAGCAGCTAAGCTCTTAACCATTATACTGCCAGGGTTCCCAAGAAAGAATTATCCAGCCCCAAATGTCAATAGTACTGAGATTGAGAAACCCTGCATTAAATTAAGCAAAGACTGAATCTCTGGTGCTGCTGGGAAAGGAGACTACAGCATGAAAGTAAAGTGAGGGGGGTAAAGAAAAACCAATTTCATTTTTGCCTTGGTTTCCAGGAGCCTGGGTCTGGTGATTTACAAAAAACCTAAGCCAATGATTCTCAATCTTATTGGACCCATTCCTGCTTTTTGTTACAAATATTTTGTCATAGCTCCTGTCCAATCCTGAAATGAAATGTGTAGACAGTAAAACTTATCTATGTCCAGGATGGACTAGGCAGTGTTTTTGTTCTGTTGCACATAGGTTCACTATGAGTCAAAGACGACTCGGTGGCACCCAGCAACAACATCTGCAAGATGGACCAGTCATGCTTGGTAAAGAAGAGTGTCAGTGAAAAAGAGGAAAACGCTCAATGAGACAGACTGACACAATGGCTGCAACAATGGGCTGAAATGTAGCAACGATTGTGAGGATTGTGTAGGACCAGGTAGCATTTCATTCTGTTGTACGTAGGGCTGCTATGAGTCTGAACTGACTCGATGGCACCTAATAACAATAGCAACATAATATATCATGGAGAAATTCAAAAGATAATAATTTGCAACAAAATACTATGCCTTTTGATTTACGCAGAGCTACGTTAGAAGATAAAATCATCAGATGCCTGTGCCTACTTGTAGGTTCACAAACCACGCAATAGCTACAAATGCCAATAGGTACCAGTGTGCTATATTGAGGACTCTGGTCATGTCAGGATTTTTCTGAGCCATGAATGACTCATGGTTAAATTCCATACAAAGTGAAACGTAATCTTCTGATTTACACAGTATTTGATTTCCAGAAAAACTCAATATTTATTAGAATTGTGCTAAAAATACTTTTGTGTTTATTTGTGAAATGATGTGAGCCTGTCTGCTCAGCTAACCTTGAGCAGTTTTTCACAGGCAGGAGCATCTACCAGGACGGCCAGAAGTCCTGCAGAACATGGGAGGATGCTTCGTTCTCCTGGCTTTGCAGGCAGTGAGAAGGGCTGTTTCCACTCCCCAACTGTGGCTTGTTAATGCGTAAGGCACCTTCCACATGTGCACTATCAGTGTGATGACCAAAAGCACACAGCAGAATACCCTAACTCCCCTTAGGAGTTGTACCACTCTCTGCAAAACCATTGATTTAAGGGATTGTGGAGGGTTGGTCCTATTACGCACCATTTTTGCCTTATATGCTAATTTTCTTTTTACTGGGGTAAAAACTATACATAACAAAACATTTGCCAAGTGCCCTCCAAGCAATAACTCTCTTTCCCCCCTCCCTCTTACCCCTGGTAACCACTAATAAGCTCTGGTTTCTATATATTTGCATATTTCATATAAGTGAGATCATACAGTATGTTCTGGTTCCCTAGTGCCGCTCTGACAAGAATATACCACAAATGGGATGGCTTAAACAAACAGGAGTTTATTCTTACAATTTGGAGGCTCTAAGTCCAAGTGCAAAGTGCCAGACTCTAGGGGCTGGGTGAAAGCCCCTCAACCTTGGGGTCCAGCTCTGCCTCCTGCTCCTGGCCCACTGGAGCTAGAAGCATTT
>NW_006921891.1:69732-77997 GCF_000298275.1 Orycteropus afer afer
TGGAGTTGATTGCCAGTCTCATCATGGGGAATAACTACCACCAGCTGCCCAGCCACTCAACCAGGCCCAGCCAAGTTGACACACAAACATAAATACCGCATAGTACTTCATGTCCTTTTATGACTTAATTATTTCTCTCAGCATAATGTTTTCAAGGTTAGTCCCTGTCTTCCCCTCCTCCCCCAAGGATGTAACCCAGTATATATGGAAAGTTGAATGTCATTTCTGCCTTAAAATGACTGAAATGTATCCTCTGTGCCACCCATCTCTGCCATGCAAGACCTGGGTTACAACTCTTATCAACATGCCTCTCTGTCTGTCAGATATGTGGTCCCTGGAAGTGCACCTTTTTCCTTCATATACTGACTGCTTCTTTCTAATGTATTCAGCACAGAATAGCATTATGAAGTTTAATGGACAGAAAAAATGTGCTGGAAAATTTTATATTGGTAGCTGCTGTGTAGAACTGATGAGCCCTGTCCCCCGATGCCAAATTTTAAATATTTTGAATGTGTCTCAATTTACACAATGGCTAAAATCATGGGAATCTTTCTCTTTGGCTTCCACCCCCAACCTTGTTGCTGAAACCCTTCAGAGTATCACATGGTGGTCTCCATGCCCAGGCGCAGCACAGGGATATGTGTCACATGCCAGAGACTCTGAGACATCCATAAGCTAGAGCCCTTGTGGAGAAGGCTGGCTTCCCCACCTGCCCTCTTCTCTTCTCTTTCACACTTTTGGCAGCACGTATTTGTCAATACCTTTCAGCTTTTCAGAGGGGGTCACGTCTGTCTGCCTTGGGAAGCTCCCTCAGTTGTGTGTTGATAAATGTTTAATAACCAACTCTGGAATAACAACAACCTCTATATTTATAACATTTGCCAATTGCCATGGTGTAAATACCCCCACACCATCTGATTTCAAGCTTCCAACTAGTTATCACTGAATGTGGAGTTGGGGAGAGCTGTGCAGTAGTACACTATTACGTGGGATTTCCACTATTCAGATGTAACAGACACAAATAACCCCAAGAACAGAGGTAGCAGTAAAAATCTGAAATTATTTTAGATTTACGGGTGAGTTGCGAAGATAGTACAAGGGATTCCCGTATACCCTTCACACAGCTTCCCCTAATGTTAACAGCTTATATGGTAAATTTATTGAAACTAAGAAATTAAAATTGGTACCAGCAAGTACTTTTGGGAGAGGGAGGTGACCTAGCCCAAAGCCAATTGTGCACATTGCCTAGTCTGTATGATCTACATCACAGCTTGCAATGGGTGACTTGCTATGCTGAGTTTTATTTCTTTGGAAAAAACATAGGATTTGATCGAAGTCTGCCTATGCTTATAGGATTGTGTTGCTCTGATGAATTTCATCTGTACGGTGTCTGTCAGGACAAAAAAAAAAAAGGTAAAAAACCTTTCGAGAATGGGCAGCCATTCAAAAGTTGTAAGCAGGATACTAATGTGAACAGATTTGAGTTTTAGAACAATTATTCTGGAATTGCCTAAGGCATTTGACTGCTAACCAGAAGTCTAGGAGTTCAAAACCTTTAGTCACTCCTCGGAAGGAAGATTGGGCAATCTACTTCTATAGAAACAATGCCTTGAAAACCCAAGGAGGGGTCACTATGAGTCAGAAATAACTCGATGGCTGAGTTTGGTTTGGTTTTGGTTTATGAAAACGACACATCGAGCTGGAAGAAATTTTTGTAATAGTTTAGGCAGGACATAATGAAAGTCAGAACTAAGACAGTAGCCATGGGGATGGAGAAAGCATGATGTATTCGAGTTGCTAAAGAGATGAAATCTACAGGACTCAGTGACTGACAGTAGAGCTGGGCACTGGGAGTTCAATTTCTGACTTGACGCGAACACTGGAGAGGCAATAGGTGTAAAATTCAGCTTCTGATATGTTGTTTGAAGTGCTTATGGGATCATGAAGAAACATAAATAGATCAAGTTCATCCTCAGAAAACAATTCCCACATTTTGGACTGTGGGATCACTTTGTTGGGTTCAATGTCATCCATTAAAGTTCCTTACCATTTCCTCTACCACGCAATTTAGAGGCCAAACACAACAAAGTAGAGGTCACCAGGCTTCTTTGAAAGTCCAGTCTCTCTCGTTTTAAAGGCTCATTTACACTGAGAATAAAGAAGAAGAAAGGAAAGGAGAGGGAAAGTCCTCTGTCCTTCCCTCCTGCTCTTTCCATCCAGGACAACAAGGCAGGGCTGAGCAGCATCCTTATCCTTCCCAGACTCCCACGGTGGACGCCATTGGTGAAGTGTCTCCATGTTGGCCTGAACTTGCTCGTAGCTTTGGGCTACTCGCTTGGGTGTAATCTGACACGTGATGTAATAGTTGTCAGCTGTCTGGATTGATTGTTCCCAGCTGTTGGACCCTCTGCTCAGTGTGGAGCAGGAGGAGGGCGTTTCAAACCTCCCCATCTGTTCCTGGGGCCTTCCCACTCATCTCTTGTGCACTTGAGTCTCCAGCCATGACAGATGGCCCTTTTTCAGTATTATAGATAATTTTTCTCTGATCAGAGTCTGGGCCCCAATTTGTACTCAGCATTTTCAACTACCCGTCTCCACTTCCATTGCCTTAGGCATTTATGGAGATTTACATATACTACACATGCCTACATTAGTGTGTGCATGCATCTAATGACCACTATGCACACCCATACTCAAAAAACTAAAACTCACTGCCTTCGAGTCGGATCTGACTCAGAGCGATCCCTCCTTGGGTTTCCGAGGCAGTATCACTATGGAAGTAGATTGTCCAACAACCTTTCTTCCGAGGAGTGGCTGGTGGGTTTGAACCGCCATTCTTCTGGTTATAGTCAAGTGCCTTAGGCACTACGCCACCAGAGCTCCTCACACATACATAGTTCGTTTTTCTTAATTTTCACACACAACCACCCAGCTTATAAAGAGTATCTCTAGGGCACTCCTGACCTAGAGGTGGAGTCTCTACAATGGCTGTGGGTGAACAATGAGAGGGCCTCTGTGGAGGATCAACTCCAAAACCCCTCTCCACCACACTTGTGAACACTTGAACCACACAACTTCTAGTCAACCAGTCCAAGGGTCAATTATATATCGGTATTGCCCCAGTCAAGCATCTCTCTCCATTTTTGGCTCTGAGAACCTCAGCTCTGTTATTATGATTGTCGATTTCAAACAGTGTGGGAATTTTCCTGAGTGGTTGAACACTATCAGCAGAGAGTATGCATGGCAGGTGCAGCCCTAAGCCGGGAAATGCTACTCTCCTCAGCAAACATGGCACTGGTTTCTGTCAATGTGTTTTCCAGCACACCTGCTATCACAGTCATCTTCATGGATGAAGGGATGGAATTTGTACAAATGGTTCACTTACTCATGGGAACATTTCAGCATACTAGTAATATCATTTCTTATTTTATGTCTAATTATCAGCACTGGTTTTTATTTTATTTTATTTTTATTTTTCAATGGTGATGTTAGTGGTTTCCTCCAAGACTTGGCACCTACGATAAGGCATTTGACTGCTAACCAGAGATTGGTGGTTCAATCCCACCAGCCATTCTGTGGAAGGAAGTCTGGGCAATCTACTTCCATAAAGATTTACCACCTCAGAAACCCAAATGGGGTCGCTATGAGTCAGAATCAATGCGATGGCAGTGAGTTTGGTTTGGTTTAGCAACCTTAATGCTTCATATATTTGACAAAATATCACTGTGCTGCAGAGGTACTCATGCAGGGTTGATTCCCCTCCCCTACCCAGGAGGGATATTCCAAAATGTCTGGAGACTTTACTGGTTGGCACAATGTGGGGGTGGGAGTCGCTACTGGCATCTCAAGGGTAGAGACCAGGGATGAAGCTTAACATCCTACAATGCACAGGACAGCCCCAACAACAAAGAATCACCTGTCCCCAAATATCAACAGTGCAGAAATTGCAAAACCCTGTTTTATTGGAGAGTGCCCATCCATTATGCTGCTGCCCCTATAGATGGTAATGCTGATGGGCCTTGAAAAGGAGAGGCCATGGGTAATAATTTTCCAGGTACCAGGCCATCATCTGCTTCCACAAGGTTTGGACCTGGGGTAGGGCTTACTCTAGAAACCAAACGTTTATCATGACTGTATTCAGGAGGCAGCCAGCAGCATCCAGGGGCTGGCATGGGCAATGGAGTTGTCTGTTTTGCCAGATGATTCAGATCTCATTTTGGTGGGTGTGCTGGGACCTGGGATCTTCCCCTCCTTCTTCAGTGATTCTCTCAGGACTTGAGGGATTTTCTTAATCTATAGCCCCCCGTTGCAGCTTCTTAGGAAGCAAAATGGAGTTGATATGCATAAAAACAAGTGGAAGGCCTTTTAAGATCCATTTCTCTGGTTAGAAAAAAATGTATCAGTGTAAAGTGCTGGGCTCAGGAGGAAGGCATGACTCTGTGAAGGTTTTCATGGGGGTCTATCCACCTTCTTGTTCTATTAAGCCACACTATTTGTACAAAGCCAGTCTCACTCACCTTTTATTTTCTCTCATCTGTGGAGCCAAAAATCAAGGGAGGATTTTTTTGTTGTTGTTGTAAGCCCTCGTTAAAAAAAGCTACCTCTCTCTCTCTCTCTCTCTCTCTCTCTCTCTATATATATATATACATATACACACACACACACATATACATATATATACATATATATATATTCTCCTCTTCTTTTTATTTTCTTCCTTTTAGGAACACTGAGAATGAAAATGGAGAGAAAGGAGAGAGAGCTTAAGGAAGTTCTTTGAGGAAGAAAGGAAGAGAGAGGCAAAGCAGAGCGCAAGGGAGGGCTGAAGGAAGAGAGCGGAGAAGAGAGAAAAGTGAAAGAAGGAAAGGGGGAAGAGAGAGGGAAAATGACACGAGGCGTAGAAAAGAAAGATGGAGCAGAGGAGGGAGAGGAGGAGGAGGGAGCAATATATATTCTTTGAAAAACCATCAATGACCTAAAACCCCACCTTTTGAAAACAGCATTTCTGAATTGCAGCATTGTAGAAGGATGACATTTCAGTTTTTTTCTCTCACCCCAAAATGTCATGCTGCTCCTGGAGATAGAACACCGAGTGGCAGACCCTAGTTAGGTGGACGTGTGATGTTTTGCAAGCAAATGTTTGAAGGATAAAACCAGGTGATCTTTTCTTTTGCCTCTGGTCAGCTGCTAGTACTTGTCGAGTCCTCAGTAAGAGTCTGTAAAAAATGCCAGCATTTTTAGGTGGGAATGAGGGATTGTGGTTACATTTTTAAAAAAACAATTGCCATTTTTTAAGAGATAAATGTTTACCAATTTATGGATGAAATTATATAATTTCAGGAAAGTTATTTGGGGATTCTGAGGGAAGAGTATTGTGGTACATATATAAATAAATTACTTAATACAGCTCTTCTAGTAATGATCTTCCATTTTGTGATGTAACTCCTAGCCTCTATGCCTGTGGGTATGGTCCCATTTTGAAGTGAGTTGTCCATTATGTTAATGAGGCAAGATTAAGGTGGGATATATCTGAGTCACTGCCTTACTAGAGGGTATGACTCAAGTCACCACCCTTAGTTTCCTTGAGGGTATGGTCTGCATCCAATATATATGAATGCTCCGGCCAAGTTCTCTCTCTTGCTCTGGATCCTGCACCTGGTTCATCATCATCTGACCTCCAGTTCTTGGGACTTGAGTTAGCAGCCTATCATCTGACCCGATTCACCAGCTTCCACAGCCTTGTAAGCTAGTAACTTACTGTCTGACCTGCTAATTTGGGTTCATTAGCCACTGCAACCACATGAGTGAGGAGAATCCTCTAGACTGATGCCTGACCCACGGGTTTGGGACTTGCCAGCCCCCGCAATCATGTCAGCGGTTTCCTTGGCAGTTCATGAGTTCTGTGAGACATTGTAGCAAATTATGGAACCCTAAGATGAGAGGCAGAGTTGATATTAGAGATGATGGAGTGGTACAGCAGTTTGGGAAAGTTGGATATTTGAGACATCTTTTACATCCACCTCACAGGGCCAGCCTTATGCTGATCCTTCTAAAAGAAATTACCCATGCATCTTTTGTTTTGTCTCTAGTCAGCTTATAGTACATTTTCTAGTCTTCAGTAGGAAATAGCTAACATTTTTACCTTCAGTTAAAAATGCTAGCATTTTTAACTAAGATAAGGGTATTATAGGGTGCTCTGGTGGTGCAATGCCTAAGGCATTTGACTACTAACCAGAGAGTTGGTGGTTCAAACCCACCAGCCACTCCACAGAAGGAAGATGGGGCAATCTACTTCTGTAAAGATTTACTGACTTGGAAACCCAATGGGGGTCACTATGAGTTGGAATTGACTCAGTGGCAGTGGATTTGGTTTTTGGTTATATATTGGGCAATCCTACTTCCGTAGTGATACTGCCTCGGAAACCCAAGGAGGGGTCGCTATGAGTCAGGGCTGACTCGACGGCACATAACAACAACAACAACAACATATATATGTGTGTGTGTGTGTGTGTATGTACACACACACACATATAATTTCAGGAAAGTTATTTGGGGGTTCTGGGAGAAGGGTATAAATGAAATAATGTTTGCCACAAGTTAATAATTGTTTTCAACTGGGCAGGTGAACATGAGGCTATACTATATATGTTAATTGGAATGGTCCAGTAGAGATGAAGCTATTGATGACCAAGAAGAGAGAAGAACTAGCCTAAGGAGCAAACATTTAAGGAGGTGAAGGGAGGTGGATTTCAGAGATTGAAGTCTCTCAAATCTTCATCATAAACTCAGAGATTGAATCTTGAATATGTTGTAAGTATTCACCCTTCACCCTGGTCACCTTGCCAACTCTGGGCGCATTTAGAAAATGAGGGAAGACATTTCTAAGCCATATTAATTTATATTTTGGCTAGATTTTGCTCCTGGCTGCATTTTTCAATGTACTGTGAGCCACATTGGACGTATTTGGCTACCTTTAAATATCAAAGGTCTATTCAAATTTTGAACCAATTTATTGTTTTTCTAATCCTGACCTTACAAGGCTGAAATCTGGGCCAAAGTGATCAAAGTTTTGAGAATAACATTTTTGTTGATGTCATTTCTTACTCCCCCTCAAAGTAATGAGTTGCACAGGACTGCAATATTTCTTCCTTTCTTAGGTCAGAGTGGGTGAAACTTTCAAACTGCTATCACTTTTTCCAAATAGTTTCACTCATTTTTACTCCTAATTAATCTAGAGTATTATGTAGCAACCAAATAAATAGTCTCCTAAAGAAAGCATCCTTTCCTTGGCTGTTTCAAAAAACTCTGCTGACTCATTTGCAGTTGGACTTAAGGACTTGAAAAGTTTGTCAGACACAGAGTGCCAAAGAAGCTACACATCAACCAATTCTTCTGCTTTCCCAACCCTATCAAATGGGAAGCTCACTACAAGCCTTGCTTTGGGTTTTCTGTGTCTGGTCAAATGAGGGATTTTAGCAGCTCTGGGAACCACTTCTAAAGAATACATTGCACAATGTAAAGATTCAGTTGCTATGCTTTTTTCTTTTTTCTTTTTTTTTTTTTTTGCCTCTTGTTATGTGCCGTCGAGTTGGGCCCAACTCATAGTGACCCGTTTTGCCTCTAGAATTCCTTTAAATATGTATCAAGTAATCTTTAAGTTCAGGTCCCAGGTTCACAAGAACTGGATTGTGGTCACCTTGGTTGCCCCTGCCTTACTGGGTATTTCTTTTGAAGACTCTAGATGATCTGACTCACCAGCAAAGGTGTGATGTGGGGGCTAATCACTGGATAAAAGCATGGTTGGGGCACGAGTCCCAGCATCCAACAGGAATAGATACAGCAGTGGCAGCAATTACACTGAGCTATTCCACACTACGCATACACACAAACACACACACAAGAATCAAAATGATAACAATCACATGGAACTCAATTTGCAAGAGAAAGCTGGTGAAATCTGGCTAAGTTGAAATGGGAATGTAAATGTTTCCAGCTGAAGTCAATGGAAGTGATAGCTTTCCTTCTACTGTTCATTCCTGAGGTGGTGATTTTGGCTGCTATGCAGCCAGGTGTTTGGATCTGGTCTAGCTTGTGCTTATATTTTCTTACTTAGTTACTACAGTATAGTGAATTACTTCATATGGGCCTTCTAGCCATAGTCCTTGTAACTCCCACCAAATGATTGGGTGAGACTGTGTCAATAAGGTGCTTGTGGCCCACCAAGGGGAGTAGACAGCATGCTAATAATGCAAATAATGTGCATGG
>NW_006921891.1:78172-85446 GCF_000298275.1 Orycteropus afer afer
CTCTAAAGAAGGGATTGGTCAGTTTTGCCATCCTGCTAGGCTTAAAGGAAAGCCAAGTGCAGAGCAAAGATGGGGGACCTGACTACCACCAAGAAGAAGAGACAGGAGTGGAGTATGTCCTTTGGGCCCAAGGTCCCTGCACTGTGAATCTCCTAGACCCAGGAGACAGAGAGCTGTAACACTGGAGGGGGCCAGAAGCAGTGGTAGAGAAAGAGTGGCAGCAGAGCCAGGAGACAGCACAGCGGGCTGGAGGCCTACAGAATGACAGAGCTGAGCACCTCCAGGCAGGAGGCTTCTTGGTGGAGTGGGGTGGCTCCCTTATTGGCAGAGCCAAAGAGCTTTGTAACACCTGCCCGAGAAGGCCCTGAGCAGGCAGAGGGTGAGAAGAAGCTGTCCTGATTAAGAACTGTATTCTGATTTGTTCCTGCTATTTATAGGTTGATCCTGGTCCTGAGTTGTGTCTGGTTACTTCCCTAACCAACCCCATAATCATGAGTATGGTCTATGAGTTCTGTGTGGCCATGGCACCGAATTATCAAACTCAGCAGAAAAGTAGAGAGTGCTGTGGGAGGGACAGTTGTGGTCAGAACTGGTTTAAAAAAAAAAAAAGAAAAGGGTTGGGGAGAGGAGGCATGTCTGACCTTTTCTTCATAGGAATCAGTCTTGGGCTATTGATCTTGATTCTCCTTCCCCCTTGTGAAGTTAGAAGAAGTCAGGTACCACTACCATGACATTTTACAATTACCTAATTTATTTAAGTACTATGAATCCTTCCCATGGTGGTATGCCATATTTGTTTCTACAAGTGGTTAGTCATTAAAATCATGCCTAGTACTGTAATTCATAGTTGATCTTCAGATTATAGACAATGGGATTTTCTTCTGCTTCCTTGATGGGAATTTCCACCCTTCAGAAGACATGCCCTTCAAAAGTTCAGTAATGGAATTTTCCTTAGTTCCTAGAGTTAGAGATGGGAAACCAATTAGACAATCACCAACCAATTAACAAAGGACACATGGAAAAGGAACTCAGAAACTAGAGTAGCGTGAGGTCTAGCTTTGACTATTTATTTTTATTTGGTTAAATCATTTCAATTTTCTGGGCCTCAGTTTCCTCATCTATAAAATGAGTGTTAGGATATTAACCACTAAGGCACTTTGAGTTTTTCCATTCTGATGGTATATCTATTGAAGACTACTTACTAGGTACAGTTTCATCTATGAAATGCAAAAATTTCTAAGACACAACAGCTTCCTTTGGAATATTTAAAATCTCACTGGAAAAAAAATCATTCAACTAGAAAATAAAGGTACTAAAATGCTACGTTACATGGTAGTGATAAGCAGGTGAGAGGTGCTCTGTTCTCAAATTTGAAGGGGACTCCATTTTGGCTGATGTTTGATGGGAAATATATGCAGAGGAATATACTGAGGATATGTCCCAAATGTTTATTCTAACTAAAATGGATTCATCCCCAGGGGTCAGAAGGCAACATAAGAGTAAGGGCCCTCACAATCTAAAATTTCCCAAAGGGTGTACATTGCTAGCAATGCAATGCAATATGGGCTCATTTCCAGAGGAACTTAAAAGCGGTAAAGGGGATTGGGTACGTTGAATTGCATTGGTTAAAGAAGGCTTCCCAAAGAGGTAAAAATTGAGATGGGGTTGGGATTTTGGAAGGAAGCTGCTTGAATTTAAATCAATATGTTTTTCATGAGTATGATGATATAGTTTTTACAGGCAGGGGAAGTTGTTATTTGAGGGAGACCCATTGTGGTTGGTTTATCATGGCCGCCAAACTGGTGGGAAAATAAGTTGAAGCTGCTCTTTAGCTCAGTTGTATCCTTTTACTTAACAAGTAAAGGAAATCTATGATTGCAGTTGAAATTAATGGTTCCCATACATGGGTAGGTGGGGCTCAGTAATCTATAGTTTAAAAATATGATTCTGGTGTTCAGCCAGATTTAAGAGCCAGTGCTTTATGTATTAGTCATATCTCCATTGGAGCACTGTGTTCAAATTGGGAACTTTTAGTTCAAGGGAGAGATGTAGAACCTGGAGAGAGTCCAGTAAAAAGCAATACAAGTCATTAAAAGTTAGGATGGTGGAATTATAGGAAAAAAATGGCAAATGAAACGAAGAAAAGAAGGCTGAGGGATGGATTAGACTTTAAATATACAAATCACTACCATCTGGGTTGTAGTTGATAGTTGTTCTCGGGGTGCATCCAGAATGAGAAACACGGGAGAGAGCAAAAATGGAAGCAATAGAGCTATAAAACAGACACACAGGCAAGGTCCTAGCAGAGCACTTGTAACCTGCCTCTCATTACCACATGATGTGGCATCTGTGAAATTCTGGGAAGTTGAGAGGAGATTATAGTATCTGTGTCGATGTTTTAAAGGTATACTTTGCATCGATTTCAAAAGATGGCAAAACATTATCCCTTTATTGCTATTCAGATGACTCAAGTCTGCCCCTTTATCCTCCTCTACCAAGGGACCACAAGCCAGGACACACTTGCAGAATTTATATTCCCATGACCAGGGGTCCTGGTAACTGTGGACACTTTCCATGTGCCTGGGGGGGAGAGGCACTTTCCATGTGAATAGGGAGGCAAAGGTTTTTTCTGCCCCTATAGTTGTTGGAGGAGAGAGAAACTGCATTGAGTTTTTATACTTCTCTAACTCTGTAGCAGGTGGCTGTGATGCTGGTTCATGGCCTTGATTCACAAGGTAGGACCGAGCCTGGAATTAGATCATTGAATGGTGGATGGGAAGGAATTTTATCTATACACTCTAGTCTAGTGTTTCTTAAGGTGTGTTTTGTGAAACAGTAAGGGTGGGGGTATTAATGGGTGTTCCATTAAAAAAGAAGGAATTCTGTGGTAATATAAGTTCATAAAATGATGGCTTCACAAGTTAAACAGATTTATTATTTTCAGGGATTCTCAGAAGCTTGATTCTTCCAGTGGGACATAGTAAAAGTGCATAAAGTGGCATATCTTACCAGTTCATTTCTCCTTGAAGTATGCTTTGAGAAAAAAGGGATGATTTGGAATATCCCTTTCCCCTGTCTTTTAATAATAGCATCTTTTTTAAAATTAAAGATTCTATAAAAGAATTCTGATCAAAAGGGGGAAATGCAAAACAAATGAAAATTCTCATGGAATCTAGACTTTCTGGAGCCATTGAGGCTGGAGGAATCCCTGAAACTATTGCTCTGAGATAATCTTTAAACCTTAAATAAAATTTAAAAAAAAAAAAAAGCCCTTAAAGTCTTCTTTAAACCAAACAGTAAGTTAGCTTATTTATTTAAGAATAGTTGCCTCAAGTGAATGCATAATATGTTCTAAGAAGAATGTTTGCCTTGAACATTGTGCTCTTTTGAAGAATTATCTATTTGGGAGCAAATTGACAAAAGCAACCGGAAAGAATAGATAGGAACCTCAGGGGGCAGTGAGTTTATGTTAATAGGTGAGGACCAACGTAGGAAATGAGGGTGAGAATGTTATACAACTTAAAGAATGCAATCAATGTCACTGAATTTTACATGTAAAAATTGTTGAATTTGTATATGTTTTGCTGTGTATACTTTCAATGACAATCATACATATATAGCCATTCCTTGGAAGGAAGACTGGGCAATCTACTTCCATGGAGATACCGCCTCGGAAACCCAAGGAGAGGTTGCTATGAGTCAGATCCGACTTGATGGCAGTGCGTTGTATTTTGCATTGTTACATATATATATACATATATACACATATATACATATGTATATATATACATATATATGGCACATAACAACAACACCAGAGCTCCTAACTTACTGAATAGAAATTATTATGTATGTATATGTATGTGTAGGTATGTATGTGTGTGTGTGTGTGTATATATATATATATATATATATATATATATACACATACACAGAGAGAGAGAGAAAGAGAGCGAGCAACCCAATGTCCAATGACATAAATGGACTTAGTAACAGATAGTGGTGCAGAAACAAGTCTCCTAAGTTCTTTTTGGAGAGTACATTTTTCAAGACTCCACTCTGTCAAAACTATACCCATGTGAGCTAAATAGGTACCATATCCAGTGCACAGACAGTCCACAGATTACAAACAAGTTCTGTTTCTAAATCTGTCTCTAAGTCAAATTTTTACATAAGTTGGAACAGTTAGGTATGATTCGTCTCTAATGTTAGTCAAATGTTTATCTTAGTAAGTAGTATATAGTGTACCTTTCTATGCATAAAAAACATTAAAGACACACTTCCAGATACACTAAAACATCTTTAACATAAAATACAGTGATAATAGTAATGTTTTGATGTACATCTAAAAGATTCAGAGTAGTAAAAACCAAAACCCAAAACAAAAAACAACCACAAACTGACACCAAATAATTTCCATGTTTTAGATTGTGCCAGAGCTTTTTAGAGTTTTCCAAAGCCAGTGATGTTTGTGCCTATTGGAGAGGCCCAAGAAGTGGACTCCTGTTGTCTGTGGCTTGGGTTGCAGAGACAGCATGTTTGGAGAGTATATTTTAGCTGTTTTCATGCTGAGATGAATAGGCTATTTGAAGTGAAGGGCGGACTGGTAGTTCCTATTGGAATAAAAGGAACATAAATTTGTTCATGCCAAACTGTGAACACAGTTAGACAATGCACCGAAGGCAATTTTCATTTGGTAATTACTGTCTTTGTTCAGAAGCTTTACCAATGCTAACTGATTGAAAAAGCTCCCAGAATAAAATAGTGAAAGGACACAGCTCTCTCATTAGCCTAAACTGCTTTCGAATTGTTTTTGCCTTATGTGGCATTTTGTTTTTCCTTTGAAACAAAGAGTTAATGTGCTCTTTAATTTGTGTATTTAAATTCAAGGGAACAGGAAAAGATCATTATCCCTCATCTTCCTAACCTTGCCTAGATGGGGCCTTTGAAATGAGTCCAACAGGCTTTCCTATTTGAGTGCCTTAAATTTATAGCTGCTTCATGAAAGGGGAGAAGAACTCTGGTGGAGTAGTGCCTAAGGCATTTGCTAACCAAGAAGTTGGCAGTTTAAACCGACCAGCTGCTCTGCGGAAGGAAGATGGGGCAATCTACTTCCGTAAAGATTTATCTCCTCGAAAAAATCCCATGGGGGTCGCTATGAGTTGGAATTGAGTCTATGACAGTGAGTTTGGTTTTTGGTTTGCATGAAAGGGCAAGAGTCAGCAAGCAGGCCATGTGGCTAGAGAGTCTACTGAAGACAGGAGGAAGAAAGGAGGAATAAAGGCTGAGTTCTCAAGAGAAGCAAAACCAGGCAAGCTTGTGTGTGTATACATATATATTTGTATGTGTCTATCTATCTATCTATCTATCTATCTATCTATCTATCTATCTATACACACACACACACACACACATACATACATACACACACATATGTATATAGGGAGCACTAGTGGCACAGTGCTTAAGGCATTTGACTGCTAACCAGAAGGCTGGTGGTTCAAACCCACTAGCCACTCCTTGGAAGGAAGGAAGGTTGGGCAATCTACTTCCTTAGTGATACTGCCTCGGAAACGCTTGGTATACCTGAGCCATTGTTACAGCCACTGTGTCAGTCCATCTTGTTGAGGGCCTTCCCCTCTTTCATCGAGCCTCCAGCTTACCAAGCATGACATCCTTCTCCAGGGAATGGTCCCTTCTGACAACATGGCCAAAGTAGGTGAGATGAAGTCTGGCCATTCTCGCTTCCAAGGAGCATTCCAGCTGCACTTCCTCCAGGAAATATTTGTTAGTTCTTTTAGCAGTCCATGGTACTTTCAGCATTCTTTGCCAGCACCACAACTCAAAAGCATCAACTCTTCTTCAGTCTTCCTTATTCATTGTCCATCTCTCACATGCATATGAGGTGATTGGAAATATCATGGTTTGAGTTAGGCACACCTTAGTCTTCAAAGTGATGTCTTTGCCTCTTAACACTTTAAAGAGGTCTTTTGAAGCACATTTAACCAGTGCAATACAAACCAAAAACCAAACTCACTGCTGTAATGTTGTATCCGACTCATAGCGACCCCTCCTTGGGTTTCTAAGGCAGTATCACTATGAAGTAGATTGCCCAACCTTCCTTCTGAGGAGTGGCTGGTGGATTTGAACCGCCAGCCTTCTGGTTAGCAGTCAAATGCGTTAGGCATGAGGCCACCAGAGCTCCCCAACCAGTGCAACCGGACAGCTGTTTCCATGGGTGTTGATTGTGGGTCCAAGTAAAATGAAATCCCCAACAACTTAAATCTTTTCTCTGTTTATCGTGATGTTGCTTTTAAAACATGGTACATTTAAAAGTGATTTTTACAGGATTCTCTTTCTCTAGTGAAAGGAAAAAAAACATTTCTGCAAGTAAATCAGAAATTCATTCCTTAGTCCATGGCTCAGCTTCTTTTCAAATCTTCCAGAGTGCCATGTAGTTTACCAGTGAAGGACTGGGTTTGACTAATACTTCCTCTGTTAATAATAACTCGAGCTTAAGCAGATGAAAATGCTGTTCTAAATCATTCTGAAGCCTAATTGTCCATGACAGTTTTACATGAAGTCTAACTATTTCTAGAGACAAACTCTCTGTGGACAAGACACTATTCACCTGATTTATTGCTTCCCTGCTGCCATTTACGAAAGCTTTGCAGCTAGAGAATGGCCAGGAGATGAATCAGCTGCTTTTCCATTCCTTGGCAGGCTTTCATTTGTCATGTACTGTCAAGTGTGTTAGAAACATCCACCTAACAAGAGAGCACTTCACTCAGATTTCAGCACTAGTAAGGACACTTAGGTCCTGTCTAGTTGAAAGCTAGAATTAATAAGGTTCCAGAAGACAGTAAACCCCAGTGGATATGCCTTTCTTGCTCCTGTTGGTGTGTGGAGCACATGTTGGGTCATGAGCTTTGTACTGAGTCATTACAAAGCCAACCCATTGCCTCATGCATGCCTTGGCAGTAGTTCATGACACACACCCTCCCTAATCCTCACTTGGTTGACTCCAAAAAGGTTATGTGAGTTTATTGAAGCAAGCCCAAGGGCTGCTAAGGATCTTGGAAAAAAGGAAGCCAGTAGAAGGTCTTTTTGACATCTCAAAAAGCTCTTTAGAGATGTTCTCATGAGGGGATGACTCAAGGTGGCCTTCTCCATATTGGCTGTTTTTTCCATGGTGGCTGTAAGAACAGGGCCTATTTGAAGGGTCGGTGAGAGACAGCATTGCCAGACCCAGCTCTGCTGTGCCAAATCTAAGG
>NW_006921891.1:85906-91102 GCF_000298275.1 Orycteropus afer afer
TCTGGAAACTGTCCTGGTGGAGACAGATTCTTCCACGCTTGCCCCCAACCTGGTATCGTGTCTGAAGGATGTAGTGGGAGCTTACCTACTGCTGATCTCCCAGGAGCTTACCTTCTATCTGTCTACCCTTGGTTAAGTAGGTCCCCTTAGGTGAGCTGTAAGCTTTGTGCTACAGCTGCTGCCAGTTAACACCATAGCTGAGGAGACCATGAGGTTCCCCAGCTGGCCATTTTTATACTCCAAAACGCATGTGGCACACTACATAGGCAAGCCTCAGGCCTCAGAACGTAGGGTAGTGGAAGCTTCATCATGCCCCCTCCTCTCCTGTTACCAGGGATGAAACTGGGCACCCTCAATTCATTTATATGTATTAAGTATGCCCTGTATTTAGAAAAACAGAAGATATCTTGATTACTCAGGACTTTCTCAGGAACCAGAGATGAAAAGCCAAACTTAGTTCTTTGTCTCACTGGTGGCAAAGCTATGTTGGCAAGAAATTCATATTATCTTGAGAAAACATTACTGGTGCACATCAAAAATGGGTAGGGGGTGTGATAGAGATTGAGAAGAGAGATAAAGGCCCTCTCCTTTAGCATCCCCCCACCCTTGGCAGGGGCTTCTGAGACCTTGGATTCCTAACTCAAGTGATCATGTGTCGACCTGGAATGGGGCCTGGAGTTTTCCAACAGCTAGCTCTCCCTGGAGTAAAGAACTCAATAGTGATGGGAGCAGAATAAGTATATACTGTGGAGGGTAACAGGTTCCATTAGTATCATTGCTCAAACATTTCTAAAAGATTTATTGCCTGTTCTTTGGTTAGTCAAAGCCCATCTTTCCTGTTAACTTCTGTCTTCACCATAAAGCTTTCCATAACTGTCCCAGATCTTATTATTTTGTAATTTTCAGTCTTCTAAATGTCTTCCTTAAATGAAAACAGCTACTCTATTTGTATGGCTTTCCCACAGCTGCTGCTGTAACAAAACCAAAACCAAAACCCACTTCCATCGAGTCGATTCTGACTCACGGTCACCCCCATTGGGTTTCCGAGCAGTAAATCTTTACAGAAATAGATTGCCCTGTCTTCCTTCCATGGAGTGGCTGGTGGGTTTGAATTGCCAAACTTCTGGTTAGCAGTCAAATGCCTTAGGTACATAAAATAACAGAAATCTATTCTGTCACACTTCTGTTTGAATTCAGTGTGTCAGCAGTGTGTCACCCTCTGAAGACTGTAGAGGAAGATCCTTCCTTGTCTTTTCCAGCTTCTCGTAGCCCTAGTGAAGCCAGCTAATTTAGATCAGTTAAGGTAGAGAGAATGCCTCTTATCACTCCTGGGGATGGAACCTCTTCAGTCTATTGTGCTGGGCAGATAATCTGAGAAGCTGGCCTATATGAAGAGGAGCATAGCATGAGTATTGGAGGAAGACTCATTAACAACCTGTGATATGCGGACGACACAAACTTGCTTGCTGAAAGTGAAGATGACTTGCAGCACTTACTGATGAAGATTAAAGACTTCAGTCTGCAGTATGGATTACATCTCAACATAAAGAAAATGAAAATTCTCACAATTGGACTAATAAGCAGCATCACAATAAATAGAGCAAAGGTTGAAGTTGTCAAAGATTTCTTGTCTTGGCAGCAGCCAAGACTTCAGACAGCGTATTGCATTGGGCAAATTTGCTGCAAAAGACCTCTTTAAAGTGCTGAAGAGCAAAGATGTCTCTTTGAAGACTAAGGTGTACCTAGCCCAAACTATGGTGTTTTCCATCACCTCATACGCATGTGAAAGCTGGACAGTGACTAAGGACGACAAAGAAGAGTTGATGCTTTTGAATTGTGGTGTTGGCAAAGAATATTGAAAGTACCATGGACTGCTAGAAGAACTAACAAATCTGTCCTGGAAGAAGTGCAGCCATAATGCTCCTTGGAAGTGAAAATGGCCAGATTTCATCTCTGGAGAAAGATATCATGCTTGGTAAAGTGGAGAGTCAGTGAAAAAGGGAAAGGCCCTTAATGAAATGGATTGACACAGTGGCTACAACAGTGGACTCTGGTATAGCAAGTATCGTGAGACTGGTGCAGGACCAGGCAGTGTTTCGTTCTGTTGTACACAGGGTCACTATGAGTCGGAGCCAACTCAATGGCACCTAACAACAACAACACACAGCAATCAGCCAAACTAGAAACACCTCCACCTAGCTTCCTGCTGATCCTCCTGCTTACAGATACCTTTCAGCCATAAATGCCAAACTGGTCTCAGCTAGACCTGGGAGCAGGCGTAGAAAGAACAATTTTGCCCTCTAACTGAACCCAGAACATTAAAACTCATGTCAAGGAACCAAAAATCACTGGAACTGGGTCATTGGTGCTACATGGACCTATTGAAGAAGTTAGGGGTCCATCAGCCACTTCTGTGCTAAGCTATAACCCCATACCCTATGAATAAGGCATGACACCTTCCCAAAATTTTTGAATATGTATAATTCCTCACTTCCCCATTTACTGTAAAAATTCTCTAATTATTTCTGTTTGGGGAGATAGACCTTTGAGAAAATATTCTTGCTGTCTCCTTTCTCATGCTGAGAAATAAAATGCATCCTACTCGGGCTACTTATTTCACTCATTCTTTTTTGCATTGTTACCCATTGCATTCAATAACACTAGATGTTCCTTAGGAGCTCTGGTAGCATAGTGCCTAAGGCACTTGACTGCTGACCAGAAGGCTGTCGGTTCAAATCCACCAGCCACTCCTCGGAAGGAAGGTTGGGCAATCTACTTCCGTAGTGATACTGCCTCGGAAACCCAAGGAGGGGTCGCTATGAGTCGGGGCCGACTCAACGGCACATAACAACAACAACAACAGATGTTCCTTGGTTTGTGGCAGCATAACTCAGTCTGGGTCTCTGTCTTCACATGGCCATCTTCTCTCTGTTTCTGTTTGTGTCTCTTCTCCTCTTTTTACAAGGACAACAATCATATTGGAGTGAAGTAGTCTGCTCTAGTTAATTTAACTAGCTACATCTGAAAAGACTTTATTTCCAAATAAGGTCACATTCATAGTGCTACAAATAACCAAAACTCAATGAAATTTGAACATAAGGTTTATTCTGAGCAGTTATTCTACACATATAGGGAGATCATTTTGATTCCAGGAAAGGCAAATGGCTTGGATGGGGTTTATAAAGAGACGAGGGAGAAATATAGAAGATGAAACATTAGCTCGTTTTAAGGTGACTGATTGAACCTTGCCCTCCCCCTTTGGTGAGATCCACTGGTACCAGGTTCCTTCCAGCCTGGCTGCTCATAATTGGGCCTTCACCCACCTGCAGCCAGAGACGTTTTAAGATTGAAATTAGGAGGCAATGGTTTGACAACTGGCCTTTTCTGGCAGGAGAAGACAAATTTACATTGCTACAGAGCAGTTTCTTTTGCAGTTTAGGTCAGGATTCTCTGACAAAGGGAGAAGGGAAGAATGAATATTGCCAAAAATGCAACCCAACCCACTGCCATCAAGTCAATTCTGACTCATAGAGGCACTATAAAACTCGCTGCTGTCATCATGGCCACCCCTCCTGGGGTTTCTGAGGCAGTGAAAGCAGATCGCCCAACCTTCCTTCCCAGTAGTGGCTGATGGGTTTGAACTGCCAGCCTGCTGGTTAGCAGTCACATGCCTTAGGCCCTATAGGACAGAGTAGAACTGCCACATAGGGTTTCCAAGGCTGTCAATATTTACGGAAGCAGACTGCCAATCTTTCTACCACAGATCGGCTGTTTGAACCCCCAATCTTTTGGTTAAAAGTTGAGCACTTAACCACCGCACCACCAGGGTTCCTCCATGAAATACCCAGGGTTCCAAAAAACCACATTTGAAAAACACTGGCCTCTACTGTTTTCCTGGGATGTAGCATAAGATACCTTGTGTTGAGTTTTATCTGTTGATTTCCTATATTACAGAAGTAATATATATTCATTACAAACCTTTGAAAGATGCAGATATACAAAATGAAAATCTCTGTAATCTCTGGACTCAGAGATGAATGCTAGTAACAGTTCAGATTTTATCATTTAGTCATTAATCTAGGAATTTGTATTTGTGTCTCAATGCCTATTAGACATCTTAATTTAAAGCTATCCCTTTTTTTCAGCCTTATGATTTAATATGAATAATTTTCAGTAAATAATTATTTTTATCCAAGATAATTTTTAATGGCTATGTAATATTCCATTCTCTGAATGTACCATAATTCATATAACCAGTCTCTTATTTTTGATATTTACATTGACTCTTGTCTGAGACAGGGATTTGAGGCTCAGATAATTTATTTGAGAGGTGATCCTAGGATGTGGAAGAGAGGGGATGGGGAGCATGCATCAAGGAAAAGAGCAAAGACAATAAAGGGTGTGTTATTGAGCTGCTGGGCACCATGGTGGTGCAGTGGTTAAGTGCTCATCTGCCAACGGAAAGGTCAATGGTTCCAACTCCCCAGCTGCTCCATGAGAGAAAGATGTGGCAATCTGTTTCTGTAAAGATTACAGCCTTGGAAACTCTATGGGACAGTTCTACTTTGTCGTATAGGGTCATTATGAGTCAGAATTGACTCAACAACAATGGATTTTTTTAAGCTGCTGATCACTGAGGCTGAATCCCATGGGGGTCCTCTCAGGAATCATGTAGAATTGTCTCACTGGAAGATGGAGAGAGAGTCTATGCCACTAATATTTCAATATCAGCAGGTTCAACCATGGTGTACAGGATTCAGGAGAGCTTCCAGACAAAGACAGACTGGGAAGAAGGATGGGGCTTCTGAAAAAACTGACCACTGAAAATCTTATGAATATCAGTGAAACACTATCTGATATAGGGCCAGAAGATGAGCCTTTTAGGTTGGAAGGCACTCAAAATACAACTGGGAAGAGCTACCTCCCTCAAATAGAGTTGACCTTAATGACGTGTATGGAGTAAAGCTTTCAGGAACTTTATTTGTTGATGGGGTATGATTCAGAATGGGAAGAAACAGCTGCAAACATTCATTAATAATCAAAACATGGAAGGTGTGAAGTATGAATCTTGGAAAATTGGAAGTTGTCAAAAATGAAATGGAACAGATAAAGATTGATATCCTAGGCATCAGTGAGCTGAAATGGACTGGTTTTGGCCATTTTGAATCAGACAACCATATGATCTACTATGCTGGG
>NW_006921891.1:91357-93379 GCF_000298275.1 Orycteropus afer afer
TGTGAAGGTTGGAAACAAAGAAGAATCACCAGTAGTTGGAAAATATGGCCTTGGTGATAGGAATGACACCGGAGAGCACATGATAGAATTTTGCAAGATTACTGACTTATTTGTTGCAAACACCTTTTTTCAACTACATAAGCGGTGGCTGTACTGTGGACCTCACCAGATGGCATACACAGAAATCAGATTGAATACATCTGTGAAAAGAGGTGATAGAAAAGCACAATAGCATCAGTCAAAACAAGGCCAGGAGCTGACTGTGGAACAGACAATCAATTGCTCAGATGCAAATTCAGGTTGAAGCTGAAGAAAATTAAAATACATTCAAAAGAGCCAAAATATGGCATTGATTATATTCCACCTGAATTTAGAGACCATCTGAAGAAAAGATTTGATGCATTGAATACCAAGTGCCCAAAGACCAGACAAGTGGTGGGATGACATCAAGAACATCATCCATGGGAAGCTGTTATGTTACCAAATGTCTTATTGTGTATGTTTTCACCACAATAAAAGTTTTTTTTTAAAAAAAAGAACATACATGAAGAAAATAAATGGTCATTAAAAAGACAAGGAAGGAAGAAAAGACTAAAGCGTATGTCAGAAGAGACTCTGAAAGTTGCTGTTGAATGTAGAGTAACTAAAGAGACTGGAAGAAATGCTGAAATGAAAGAACTGAATAGAGGATTTCAAAAGGCAGCTTGAGAAGACGAAGTAAAGTATTATAATGAAATGTGCAGAAACCTGGAGTTAGAAAACCAAAAGGAAAGAACACGCTTGACATTTCTCAAGCTGAAAGAACCCAAGAAGAAATTCAAGCCTTGAGTTGCAATATTGAAGGATACTACGGGCAAAATATTGACTGATGCAGGAAGCATCAAAGAAAAGTATGGAAGGAATACACAGAGTCATTGTACCAAAAAGGATTGGTCAATGTCCAACTATTTCAGGAAGTAGCATATGATCAAGAACCAATTGTACTGAAGGAAGAACTCCAAGCTACACTGAAGGAATTGGCAAGAAAACAAGGCTCCAGAAATTGACAGACTACTCACTGAGATGTTTCAACAAATGGATGCAGCACTGGAGGTACTTACTCGTTTAAGCCAAGAATTCTGGAAGATAGCTATCTGGCTAACTGACTGGGAGAGATTGATATTTGTGATCCAATGTAATGTGAAAATTATTGAACAATATCATTAACATCACACACAGGTAAAAATCTTACTGAAGATAATTCAAAAACAGTTGCAGCAGTATATTCACAGAGAACTTCCAGAAATGCAAGCTGGATTCAGAAGAGGACTTGGAATGAGAGATATCATTACTGATGTCAGATGGATCTTAGCTGAAAGCAAAGAATACCAGAAAGATGTTTACTTATGTTTTATTGACTATACAAAGGCGTTTGACTGTGTGGATTATACCAAACTATGGATAACATTGCAAAGAATGGGAATTCTAGAACACTGAATTGTGCTCATGAGGAACCTGTGCATAGATTTAAGAGCCGGTCATTTGGACAGAACAAGCAGATAGTACATGGTTTAAAATCAGGAAGGGTGTACGTCAGGCTTCTATCCTTTCACTATACTTATTCAATCTGTATACTAAGCAAATAATTTGAAAAGTTAGACAATATGAAGACCACAGCATCAAGATTGGAGGAAGACCCATTAACAACATGCGATATCCAAGTGACACAACCTTGCTTGCTGAAAATGAAGAGGACTCGAAGCCCTTACTGATGAAGATCAGACTACAGTCTTCAGTATGGATTACAGTTCAACATAAAGAAAACAAAAATTCTCACAACTGAGCCAGTAAGCAACATTATGATAAACAGAGAAAAGATTGAAGTCAGGGATACACTTGGATACACAGTCAACACCCATAGATGCTGTTGTTGTTGTTGTTGTTATGTGCTGTCGAGTCGGACCTGATTCATAGCGACCCCTCCTTGGGTTGCTGAGGCAGTATCAATACGGAAGTAGATTGCCCAACCTTCCTTCCGAGGAG
>NW_006921891.1:94109-96907 GCF_000298275.1 Orycteropus afer afer
ACTCCTTCTTGATCTATGTGCAGATTCCTCATGAGCACGATGAAGTGTTCCAGAATTCCCATTCTTCTCATTGTTATCCATAATTTGTTTTGATTCACACAGTCAAATGCCTCTGCAAAGACAATAAAACAGTTAAATATCCTTCTGGTATTCTATTTTCAGCCAAGATCCATCTGACATCAGCAAAGATATCCCTTGTTCCCTGTCCTCTTCTGAATCCAGCTTGCATTTCAGGCAGTTCCATGTCAATTTATTGCTGCCACCAATTTTGAATTATCTTTAGTAACATTTTTTCTTACATGTGATATTAATGATATTGTTTGATAATTTCTCCATTCTATTGGATATCCTTTGTTTGAAATGGGCATAAATATGGATCTCTTCCAGTTGGTTGGCTAGATAGCTGTCTTCTAAATTTCTTGGCATAGACCAGTGAATGCTTCCAGCATCACAGCCATTTGTTGAAACATCTCAATTGTTACTCTGTCAATTCTTGGAGGCTTGTTTTTCACCAGTGTCTTCAGCGTAGTTTAGACTTCTTTCAGCCCCATCAGTTGTTGATCATATTCTTCCTCCTGAAATTATTGAACATCAAGCAATTCTTTTTGATACAGTGACTCTGTGTATTCCTTCCATCTTTCCTGGTTGCTTCCTGTGTCATTCAATATTTTACCCATAGAATCCTTCAGTATTGGAACTTGGGGTAAATTTTTTGTTCAGTTCTTTCAGCTTGTAAAAGCCAAGAGTTTTCTTCCCTTTTCATTTTCTAACCCAGGTCTTTGCACATTTTGTTATAATACTTTACTTTGTCTTTTTGAGCCACCCTTTGGAATCTTCTATAAAACAGTTGACACTGTGGTTGTAACAAATGCTAATATCTAATACATATGACGGAGCTCTGGTAGCATAGTGCCTAAAGCACTTGACTGCTAACCAGAAGGCTGGCAGTTCAAACCCACCAGCCACTCCTCAGAAGGAAGATGGGTCAATCTACTTCTGTAGTGATACTGCCTTGGAAACATAAGGAGGGGTCGCTATGAGTCAGGTTTGACTCAACGGCACATAACAACAACAACAATATATATGAAAACTTTAACAATCCAGTAAGGAAATGGCACATACCCCAAATGGGCAAAATATATGAAAAAGCAAATCCACAAAACAGGAAACCTAATAGCAAATAAAGGAAAAGTTACTCAACTTCTTTAGTCATCAGGAATCTGCTAATTACACAAAGATATGCCATTTCATAACCAGTTGATTAGCAAAATATAGGAAAAGGAACTTTCATACATTGCTGGTGGAGGTGTCCATTGATCAACCAGGCTGGAAAAGAATTTCTCAACTCTACTTCCATGGATCTGTAACCTTTAGAAGTCCTCTGACATATGCACAAGGAATCACACACCAGAATGTCCTTCATAGCATTGTTTGTAATGGTGAAAATGGAAATAGCTTAAATGTTTATCAACAGAAGAATGGGTAAGTAGAGTGTGGCATATTAAACAAGGAAATAATATAGAGTAGTTCAGAGGAAGGAACAAGAACAACATAGATATAACTAATCAAAACAACAAGTGAAGAGGCAAGCTGCTCAATACCCCCTCATTATGATGCTATTTTCAGAACTGTAGTCTGATTATGGATGCATACATATGTGGTAATAGCATACATATGCCAGTGATTGAAACCAGATGGGGGTAATCTTTATGGCAAGAGGAAGATTATGAGATCAGGCAGAGTACATGGGGAACATCAAAATGTTAACATCTGAGACATCTGATTGTTGAGCACATAGATAAATGGGGAAAAAATCATTCATTGTACTTTATAAAGTTCTTTCAGCTGATGGAAGGCTTCTGGGTGGAATCTTATTTAGCCTAGAACATTTTCCATTACCCCTGCACTGTAACAACATTTATCTTTTGATTATTTACTCTGTGATATGGGCAATTGATATTTTCTCAAAATTAAAGAAAAATAAAAATATTTTTGTTTTTTTATTTTATTTTTTAACTTTTATTGTGATCTGGGTGAAAGTTTACAGAGCAAATCCATTTACCACACAGCACTTCCTACACATTTTGTTTCATAACATTGACTGTAATTCCCCACACTGCAACAGCTCTCTTCCCACTTCCTCCCTGTAGTTACCTCTTCCCTGTGTCCTTCTTTCCTATGCATTCCTGCCTCCCTGAGTTATCTCCTTTTGCAAATACTGCCTTTCTGTTCTCCCATGATCGATTGTCTAAGGAGTGTATCTACCTGATGTTAATGTTCACCCTATAAGCCTGTCTTCTTGGCTAGAAGCCACAGGAGTGAGTTCAATTCCAGGACTGAAGGATAACTAGGGGCCATAGTCTCAGGAGTGTCACCAAGCTTTATCAGACCAGTAAACCTGGTCTTTTTTTCTGATTTTGAGTTTTGTTGCACATTGTTTTCCTACTCTATCCAGGTTCTCCTGCACTAATCCCTTTCTGAGTGGTTGACAGTGGTAGCCGAACACCATCTAGTTCTTTTTGTCTCATGGTCATATAGGCTGAGGTTGGCATGGTCCACTAGTCACTTGGACTACTTGTTTCCATTCATCTTTAGTTTTCTTCATTCTTCTTTGCTCTGGATGAGGAGCACTCTATTGTCGCACTAGATTGCAAGCTTTTAAGACCCCAGTTGCTACTCACCAAAGTAGGATATAGAACAATGTTTTTGTGTAGTATGTTATACCAGTTGAGCTTGATGTTCCCTGCGACCATGGTCCCGAGCCCACAGGTCCAACTACTCACTCCCTCAGGGTGGTT
>NW_006921891.1:97007-102043 GCF_000298275.1 Orycteropus afer afer
ATTAAAAATTTAAAAGTGTATTTATGCTGTGCAAGCAGTTTCAAATGTGTGTACCAACCCCTACTTAAACCTAGCTCCAAACAAATTGTAGCTTCTAAGTCTATCCAGTATAGAAATTCTGGGACCATGCAGTACAGTGAATTGCTTAATGTGTCCCTTCTAGTTATAAAAGCAAAAACCAAATTCACTGCCTTTGAGTTGATTCTGACTCATAGTAACCCCCACTGAGTTCCCAAGCCTGTAAATCTTTTTGAAAGCAGACTGCCTCATCTTTCTTCTGTGGAAAGGCTAGTGGGTTTGAACCACTGAGTTTCTGCCTAGCAGCCAAATTTTAGCCACTACACCACCAGAGCTCCTAGTCCTCCATTTTGTGATGTATTGTAAATCCTAGCCTCTATGCCAGTTTAGGGTGAGATGTATCTTGAGTCTCGCCTTGCTGGAGGGTGTGATTCAAGTCACCACCTTTAGTTTCCTTGAGGGTACATTTGTGAATGTTCTGGCAGAGTTCACTCTTTCTTGCTCTGGACCCTGCATTTTGTTCATCATCATCTCACCCCTGGACTTGAGACAGCAGCCAGTCATCTGATCTGATGATTTGAGTTCACCACCCCCTACAGCCAGGTTAGTGAGGCGAATCCTCCAGACCTACGCCTGACCCACAGATTTGGGACTGGCCAGCCTCCCAGCCTCCACCACTGTGTGAGCCATTTCCTTGGCAGTTTGTGAGTCCTGTGAGACATTATATCAAAATAAGGAACCCTAAGATGAGAGGGAAAGTACTGAGGGGAGGAGAAGGAGTTGATGTTAGAGACTATGGAGTGGTACAGCAGATTGGAAATGTTGGACATCTTTAACCCCCACCTCATGGTGACCAGCCTTGTGCTGATCCTTCTAAAAGAAATTATTCAAGCAGACCATCACGGCAAGCAGCTTTCCAAACACCAAGGTGACATGGAAAGTGATTGAAGAAGCTCTGGACTTGTCCTTCTCCATAAATGGCCAGAATTAGAACTGGAGAACTATGAGCTTAATAGTGTATGGAATAGGGTGAAGGGAATAGCAGTATACCAAAAGCAAGTGACCGACCAATAACACTAAGGAAAAGGAAGACAAAACAAAACAAAAACATTTTTTTGAAAAAATAGTGTATGGAATGAACCTATCTCTTCTATTCCAGATATGTTGTGAACATAAAACATCTTGGGCACGGCTAACGCCTTGCTTCCATCTGGCATTTTTCGTATTATGTAAAATTGTTATGTCAGCAACAGATGGTAGAGCTAAATGTTAGACGATTTTACTTATACCCAATTTTCAGGTTTGCAAATCTGAACGTTAAACAGTTCACAGGTCTGTGGAAATTCATGAGGTGCTAGATTGTCTCCTCTTGAGCTGCTCTGCAAAGTATTCATGTCTGACCTGTTTCTCCCTTCTTCCTTACTAACAAACTCTGGTTGTGTTCTGATAGCATTCTCATCTGAGCTCTGAGCTGAGCTAAGGCCCCATTAGTCCAGGCCAAAACCTTGACCCATGTTTTTAATACTTTGAGGAAGGACTTAAGAAGCCTGTGTGAGTGAGATATTTGTATCTTCTCTCTCTCTTCTGAAGTCACCTAAGAATCATGTAGATTTTCTTGTAGAAACTTGTAGCAGCCATCTAGAAGAAAACCAGCTCTGGGACAATGCTGAGGACAGAACAAAGGAGAGTCTGAGTAAGACTGAGTCTTGAGTGTATTGAGCTATTGGCTACCTCTTGGTTGCCCTGCATTGGAGCTCTCCTGCCCTAAAGTCATGAAATGCAGTGAAAAGTAACTATAGACATAGGTCAAGAGCATTTGATGTCCTGCGATCTAGTGTGGGGGTCACTCCATTGCTGACAGACAAGACAGTAGCTTTGAAATCCAGCACAGGACCATATGCTGATGATAAATCTCATAGCTGTCTGTTGTTTTATAATTCTTAAAGTGCTTCATGTATGTGTGTGTATACACACACACACACACACACATATATGGTGGTGCAGTGCCTAAGGCATCTGACTGCTAACCAGTAGGTTGGTGGTTCAAACCCACCAGCCACTCCATGGAAGGAAGACTGAGCAGTCTACTTCCATAGAGATTTCCCACCTTGGAAACCTGAAGGGGGTTGCTTTGAGCTGGAATTGACTTGATGGCAGTGAGTTTGGTTTTTTGGTTTCATATATATGTGTATATATACACACACACTCTCCTCAATACAGTATCGAGTCTCTCATTATCTGACGTGTCACAGTTAGGACAATAGTGAAAAATCTAACCCACGGGCCTAGGTTAACTACCAGAAGTAAGGGCATGAGGCAGTACCAGAGAGATCCAGGTTGGAGGGAGCCGGGTGGGAGGTGATGTGTGTGGGCGCAGAGGGCAGCACCATCTGGAAGGGTGGGTCTGTGCAACCTCAGGGGGCAAGTGAGTTCACTGGTCCTGGCAGGCTATTGTCTCCCCACCTCCCGTGGTGTGTGCAGGAGAAGTGCGGTGGGCTCTGCACCACTGGCAGCTGCATTGGATCAGGGCTCTCAGCTGGGGCCTATAGCAGCTCCCAGGCTGAAGCCAGGTGTGGAGGACCAGGGCAGGGTGGACCTGGGAGTACAGAAGCTTAGCTGTGCCCATGTGCCCAGCCTAAGGGTAGTATGGGGGGCACCGGACAGTGTACTGGAGGCACCCACCACTGTGGATGGGCTGCATGAATTGGCCTGTGGTGCAGAAGTTGGGGTTGGGGCCTTGAAAGCAGCAATAGGAGAAAGGGGGAGGCAGACCTGTAGTGCAGGGGTGGGGATAGGAACCCATGTAGGCTGCTGCTGCAGCTGGAACAGCTGCCAGAATTCACGGATGGCTCCTGGGAGTGCGGGAGGAGCTCAGAAGTTCTAGGGAACAGGGGGAGCCATATTGGGAAAGCAGCAGGCACCTCAGCTAGGAGGCGGGGGGCCTGGGGGGAGGGGCACCTGGGGTACAGGAAGTGAATTGGCTGCCTGGGGCGCAGAAGGGACAGGTAGTGCAGGATAGTCAGTTGGTTCAACTTGTCCAGGAAACATACCTAGATGAGAAGAGGTCCCACCCTAGAGTTGGGAGAGGCCCTTCCTAGGGACACAGGACCTGGAGGCACAGGCAGTGGAGGAAGTGGTAACTCTAGGGTGGAGGGGAACACAGGCTATACGGGTAGGGAAGCAGAAGAACACTGTGAACTGGAGAGAGTTGGAAGCCGCCACCCAACGGCAGGCAGTGGGCTGCAGGATCCCCTTCTACAAACTCTACCTGGGCATCATGGAAGCCATGTCTGCATGGGGGCTCCAAACGGTGGCAGGAAAGAAGTTATGTGATTTTCACATAAGGACCTGGTCTTTGGAACCTAACTAGCCATGTGGATAACTGAGGAGTACGTATGTATGGTTTGTCTCATCAAGTATGAGGTCAAGCTATGTAGGCATTTTGACAAGTGGAAGTTCAGTGGCATTATCAAGTTAGAAGCAAGACTTTTAAGTTCACAACCACGGAATTTGTTTGCTGAATCATCATGACTCTTCAAATATTGCCTATGAATAGTGTTTGCTGAAGAAATACTATATCAATACTTAATTATATGAAAGTTTTATGTTTTGGAAACTGTAATGGTCAGATTGGGATGAGTTATGCTTTGGTAATAAATGCCCCCAAATCTCAGTGGTTTATAACAGCAAAGGGCATATTGCTTGTCATCGGTCACTGAGAGCTCTATTCTGTGTTGTTTTCACTTCAGGCCTCAGTTTTATGAAGCCAACTCTATCTGAGCCATGGCCGGTCAGCATGGCGGAGGGAGCAGCTCATGGAAAACTATGTGCTGGACCTGAAACCTTCTGCCCAATGTCACAAAAGCCATGTCCACTCTCATGTCATTGGTCGAAGAGAGTTAGTCATATGGCCACACCTGCCATCAATGTGGTGAGGAAGGATGATCCTTCCCTAGGGAATTCTAATGACTATTTATGAGCGCAGGAAGCTCCTCATATTTCAGATGAGCTATTGTACTAATTCCATGTTCCTAGACCCCAGTAGGAGTCCCTGCAGAGTGCAAATTGTTAATATGCTCAACTGCTAACCAGAAGGTTGGAGGTTTGATGGCAAGTAGAGATCCCAATAACATTCAGCCTGGAGAATGAACCATCCATGGGCCTGTGATTTAACTCATGATTGGATGTAACATATGATTGATGTAGTAACAGTGACCCCTCCTTGGGTTTCCGAGGTGCTATCTCTACAGAAGTAAATTGCCCAGTCTTCCTTCTGAGGAGTAGCTGGTGGGTTTGAACCACCAGCCTTCTGGTTAGCAGTCAAGTGCTTTAGGTACTATGCTACTAGAGCTCCCTAAAGAACTCTAGTTGTGGAAAACATCTAAAAATGGGTAGCATGGTCTGACGACTTGGAAAAATGCTATATGCCAAGTTCTCCCTCGTAACTTTTCCATGGAGTGTAGTATGCTTAAGTCTCTGAGAAGCCCTGAAAAATGGTGGATTTTAAAAAATTAATTCAGATTTGTTTAATCCAGAACTTTCCAAATTTATTTGGTCATGGAACCTTTTAAACATTTTTTTCATAATTGTGTGTGTGTGTGTGTGTGTGTGTGTGTGTTTGGCATAACACCCACTGGCATCCCACGACACTACTGGTCCAAGGACTTCACTTTTGGCAGAGTTGCCGCAGGGATCCTGGGTGTAGAGTTAGCTCCTTAGGGTTTTCGCTCCAGCTCCTTCACCAAATAGCAGTGTGAACTTTGCATGCCATTCAGAATTCTGTTTTAATTTCCACAGTTGTTAAGTGGAAATAACATTATCCTGTGAGCCTCTAGTGAAATCATTAATGTGAAGACAGAGCTGGCCGTGGCTGAACATTTCTAGAAGGCCTGTCCCTGTCAGAGTCTTGGCTTCTCTCTTGGTGCTTCCCATCAGCCCATGTCTTTGGGCCTGCGTCAGAGTTGGGATAAACTGATGAATGTGCTTGATGTGAACTGCAGCCATCTCTACAGCTGTGT
>NW_006921891.1:102623-110210 GCF_000298275.1 Orycteropus afer afer
AAAAAAAAAAAAAAAAAAAAAACCCTAAAACTATCATCGATTGTGTAAGAATAGATTATTGTCTCCAAGGGAGCTTTGGAAAGCAGGGGTTTTGGGGCTTGGGTAAGAGTCTGCTTAACAGTTAGGGGGTCTAGGATTGAGAAGGAGAGAGGAAGGAGAGCCAGGGAAATCCAAGAATTTAGCTTAATGTAATTCCTTGGCTGACAATGAAGTTCGTGGAGTGATAAGACTGGACTCTTGGCACAGGAACGAGCTCTGATTGGAGAGGAGCACACAGTAGGATGACCGATGACCATAGAGACCTTGGTTCAAGCCCTGGATCCTTCAGCCCCCACCTTTACAATCTTGGGTACCTCACTTAACCCCAATGAGCTTGCACTTCTTCCTGATGAAATAGGAATAGTGACTACATTTTAGGAAATTGAGGAGGATGAGATGAAGATATGGGAGAACGGAAGGGAAAGTGCTTTGTAAACTGTGAAGTGCAATACAACTGTGAGTTCCTTTAACTTGTGCGTGAGATGTCTTTCCCCCACTAATTACATAAAAATTATTTCCAAGATTTTGTCAAAAAGTTAGTTGCCTTTCAAATGTTATTTCATTCTGAACTCAAGGCAGAGTTCTCTGGGACATTTTGAGAATACATACACAGGCACACACACACACATCTTAATTCATTCAATCATTCATCCTCTTAGCTAACTTGTATTGAAGATTGTTTTATACACACACACAAACACACACACACCTTGTTTTATCTCCCCTAAATTTGAAGTGAATTATCAATATCCATAGGGTACAACAAAAGAAAGATGAATAAATCATTTGGTGGAAGAGGGGGAGAAAAAAATTAAAGGTGAGAGCAATGAAGTGAGTCTAGAAGCAATCTAGCAATCCACCTTCCTCAGTGGGTCTCATCAGATCCTGCACAGCTTCGCTAGTGGCTTTGTTGGTCACAAGCTAGACTTGGAGTTTCTAAACTAGTTGTCATTAAGCTGAGTCCAACTCAAGGCCATCCCATTTGTCAGAGTAGAACTGTGCTCCATGAGGTTTTTCTTGCTTATTTTTCAGAAGGAAATCACCAGTCCTTTCTTTTGAGGTGCCTCTGGGTGGACTTCAACCTCAACCTTCAGTAAACCAAACCAAACCAAACTTATTGCTGTCGAGTCGACTCTGACTTAGCGACCCCTCCTTGGGTTTCTGAGGTGGTATCTCTACGGAAGTAAATTGCCCAATCTTCTTTCTGAGGAGTGTCTGGTGGGTTTGAACCTCCAGCCTTCTGGGTAGCAGTCAAATGCCTTAGGCACTACTACGCACAATAACTGTTTAGACCACTGTAAAAATGGCATGGGGGTGGCATGTGACCTCCTCTAACTTCACAAAGGGGGAGGAAGAACAAGATCAGCAGCCTAAGGCTGATTCCTATGAGGTAGAAGTCAGACATGCTGCCTCCCTCCAACCATTTTACCAATCCTGACACCACCTGTCCCTCCCATGGTATTCGCAACTTCTCTGCTGGGTTCCATAATTTGTTGCAATGGTCACATAGAATTCAGATAATACTTATGATTATAGGGTTTATTAGGGAAGTAACAGGTTATATAATTCAGGATCAGAAATGACTCAGGAAATAGTTCTTCAATTAAGACAGCCTCTTCTCAACAGTGCCCATAGGCATGCCTATCTCTGGCCATTGGCCTCTCAGTCCCATGGCCCCTTGGCCTCTCTTCTTCTCAGGCATATTGTTACAAAGCTCTTTTAGCTCTGCCAGTAAGTGCTCAGAGGCACCCCACTCCACCAGGAATCCTCAATCCAAAGGCATTCAGCTTTCTCTCTCCATAGGCCAAGAAGCCCACTGCTCTGTCTTGTGCTTGTTTCTTGGTTGTGCCGCCTCTGCTGCCATTCTCTGCCACTGCTTCTTGTCATCCTTGCTGTCTCCGGTTTCACAGTTCTCTGTCTCTTGGATCAAGGAGGTTCAGCACAGGGATCTCAGGTCCAAAGGAGGCACTCCACTTCTGGCTCTTCTTTCTTGATGGTAGTGAGATTCCCCTCTCTTTGCCTCTAGAATGGTTTATTTCAAGCCTAGCAGGATGACAAAACTGACCAATCCTCTGTTAGCGTTCTATACACCGTATTTGCATGGTCCCATCCCCACAAGAGTACCATGCTTCTTATTTACATCATTAGCAAAATATCTAATCCCCTTGGTGGGCCACAAGCACCTCATATTTGCATAGTCCCACCCAATCATCTGGTCAGAGTCACAAAGACCATGATTAGAATGGTGTATGAAGCAATTTACACGACAACCACCCAGGGATGCTTTTGAACTCTCAAGTCTGGCACAAAGACTGAAATACGGTCACTTACAGATTTTGTTCAAGAAAAGTGAGGAATACAAATGTTTATTTGCTGTATCCCCCATTTTGAATGTTGGCAAGTAATTTTTTTTTTCATTGTAGGCTAAGCAAAATACTTGTAAAATCTGAATCTGACTCATCTCAAATGCATGGGTTGTGGGGGCTAGCAGCAGGACAGAGGTTGTATGTGGGGAGAGGCAGGGATGCTGGTGTGCACTCTAACAAAGGATGCGGCATAGACTCTGTAGGGAGGAGGAGGAACTTGGTCAAATTCCTGGCACCTTTGAGGAATGACCTGCTGAGGGCACCACGGGCAATTGTGCTAAAGATATGGTCACCTCATCAGTATTCTAGAGATATGGTTTGATAGTAAATGAAGGGGGAGAAAAAGACTTGGGAGAAGTCTTCTATTTGAAAACCAGGTTCCAAAATGGAATGACATAAGAGATGTCAAGATGCACAGCAGTGAACTCCAGGACTAAAAAAGACACATGACATCTGGGCTCCTGTCCCTAACACAGCACAACAGTGAGCTAGTGAGCTCCTGTACTCAAGAAGACACATGGCCTCCAGGCTCTTGTCCTTAACAGAACTGCAACTAAAGGTGTGTATTGAACTGTAAGAACCTTAGCAGCTGCTATTTTGATTAATAGCCTTTGATAGCCCAAGTCTCAGTTGTTTTCTTTTCGGGAATTTAGACAAGCTCAGGAGATTTTGTCCGTGGTCTGTGTTATTGCCAGGGAGAGAAGCAATGGCAGTTCTGTGAACTCTCATGGGGAGGCTTGGTGCTTCTGCCTTTCTCCTCCCATTTGCACCTCCCTTGAGTTAGCTGCCATCCTGAAGTCGGTTGTTAACTCATGGTGACCCCACACACACGTACAACAGAATGAATTGCCACCCATTCCTATGCTATCCCCGTGTTCAGTTGTGGACCAGTCCTTTTAATTGGCTGATTTTCAGAAGTAGATACCCAGGACCTTCTTCCTAGTCTATCTTAGTCTGGAAGCTCTGCTAAAACTTGTTCAGCATCACAGCGACAGACAAGCCTCAGCTGACTAATGGCAGGTAGTTGTGCATGAGGCTCATTGGCAAGGAACTGAACCTAGATCTCCCATATGGAACCCAGGAATTCTACAACTGAGCCACCAAAAACCAAACCCAAACCCATTGCCATTGAGTCAATTCCAGCTCGTTGCAACCCTCCTTGGGTTTCCAGGGCTATAAGTCTTTACGGAGCTAGATTGCCTCATCTTTGTCCTACAGAGCGACTGGTGGGTTTGAACCCCTGACCTAGTTCACAACAAAATGCCTTACCAACTATGCCACCAGAGCTCCTTTGCCCTCTCATTGACATTTAAAAAGAGTCAAACTCACTGCCATCGAGTTGATTCCAACTCATAGCGACCCCCTTTGGTTTTCCAAGGCAGTAAATATTTATGGAAGTAGATTGCCCAGTCTTCCTTCTGCGGAGTGGCTGGTGGGTTTGAACTGCTAATCTTCTGGTTAGTAGTCAAATGCCTTATGTGCTATGGCACCAGGGCTCCTTTCATTGACACTTACAAAAAGAAAAACAAAACAAATCAAAACTCAACGCTGTTGAGTTGGTTTTGACGCACAACGACCCCCCTTGGGTGTCTGAGGTGGTATCTCTACGGAAGTAGATTGCCCAATCTTCCTTCCATTCACTGACATTTAGGGCCAGATAATTCTTTGCTGGTTGTTCTAAGCAATGTAGAATATTTAGCTGCATCCTTGGCCTCTACCTATAAATGCCATTATCACTCCACCCTCTCTGCCCCACAAGTTATGGCAAAGAAAAATGTCTCCAAACATTGCCAAGGTTCTTCAGGGTGCAAAATCATTCCTAGTTGACAATGCTTGATTTAGGAGAAATCACTCATGAATGAATTAATCAATCATTAATATCACACACAAGTAAAATTTTGCTGAAGACAATTAAAAAATGGTTGCAGCTGTATATTGTCAGGGAACTGCCAGAAATTCAAGCCAGATTCAGAAGAGGATGTGGAATGAAGGGTGTCATTGCTGATGTCAGATAGATCCTGACTGAAAGCAATGAATATCACAAATATGTTTACCTGTGTTTTATTGACTATGAAAAGGCATTCGACTGTGTGGATTGTAACAAATTATGGATTACATTGCAAATAATGGGAATTCCACAACACTTAATTGTGCTCATGAGGAACCTGTACATAGATCAAGAGGCTGTCATTTGAATAGAACAAGGGGATACTGAATGGTTTAAAATCATCAAAGCTGTGCATCAGGGTTGCATCCTCTCACCATACTTATTCAAGTATGTGAGCAAATAATCTGAGAAACTGGACTCAGTGAAGAAGAACATGGCATCGAAGGAAGACTCATTAACAACCAGTGATATGCAGATGACACAACTTTGTTTGCGGAAAATGAAGAAAACACAAAGCACTTACTGATGAAGATCCAAGACTGCAGCCTTCAGTACGGATTACACCTTGACGTAAAGAAAACAAAAATCCTCACAGCTGGACCAATGTGCAACATCACAATAAATGGAGAAAAGGTTGATGTCAGGGATTTAATTTTACTTGGATCCACAATCAGTGCCTATGGAAGCAGCAGTCAAGAAATCAGACGATGTATTACACTGAACAAATCTGCTGCAAAAGATCTCTTTGAAGTGTTAAAAAGTAGACATCACTTTGAAGACTAACGTGCGCCTGACCCAAGCCATGGTATTTTCAGTTTCCTCATATGCATGTGAAAGCTGGACCGTGAATAAGGAAGACCAAAGAATTGATGGCTTTGAATTGTGTTGGCAAAGAATACCAAAAATACCATGGGCTGCCCGAAGAACAAATAAATCTGTCTTGGAAGATATACAGCTGGAATGCTGAAAGTGAGAATGGCAGAGTTCATCTGTCGTACATTGGTCATGTTGTCAGAAGCGACCAGTCCCCGGAGAAGGACATCATACTTGGTAAAGTTGAGGGTCAGTGAAGAAGGGAAAGACCCTCGATGAGATGGACTGACACGGCGGCTGCAACAACAGGCTCAGACATAGAATGATTGTCAGGGTGGCACAGGACCAGGCAGTGTTTCGTTCTGCTGTACAGAGGGTGGCTCTGGGTCAGAATCAAGTCAACAGCACCTAACACAGCAACATGAGTTAATTTCACTGCCGCATTGTGCCTGTTCCTGCATTTTGAATGTGGACATATTGTTTTTGCAGGTGCTTCTTCTAAAGCTATTGTTCGGATTTCTACATCAGAATGAGGAAACGGAAAGAATGTTTTCAAGGCGCTCCTGCTCTCTCATATCCTTCTCCCTCCTCACACCTGCTAAGTGTTTTTCATTTCTTTCTCCTCTTCCTGTTAGGAAATAAGTAATGGCTTATTGAATTGATTGCCATTTGCCGTTTATTTTCCTACTGCACTGACACTACAGATGCACACTGTTCCATGAGAATAAACAAGAGAATGCTTGTGGACAGGTGGTTTGTACTAGCTGGAACTCATTTAATAAAGCACTCCAAAGGATCTCATTTGGTGAAGACTACCATTTTCTGAGCAACACAGTTCTCAAGCTACATGAAACCCTGTTTCAAGAAAAGGACTGTTAGGCTGAAGTCTCAGGGCTTGTCTATTCCTTGAGGACTTTGTGTGGCTTAGAGGAATGCAGAAACGCTCTGTGTGAGTATGCTCTCTCCCTAAGCCCCTGCTTAATTAATGTTTGTAAACTGTTTTTGAGAGGAAAAACACCATTAGCTCAAACCACTGCTATGAAAAATGTTGTTTTCAAAACCTCACTCACACATTAGCATCTGTCTTAACTAGTCCTGAGCAAGACAGAAAAGACTAGAAGTACCAAACGGTGACAGAGAAGATGATGAAGGGCCTAATGGGACTCCTGGCGCCAGTGAAGGGCCATGCTGGAGATAATGATGGATTTGGTAGTGGGCAGGCTGGATACAGTTCCTGCTTTCCAGAGCTGGCCTCTAGCAACTAATCATTGATGTGAATGAATAATGGAAGTGCTTCTATTTGTTTTACACTCAGGATGTTGCCAAAATAAGTAATCAACACAGTCTCAAGCAGGGTGAGAACTAGGAGACAGAGTTAGCCAGTGAGTGAGACTGTGTCTGCTCAGAGATTTATACAGTCAGGGGCCTGGTTGGAGGCTGTAAGGTTCCCCTGGACACTAGACATAGACTAAGCCTTTGTGTCACACAGATAAGGCATCCCATCTGGACATGGTCCCTTCTCTTTGAAAAAAGGCATCCCTTCCTCTGAGCTGACATGGTGTAGTGAGCAGAATGTGACCTGGAATTGGAACCTTACATTCTTGTGTCCCCACAACCCTTGCGACCAAACGCTGTGGTCTTGGGAGACCAAGCCTGGCAGAATGGAGTTGGCCTCTGAGCTGCACCTCTTTAAATGCCTCAGAAGGAACCTGGGAGCTGCTGGAACAGCTACTACCAAAGCCTTCCATGAGACTCCTAACATCTTGCTCCTCCCTCCTTCTACCAACTAATTCCATCCATAGGGACAACATCACACTACTTGCCATTGAGTCCACTCTGACTCATGGTGACCTCATGTATGTCAAAGCAGAGAGCTGTGCCCAAAAGGTTTCAAGTGACTGACTTTTTGGAAGTAGATCACCAAGCCTTTCTTCCAGGGTGTCTCAGTGTGGACTCGAACTGCCGACTTTCGAATAGTAGCTGAGTGCATTAACCATTCGCACCACCCAGGGACTGGGACTAAGGCAGTCTGCCTCCAGTTGCCACTCCCTTATTCCTGGAGACTTGTCCCAACTATTTGCAAACTGCATAGTCCTTAAGTAATGGCATTAATGACGAGATGAGTGCTTGATGGAACTTGCAAATATTTGCATTTATTTGCAAGTCTGTTGTAAAGTTCTAAAACTGAGCCTTTAATTTCTCTCATATTTTAATGCTTTAGGGAAAAATGTCAGTATGTATGCATCTCAGGAATTTAATTTATGCTTAGTATTAAACTTGAAGTCATATAATAATTTCTGCTTTGTTCCCAGGTATGTAATAAACTGGTATTATTTTCCATTAAATTGTGGTGTCTGTGGTTTTACTATAGGAGCCATTGTATTTTCACATATGGAAGAGCCTCACCAGATGGATTCCCTGTTCCAGGAATTTGAATCATTTGAGTCAGGGCACAGACATTAGATCATGTTGTTCCCCTTC
>NW_006921891.1:110735-112335 GCF_000298275.1 Orycteropus afer afer
TACTTTTTATTGTGACTTGAGTGAAAGTTTCCAGGGCAAATTGGTTTTCCATTCAACAATTCATATATATTTTGCTTTGTGACATTGATTGCAATCTCCACAATGTGGAGACCAGACCACTGCAGACCAAAACACACTCTTTCCACTTCCTCACTGTGTTTCCCATTTCTATTAGTGACTTTGAAGACTAAGGTGCACCTTACTGAAGCCATGGTATTTTCAGTACCTTGTCTGCATGTGAGAGCTGGACAATGAATAAGGAAGACTGAAGAAGAGTTAATGCCTTTGAATTGTGGTGTTGGTGAAGAATACTGAAAATACCATGGATTGCCAGAACGAACATATCTGTCCTGGAAGAAGTACAGCCAGAATGCTCCTTAGAGGCGAGAATGGCCCGATTTCATGTCACATACTTTGGCCATGTTGTCAGAAGGGACCAGTCCCTGGAGAAAGATGCCATGTTTGGTAAAGTAGAGGGTGAGTGAAAAGGGGAAGACCCTCAATGAGATGAATTGACACAGTGGCTGTGACAACGGACTCAAGCATAGCAAAGATTGTGAGGATGGGGCAGGACAGGGCAATGTTTCGATTTGTTGTGCATAGGGTTGCTATGAGTCGGTGCCAACTTGATGACACCTAACGACAACCACAACAGCAACATTTGTCCTTCTTTCCTGCCTTCTGAGCTTTACCCCTGACCAAATGATGCCCTTTTGAGCTTTTATGGTTGATTGTTCTAAGGAGTACTACTACTCTGATGTTATTGTTCACCCTATAGGCCTGCCTATTGTTTGACTGGAAGCTGAGCCAAGGAGGTGAGTTCAGTTCTAGGTCTGAAGGGTGTCTAAGGGCTGTAGTCTTGGTGGATCCACAAGTCTCTATCAGACCAGTAAGCCTGGTCTTTCTTATTGAGTTTTGTTCCACATTTTCCTCTCACTCCAGCCAGGGCCTCCTATTGTGATCCCCATCAGAGCGCTCAGCAGTAGGGACAGGTACCATCTATGGCAACAAATGTCTGGTTGTCTATGAGGGATTACTCTGTGTCTGTCCTCTATTGTTTCTGTAAGGACTGCAGGTATTTTGTATCACTGGTGCCTGTGCAAGATTAGCTTCAGCTGAATCTATCCTTGGTCTAGAGTATACTTGGTCATGAGTTCTTCTGGTCTCAGGGCCATGGATGTTGGTATTCACAGGATCCATTAGTCCCTTGGACCAGTTGTTTCCTTGAGTCTTTGATTTTCTTCACTCCAGACAGGGAGAGAGACAAGCTTTTAAGACCCTAGTTGATACTCACTAAAGTAGGATGCGTGACATTGTCTTTGTGGACTAAACCCACTGCCATCGAGTCGGAGCTGACTCACAGTGACCCGTCCTTGAGTTTCTGAGTCAGTATCACTACAGAAGTAGATTGCTCAACCTTCCTTTTGAGGAGTCGCTAGTGGGTTTGAACCACCAGCCTCCTAGTTAGCAGTCAAATAAATGCCTTAGGCACTACGCCACGGGCAATCTACTTCCATAGTGATGTTGTTGTTGTTGTTATGTGCCGTCGAGTCGGCCCCGACTCATAGCGACCCCTCCTTGGGTTTCCGAGGCAGTATCA
>NW_006921891.1:113960-117358 GCF_000298275.1 Orycteropus afer afer
ATAGGTAACAGCCCAGTTTATAGACTGAGACAGACTAGGAAGAAGGAAGAGGCCGTCCACTTCTGAAAGAATTGGCCAGGGAAAACCTTATGAATGTCTTCTAGGTTCATCCATTTTATAAGGTGTTTCATAGATTCATCATGATTCTTTAACATTGCATAGTATTCCATTGTGTGTATGGACCATAGTTTGTTTATCCATTCATCCACTGATGGGCTCTTAGGTTATTTCGACCTTTTTGCTATTGTGAATAAAGCTACAATGAACATGGGTGTGCATATATTTGTTCATGTCATGGCTTTTATTTCTCTAGGATATATACTTAGAGGGAGCTCTGGTGCATAGTGCCTAAAGCATTTGACTGCTAACCAGAAGGCTGGCGGTTCAAGCCTGCCAGCCACTCCTCAGAAGGAAGATTGGGCAATCTACTTCTGCAGAGATACCACCTCAGAAACCCAAGGAGGGGTCGCTGTAAGTCAGAACTGATTCGATGGCATTGAGTTTGGTTTTTTATATACCTTGAAGTGGGATTGCTAGATGACATGGTATTTCTATTTCCAATATTTTAAGGAAGCACCATACCATTTTCCACAGTGGTTGCTTTTCTGATTTTAAGAGTCATTCCAAAGCAAATCAAACCCACTGCTGTCGAGTCAATTTGGACTCATAGAAATCCTGTGAGACACAGTAGAACTGCCACATAGGGTTTCCAAGGGTATAAATCTTCACAGAAGCAGACTACCTCATCTTTCTTCTTTGGAGTGGGTGGTGAGTTCAAACTGCTGACCTTTCTGTTAGCAGCTGAGTGCTTAACCACTGTGCCACCAAGGCTCTTAATAGTCATCACCCATTGGAAAAGATCATCTTTTTTTTTTTTTTTTTAACTTTTTCATCTTTTATTTATTTATTTAGTGTTGATGGTTCTTTTTTTTTAAGAGATTGTTTTACATTCTATGTTACATGTACATTTAATTTCACTCCCCATTTACCATGTCCAACCCTAACCCAGTCTCCTCCCCTCCCTACCCTGTAACCCTCCCCCTATCCCCCTCGTATTTATGCACTCCTGTTTGTTCTGCACTTCCTCAGTTTGAATTTTGGTCCTCTGGTGCCCCGTGGTCTATTGCTCTAAGGGATGTATTACCATAGAGTATGTGGGTGCATCATCCTGGGTTGAGTGGTCTGCATGTACATCTTGTTAACTAGTGGGCTGAGAGCCCGCCCCTGGGGGTGAGTTTTATTCCAGGCACAGAATGTATTCTAGGGCCATAGTATTGGGAGGGTCTCACCAGATTTCATCTGACCAGTAATTCTGCTCATTATTGAGCTTTTGGATTTTATTTCATGTTTTTCCTCCCACTCTATCCAGGATCTCCGGATTTGATCCTTTCCTGAGTGGTTGGCATTGGTAGCTGGGCACCATCTAGCTCTTCTGGTCTCGAGGGCCATCATGCCCTAGGGCTGATTGCTTCCAAATGCCGTTTTTTTTTTGTTGTTGTTGTTGTTTGGTTTTGTTTTTTTTTTTGCACTCTTCTTCGCTTCCGATGCTAGGAGACTGTTAGCTGCATCTTATATGGCTGCTTGATAATTTTTAAGACCCCAGTCACTACTCACCAATGTAGGATGTGGAAAGAGACTTTTATGTATTTTGTTGTGTCAATTGAGACTGGTGCCCCCAATACTATGCTCCTGAGACAATAGATCTATTGGATCTCTTCCATAGAGTCTGGTTGTCCGTGAGGGATTACTCTGTGTCTGTCCTCTATTGTTTCTGTAAGGACTGCAGGTATTTTGTATCACTGGTGCCTGTGCAAGATTAGCCTCAGCTGAATCTATCCTTGGTCTAGAGTATACTTCTGTTCACTGAGCCCTGTCTGATTGTCTCAGGTGTTTATGTGTTTATCTGTAGCCTGGTGTTTGGTGTTAATGGCAATGCAGTATTGTGGACACATTGGTTGATATTAGCATCTGTCGTCTATCTCTTATGTGCACAGATCAGTGTCTTCCCATTTCCTAATGTTATCATGATGGTCACAGATCCTTTCTGTAGATCCCTCCCCCTACCCAGGTCAGCATGTGGACCCCAACTAGCCTGAAATTAATCCTTCCCCTTCCTTCCCCATCCTGGTAACCTACAAAGAGAGTTCCCTTTCCCAAACAAACCCTTCTTTGTCTTTTTATAGTAATGGGCTCATACAGTACTTGTCTTTCTATGATTGACTTATTTCACTCAGCATAATGTCCTCCAGGTTCATCCACGTTGTGAGATGATCTGCGTATCCCTCATTGTTCTTTAATGTGGCATAGTATTCCATTGTGTGGATGTACCACAATTTGGTTATCCACTGATCCATTGGTGGGCATTTAGGTTGTTTCCATCTCTTTGCTATAGTGAATTGTGCTGTGATGAACATAGATGTACATATGTCTGTCCGTGCACTATCTCTCTTTAGGATATATTCCTAGTAATGGAATTGCTGGGTCAAATGGTACTTCTGTTTTCAGTTTTTAAAGGAAACGCCATACCGTTTGCCACAATGGTTGTACCATTTTACAATCCCACCAGCAGTGCAAAAGAGTTCCAATCTCTCTGCAACCTCACCAGCATTTGTTATTTTCTGACCTGTTGAACTTTGCTATTATTGCTGGGGTGAGATGATATTTCACTGTTGTTTTGATTTGCATCTCTGTAATGATTAATGATCCTGAGCAATTTCTCATGTGTTTGTTGGTTGGCTGTATATCTTCTTTGGTGAAGTATCTGTTCAAGTCTTTTGCCCATTTGTGAATTGGGTTATTTGTATTTTTGGTGTTGAGGTGTTGAAGTTTTCTATAGATTTTGGAGATAAGTCTTTTATCAGATATGTCATAGGCAAATATTTTCTCCCAATCTGTAGGTTTCCTTTTTACCCTTTTGACAAAGTCTTTTGATGTGCATAAGAATTTAATTTTTAAAAAATCCCAGTCATCTAGTTTCACTACTATCTCCTGCACAATCTGGGTTATGCTTGAATAAAAATAAATTAGGGCTCCCAGATTTACCTCTATTTTATCTTTGATGAATTTTATAGTTTTGGATTTTACATTTAACTCTTTGATCCAGCTTGAGTTTGTTTTTGTGTGTGGGGTGAGGTATGGGTCGTTTCATTTTTCTGCAGTTGGATATCCAGTTTTGCCAGCACCATTTGTCAAAGAAGCTGTCTCTTCCCCATTTAATGGGTTTTGGACCTTTGCAAAGGTCAGTTGTCCATAGATGGATGGGTGGATACCTGGACTTTCGATTCTGTTCCATTGGTCTATCTGTCTATCATTGTACCAATACCATGCTGTTTTGACTACTGTGGCTGTATGTTGTTGTTGTTAAGTGCCGTCGAGTCATTTCCGACTCATAGCGACCC
>NW_006921891.1:136646-137399 GCF_000298275.1 Orycteropus afer afer
TGGAGAAGGATCCATGTGCACTGGAGAAGAATGTGAATTGTGCTTTTGTTGGGTGGAATGCTCTGTATATGTCTATGAGGTCAAGTTGGTTGATTACACTGTTGAGTTCTTCTGTATCTTTGTTGAGTTTTTTTCTAGTTGACCTGTCCCTCTTTGAAAGTGGTGTGTTAAATTCTCCTACTACTATTGTAGAGTTGTCTATTATCCCTTTTAATTCAGTTAATATTTGCTTTACGTATTTTGGAGCACTTTCATTGGGTGCATACATATTTATTATAGTAACATCTTCTTTGTCAGTTGTCCCCGTCAATATCATATATGGTCCTTCTTTGTCTCTTATGATGTTTTTCACCTTAATGTATACATTATCAGAAATTAACATTGCCACTCCTGCTATTTTTTGGTTTCAATTGGCTTGGTATATATTTTTTTCCATCCCTTCACTCTTAGTTTGTCTTTATCTTTGCGTCTAACATGGGTCTCCTGTAGGCAGCATATCGATGGGTCTTCTTTTCTTATCCAGTCTGCCACTCTCTTTTTCTTGATAAGTGCATTTAGTCCATTCACAGAGTGTAATTAGTGATAGGTATGAATTTACTGCTGTCATTCTATTGTGTGTGTGTGTGTGTGTGTGTGTTCTTGGTGTTTCCTTGGTCCGTATACTTTTCTGTGCTGAGTTCGGTTTGTTGGCTAATGCTTTCTCCCTTTTCTTCTTTATTGTTGGTTTTGTGCTTATTAAACCCATATGTTTTC
>NW_006921891.1:137945-140058 GCF_000298275.1 Orycteropus afer afer
TTTGTCTTTGGTTTTGGAGAGTTTGATTACAATATGTTTTTCTCTTGGGATCTATCTTGTGTGGGGTTCTATGAGCTTCTTGGACAAATATCTTTTCTTCTTTCATGATATGGGGGAAGTTTTCTGTTGGTAGGTCTTCCCCAATTTTCTCAGTGGTTTTTTTCACCTCTTCTTGTTCTGGAATTCCAAAGAGTCATATGTTGTTTCTTCTCATGTCATTCCATATAATTCTTAGGTTCTCTTCATTTCTCTTAAAATTTTGTTCTGATTTTTCTTCATACAGGTTGGTGTCCAGGAATTTGTCTTCTAGTTGGGATAGTTGTTCTTCAGCCAGTTCTAGCCTACTCTTTTGTGCTTCTACTGTGTTGTGTAATTCTGTAATTTTGGTATTCATCTTCTGGATTTCTAACTGTTGTTTTTGTATGAGTTCTAATTGTGGATTCTTGTTATTTTGTTCTTGAATGATTTTCCTGAATTATTCCAGGGAACTGTCTGTGTTCTCCTTGCTTCTGTTTGAGGTTTCCTTAGGCTCTTGTAAAACTCTATAAACATATCTTCTAAATTCTTTCTCAAATAATTCTATTGCCATCCTTTCCTCCATGTTTAATGAGACCTTTGTTTGTGGTTTTACCTCTAATGCCTTGTCCTGTTTTTGTTTGTTTGATTTGAGGTTGCCTTTTGTTTCCTAGACATTTTGAGGTTGTCCTTAACTGTTGGTTATGTATTGATTTGTTTTGTCTTTGTTTTATGTCTTAATATTTTGAAAAGGTGAAGCTGGTGTATTTTATTTTTTAGTGATTAATTCAGGTATTCTGGGTTGCTCTGTTTTCTTTGTGATGGTGGAATCACTGTGTGGAATGTGGATATGGGTTTCTGTTTGTTGTAAAGAAGGTTTAGTGTTTGAAGTGGGATATATTATAGTGGCTGAATGTGGTTTCTTCTACTGGATGAGTGAAGTTATTGGTGGAGAAGGTGGGAGTGGAAGAGTGGGAGAAGGGGTGTTCCCTGTTGGTAGGGGCAGTTTCTAGGGCTTTGAGTGGGTTGCTAATGATAATGTCGTACTATTATTCACAGGCCTGCAGCTCAATTTCAGCAAAGACTCCAGTTGTTAGGGGGTTGCCACCCTCTACCAGGCTCAGACACATGCAAAAATCCCGCTCCCGAGGCCCCTGTGTGCCAAAAGCCAACCCAAGACAACCACCTGTCTCCGCAATCCACCATGGGGGTTCCTCTCTCTGGTCCTGCCTGCTTGCAGCACTGGCCCAACCAGCCCAGACCACGATCCACTGTGGGAACTCCTCTGTGGGTCTGTCCACCTGCAGCACCAAAGATCCACTCGGGGTCAGTGGCACTGGAGTCAGGAGAGTGCCTGCTAGTAATCTGTGGTCACAATATCACCAATAACGTCAAGTGCAGGCATCTCAGTGCCGCTGAGCCAGATCAGTGACCTGCTGCGAGAGCGCCTCCTTGGGCCTGCCCTCCTGCAGCAGCAATGGACTCTGCTCCAGTTTCAGCAGTGCTGGATGTGCCCGTTTGCACCTAGCCAACCCAGTTTACTGATAAAATCAGATGCTGAAGGTAGATCCTTGGGGTGATCACTGGTATGCTGATGTGGTTACTCATATGTTGGTGTAGTGTGTCCTCTTCCTTAACCCAAGGAGGTCTCAGATAGCCTTCCTCACCTGCCAGTCGGTGCTCCCCTAGGGAAGTCTCCGATGGGTTTTCTTGGCTGCCTGTCTGTGCTCTGCAGGATAGATGTTCTGATCTTGTTATTTTTTTCCCATCCCTTTCTCCTTTCTAATTCTACTCCTCTGAGTTTGGTGCACTCTGACTCTGCTGTTCAGAGCACCAGAATCCCTAATTCAAACTGTTGTATCTCATTTTTAAAGCATTAAGATGCAAGAGGGAAATAGTTTTGTGATCACTGACAAGACTCCATTTTGACTCTTTAGAAAATATAATCTTCATTAGAGCATGAACTTTGTCTAGCTTTGTCCTTGTTCATCCCTATATCCTAGAACTATACCTAGCTCTAGGAGGCAGCTATTATTGAGTAGGGAGCTCTGGTAGTGTAGTGCCTAAGGCACTTGACTGCTAACCAAGAAGGCTGGCA
>NW_006921891.1:140574-142288 GCF_000298275.1 Orycteropus afer afer
CAAGTGCCTTAGGCACTATGCCACCGGAGCTCCTACGTATAGATTGTCTATAAATTTTTTTTGAAACAAAATTTTATAGACACTACTGTCAGAAATAAATGAGATTGAAAAAGAAGAAAACATCAACTATGCCTCCATTGTAGCTCATTAACATTTTCCAGTTTTCTCTGTTATTGGTCATTACTCATTACTCATATACTAATCCATACACTCTAAAATGTGTAAATTAGTAATGAGGAATGACCAATAACAGAAAAATGGAGAATGTTAATGAGCTACATTGGAGGCATAGTTGTTGTTTTTTTCTTTTTCAATCTCATTTATCTCTGACAATAGTGTTTATAAAAATTCTCAAAAATTAGAAGAAAAAATGGAAGAAGGTTTCCTTAGATAGGATATTTGACCCAAGCTACATCACCAACATCAGTTTGCCTCTCTGTTTTATGAGTTCCAAAGTCCTCAAACCTGTCTGTCCAGAATCATGGTACCTCTGCCACAATCCATGCCAGTAGAATGAACACCCACTCCCTGCCTGTCTACCCATGACTCAGTTCCAATACAAGTTACACACTGCTGCATCTGATGATGCACCCTAAATCACACTCACTCCCATGTTACAAATCTGGGAAATGGAGATTAAATCACTCTCACACCTGTGTTACAAATCTGGGAAATGGAAGTTTTTGCTTTTTTGCCTTCACACAGTAGAAGTAAGTAAAAATAATTGTTGTATGAGCCAATCCATAATCATCCACACTATCAAGAAGCATTCATTTACTTCAACAAGTGTCTACTGAGTATCTACCATGTACCTGGCCCAGAGGGCTTGGCATTGTGTCAGGTTTTAAAAGAAAAATTTGTTGTGGTGAAAATATACATATCAAAACATGCCATCTCAACAATTTCTACTTGTACAAGTCAGTGACATTAATTATATTCTGTGTCAAAATTTATGTCATCTTCATTTCTTTAACTTACTTTCTCCATCATCATCATCATTTTACTATTGCAAATTAGCCTCTTTACTTATCTCTTCCTGGAATTATACTTAGTGAGTATTGCTCTGACATGTCCAATTGAGTTGGAATGCAGAGTCATGATTTCATACTCAGGCAAACAACGGTTGTAAAATGGATCCAAGAACAGTAATGTCAGAAGTTGATGAGGTGGATGGACTAATAAGGGGACCTCATTTGACTGAATTGAGTACCTTGCTTCCCCTCATTGGAGACATTATAGCTGAGATTTAGGACTGAGACCCAAGGCTTCTTCAAGGAAAATTTTACCTTGAATATTTGAGTGAAAAGCTAAAGTGCAGGAAGGAGAAGGAGAGTCTGGCCAAGTGGAAGTGCATTTATGGGATACATTGATTCAAATAAGCATGTGAGCACTTACTTCTTAATTGGTCTCAGGCTTCCAAACAAAAGAAACAGGAGAGTGGGAGGAGTCACTGCAACTAGGTAAGTGTGTGACTCTCTGGCCTCAGGGATTTCATTTGCTTGCTGGTGGTACTGGGCTGGGTGATCACCAAGTTCTTATCCAACTCTCATTTTCTATGCTTCAATGATATACTTTACATAATAATTTAATACCATGAACTATTCAAATTCCCCGATAATCTCCATCATGTTTCATATATTTTCCATCACATCTTCTCTTCTAATATCTATCCCTATATACATATATATCCCTTTTCTAATATATATCCCTATGA
>NW_006921891.1:142913-152050 GCF_000298275.1 Orycteropus afer afer
TTCTGGAATATCAGCAAAATCTGATGACACATCGTCAAAAACATGATTAGGACCACCATCATCAGTGTACCTGCAAAATCCCATGGTAACTAACATGATTACAGAAACATCACCCTTACTGGGACAACTAAAAATTCTCAAAGCCAGTAGCATGGTGAGGGACAGATCAGCTCTTATCTGGATACATGCAAAACTGCAAGGTCTGCACAGTAGTTAGAGACATCATTATTCTGTGCCTTGATATCAGCAAAAACTCCATGATTACTAGTGTAATTAGACAGTCATCACCTTTGATCTGAATACAAATGCCCAGGATAGATACCATGGCATCTAACCCTAATTTGGTTAAATAAAAACGTCACTGTCACTACCTTCACTGATGACACCATCAACTCTTACACCTGGATACTTGCAAATTTCTAGGATAAATACCTTAGTTAGAGACACCATTAGCACTGGAGTGGATACCTGCAAAATTCTCATTGTCACTACAGTGGTTAGAGTCATCATAACATACAAGAATGCTTACAAATACACAAGGTTACAATGTTAGTGCACCAACACAATCATTGCTTACCTAGGTATCTGCAAAGTCACATGAGCTTCACTTTGGTGCAAATATCATCATCTTGCACTTGGATACCGGCAAATTCCCACATCAGTACCATGGTGAGGTTCATCATAATCTCATAACTAGCAGCTACAAAACCCACATTAAAAACAGTGTTTAAGACACATCTTCTTCAGTATGTAGGCCTCAGAAATTTCATGGTCACTACAAACTGAAGGGAAATCTACCTGGAAACTTGTAAAAATCCAGGATCAACATGATAGTTAGAGACACTATCATTCTTTGCTGGACACCTGCAAAAATTCCATGGTCAATTTGGTGAGGGAAACCATAAAAACTTACCTGGATAACTGCAAATACCTCAGTAACTGCAAAAGTTAAATTTACATTAACTCTAAATTAGAAAAAGCTAAAAGATTTCATGCTTAATAGTATTGATAGAATGGTGTCATTTTTTTACCAGATTTTTTGCAAAAAAAAACAAGGTAACACAAAGGATAGAGAAACAATCATCCTACCTAGGAGACTAAAGATCTTTGCAGGTATTTATACAGAGATGATCTATATTGTGGTTAAGACCCACATCACCATTTACCTACACAGTCAGGAAAGTGTCTTGTAGTTAGGTTCACCACAATCTCTTCCTTGGAATCTTAAAAAGATATGTGAACACTATGTTTTAAAAATACATTTTGTATACTATAATACATATAAATTGGTTGGTCACTTATATTGACATAAGGCCCATGAACTCTAATTGAATATTTGGAGAACACCAAGGTCAGCACCAATATTATGGTAACAGATAAGTTCCTCACAGCACAGGAAATCTACAATGACCCAAGGTAATTACTATTGCAGGAAACACCTTGATGACTTACCAAAATACTTTAGTCACTGGTAAGGTTAAGCACACATTATCCCTAAACTAAAAAACATTCAGAATCATGCTTTGTGATATAGGTAGTCTACTGAAAGAAGAGGGTTAATCTCTTTGCAACTTGTTCCATCCAATCCGAAAATCAAAGAGTATAATGAATTGAAAAATTCTTGCTTTCACCACAATGGCTGCACATTCTTTTTGTCATAACAGGTGATATGGGGTCCCAAGTTTTACCTGAATTAAAGTAGACTTGCAGCATAAAACATTACTGGGAACAAAGACATCGCTTCAGTGAACACCTGCAAGAACTTCACCATCATTCCTGTGTTGAGAAAACTGGATGATTTGCCTGGAGAACTCCAAGCTACTCAGTTTCTACCTATGCTAAGTATCCACAATCACCACTTTCAGAATTACTGTGCTCTTAGGGTTACTAGCACTGATAGTTAAACTGGCATTTCTTACCTGATTTGTTCCATGAAAACATGGTAATGATAAATGCTAGAAACCAAAATATAACTTAGCGTGTTCCCTGAACAACAGATGGTTTTCCCATGATTGGAATCTCAGGATAACTCACCTGCGTATCGGCAAGAACCACGTCAATTCACAATTTTGTCTTTTTCTGTGATCTCTTCCATTGAATCTGAAAAAGACAGGTGAGGAGTCAAATGAAAGATGCATGTTTCTCTGGAGACAACTCCAAACCCTCACTCACTTCTGTGATTGAGAAACCCAAGAAACTTACCTGAAAACAAACAGAACTTTAAGGTGAAAAACAAGTTAAGATAGTGACATCACTTCTGTGGAAACCTGCAAAAACACACGGACATTTCTAGGGTGAAGAACAACACGATGATTGCACCTACATACCTGCAAATCCCCCAGTCATTACAAGATTAAACATACATCAACACTACGTTAGGAATCAGTCAATTCTCATCCTGGGTCGGGTCTGCAGGGTCACTTTTATGTGCCACAGCATCTCTCAAAAAGAACTGCAGCAACAGGAAACTTTAGGGAAATCATCTTTATTTGCCTTGGTTTCTGAAGCTCAGATGGTCTGTGTCATGGATCAAGCTCACATCACTACTTACCTGGATGAAAACAAAGTCTCCTGTCATTCACTGTCCTTAGGTTCACCATGATCTCCTCCAGAGAACCTGAATGACATATTTTGTGTAAAAGAAACTATGTGTTCTTGGGACGCTTATGTGAATTCTCTTCTAGTGTGAAGAGACCCAGCAAATGTACCTGCATTCATGTGGATCTCCTGGGTCAAAATGCAGTTGTAGAAAACAGATTCTCTTGTGTAAACACCTGCAGAGAATCCAAGTTCAATAATGTGGTGAAGAACTCCTTGACCACTTGCCTGCACACCTGCATGCCCCTCATTCACCCCAATGGTTGTTTGATCTTTGGATTTGATAGAGGATAATAAGATCCCATGCTTGCTAGCAGTGTCAATCAAAATCGAGTGCGTTACCTCAGATTTATGTACATAAGACAATCAGAGTAAGAGAGAGAAAAAGAGTTTACCTTGTTATTTGAAGAACTGAAGCTGTGTACTGGGGTTAGAATCATTATCACATACCTGGATATCATCAAACTCTACAGAAATGAAGATGGTCTTTCTCTTCGTGATGGCTTCTGTCCAATCTGAAAATCAAAAGGTGAACCTTATTGAAATACACATATTATCACTAGGATAGCTCCACATTCATTTCATCATATCAGGGGACATGGGACCTGAATTTTCTACCTGCAATCAAATTCTAGCGCCCGAACGTTGATGGGAACAAAGACATCATTTAGGTGAACACCTGGAAAATCATCATAATCATTATTGTGCTGAGAAAGCTGGATGACTAGCATGGAGAACTCAGACTACTCAGTTACAACACCAAGGTTCCATACTCATGACCAGTACAGTGGGAATTAGCAAGCTCTTCGCGTTAACACCACTGATAGCTCAACTGGTTTTCTTACCTGCAGTGCTCCCCAAACACTGGGTGGTGGTAAATGCTGCAGACTGAAATGTGACATACCATGTGCCTTGAAGAGGAGACAGTGTTTCCTGTGATTGGAATCACGGAATAACTCACCTAGCTGTCAGCAAGCCCCATGGGAATGGACAGTTGATACTTTTTCCATGATCTCTTCCCTGAAATGTGAAAAAGACAAGTGACGAGTGAGATGGAAAGACACACACTTCACCAGCACACCTCCAAACCCTCATTCATATGTTTGTAGGAAACCTACCTGAAAGCAAAGAGAACTTCAAGGTGAGGAAGACATTAAGGGCAGCAGATCACTTGTGTGGAAACCTGCAAAGACACATGGTCATTTCTGTGGTGAAGAACACCATGATGACTGAACCTTGATACCTGCAAATCCCAAACTCACTGTGAGGGTATACATACAAATCAATAAAAGTTAGGAAGCAATCAATCCTCAAATAAACATGATAACAGCAAATTTAGGGAAAGCCTCTTTACGTACCTGGTTTCTAAAAGTCAGATGGTAGGTTCTGTGGCTGAGGCCCACATCAAAAATTACCTTGATAACAGCCAAATCTCCTGTCATCCACTGTCCTTAGGTTCACCAGGATCTCTATTAGAGAATGGGAACAACATAACTGATGTCAGAGAACCTGTCTTTTCTACAGGCCAACCTGAGGATTCCCTTTTGATGTGAAGAGACCTAGCAAATGTATCTGCATTCCTGTGAAACTTGTTTGTCAAAATGTTGTCATAGACAACAGCAAGTCTTGTTCAGAAACCTGCAGAGAACCCAGGTTCCCTATTGTGGTGATGAGCACCAGTAGGACTTGTCTGCATACCTGCATGGCCCTCGGTCACTGCAGTGGGTGTTTGACCTTTATGATTCAATAGACAATAGTAAGATCTCATGTTTGACAGTAGTGGCTGTAAAGATACAGTGTTTTACCTTATATCATGTATATAAGACAATCAGTATTAGAGAGAAAATTTCACTTACCTTGTTGTTTGGAGATCCAAATGTCTGTACTGTGGTTAGAATCTTATCATCACTTACCTGGATATCAGCACAGTCCATGGGCATGATATAGTTACACTCTTCCCGATGTGTTCCAACCAATCTGAAAATCAGAGAGTATACCAAATTGAAAAATGCACCTTTTCGCCACAATGGCCGTACATACTTTTTGTCATAACAGGTGATATGGGGTCCCAAGTTTTACCTGAATTAAAGTCGACTAGCAGCGTAAGATATTGGTGGGAACAAAGACATTGCTTCAGTGAAACCTGCAAGAGTATCACCATCATTACTGTGTCTTAAAAGGTGGACGACTTGCCTGGAGAACTCCAAACTTCTGAGTTTCTACCGAGTTACCTACCCATGACCACTACAGTCAGAATTGCTGTGCTCTTAGGGTTTATAGCACTGAAAGTTAAACTGGCATTTCTTACCTCATTTGTTCCATGAAAACATTGTAATGATAAATACTAGAGACCAAAATATAACTAATCATGTTCCCTGAACAACAAATGGTTTTTGCTAGGACTGGAATCCCAGGAAAACTCACCTACACATAAGCAAGAACCATGTCAATTCACGATTTTCACTGTTTCCAATGATCTCTTCCATTGAATCTGAAAAAGATAGGTAATGAGTAAGATGAAAGACACATGTTTCTCTGGGGACAACTCCAAACCCTTGGTCACTTCTGTGATTGAGAAACCCAGGAAACCTACCTGAAAAGAAATAGAACATTAAGGTGAAAAAGAAGTTAGACAGTGACATCATTTCTGTGGAAACCTGCAAAAACACATGGTCATTTCTAGGGTGAAGAACAACACAATGAGTGCACCTACATACCTGCAAATCCCTCAGTCATTACAAGGTTAAACGTACATCAACACTACATTAGGAATCAGTCAATTCTCATCCTGGGTCGAGTCTGCAGGGTCACTTTTATGTGCTACAGCATCTCTCAAAAAGAACAGTGGTAACAGGAAACTTTAGGAAAGCATCTTTACTTGCCTTGGTTTCTGAAGCTCAGATGATGTGTGTCATGGATCAAGCCCACGTCGCTAACTTACCTGGATGACAACAAAGTCTCCTGTCATTCACTGCCCTTAGGTTCACCATGATCTCCTCCAGAGAACCTGACCACATATGTTGTGTAAAAGGACCTATGTGTTCTTGGAGCCCTTATGTGAATTCTCTTCTAGTGTGAAGGGACCCAGCAAATGTACCTGCATTCTTGTGAAACTCCTGGGTCAAAACGCAGTTGTAGAAAACAGATTCTCTTGTGCAAAAACCTGCAGAGAATCCAAGTTCAGTAATGTGGTGATGAATTCCTTGACCACTTGCTTGCACAACTGCGTGTCCCACATTCACTCCAATTGTTGTTTGATCTTTTGATTTGATATAGAAGATAATAAGATCTCATGCTTGCCAGTAGTATTAATCAAAATCGAGGGTGTTACCTCAGATTATGTATATAAGACTCTCAGGGTAAAAGAGAGAAAAAGAATTTACCTTACTGTTTGAAGAGCCGAAGGCGTGGACTGTTGTTAGTATCAGTATCACTTACCTGGATATCAGCAAACTCTACAGAAATGAAGATGGTTATTCTCTTTTTTGGCTTCTGTCAAATCTGAAAATCAAAGTGTATACCATACTGGAATACACATATTTTCACAAGGATAGCTGCACATTCTTTTAGTTGTGTCAGGTGATGTGGGATCCGAATTTTCTACCTTAATTCAGCATCCAGTGCCCAAACGTTCATGGGAACATACATATCGCTTCAGTGAACACCTCTAAAATCGTCATGATCATTACTATGCTGAGAAAGGTGGACGACAAACCTGGAGAACTCAGACTTCGAAGTTACAAAACCAAGGTTATGTACCCATGGTCAGTACAGTGGGAGTCAGCAAGCTGTTCAGGTTACCACCATTGATAGCTCAACTGGCTTTCTTACCTGAAGTGCTCCCTAAAGACATGGTCATGATAAATGCAAGACCCATATGAATTGATGATTGTTACTTTGTCTGTGACCTCTTCCATGAAATCTGAAAAAGACAAGTGACAAGTGAGATGAAAGACATATTTTAACAGGGCACATCCAAACACTCACTCGTATGTTTGTAGTAAACCTATAAAACCTACTGGAAAGCAATGAGAACCTCAAGGTAAGGAGGACATTAAGGACAGCAAATCACTTGTTTGGGAACCTGCAAAGAAACATGGTCACATCTGTGGTAAAGAGCACCATGATGAGTTAACATTGATACCTGCAAATCCCACATTCACTACGAGGGTAGACATACAAATCAATGGAAGTTAGGAAGAAATCAATTCTCAAATAAACATGATAACAGCAAAATTTAGGGAAAGCCTTTTTACGTACCTGGTTTCTAAAGGTCAGATGGTTGGTGCTGTGGTTGAGGCCCATGTCATCAATTACCTTGATAACAGCAAAATCTCCTGTCACTTAATGTCCTAAGGTTCACTCGGATATCTATTAGAGAATGGGAACAACACATCTGATGTCACAGAACCTGTGTTTTCCAAGGGTTCAGCTGAGAATTCCCTTCTGCTGGGAAGAGACCTAGCAATTGTATCTGCATTCCTGTGGAACTCTTTTGTCAACATGTAGATGTAAACAACAACAAGCTTTATTCAGAGAACTGTAGAGAATACAGGGTCACTATTGTGGTGATGAGAACCAGGAAGACTTGCCGGCATACCTGCATGCCCCTCAGTCACCCCAGTGGGGTTTGACCTTTATGATGCAAGAGACACTAGTAAGATCTCATGCTCAACAGTAGTGGCGGCAAAGATACACTGTGTTACCTTACATGATGGGTATCAGGCAATCAGTGTTAGTGTGAAAATTGTGCTTTCCTAATTGTTTGGAGATCCAAATGTCTTCTGTACTGTGGTTAGAATCATATCATCACTTACCTTGATATAGGCTCAGCCCCTGGGAATGGGATAGCTACACTCTTCCGGATGCATTCCAGCAATCTGAAAATCAAAGAGTATACCGCATTGAGAAAGGCATACTTTCACCACAAACGCTGCACATTCCTTTCGTCATGACAGCTCATGTGGGGTCCCAAATTTTTACCTGAAGGAAAGTAGACTAGCAGGGTCAAACATTGCTGGGAACAAAGACATCGCTTCAGTGAACACCTGCAAGAACTTCACCATCATTCCTGTGTCGAGAAAGCTGGATGAGTTGCCTGGAGAACTCCAAACTTCTCAGTTTATACCAATTGACCTAGCCGTGATCCCTATGGTCAGAATTACTCTCCTCTTACTGTTACTGGCACTGACAGTTACACTAGCATTTCTTACCTGATTTGATCCATGAAAACATAGCAATGATAAATGCTAGGGACCAAAATATAAGTTAGCGTGTCGCCTGAACCACAGCTGGCTTTTGCCGTGAGTGGAATCTCAGGATCACTCACCTGTGTATTGGCAAGAACCATGTCAACTGACCATTTTGTCTTTTTCCGTGATCTCTTCCATTGACACTGAAAAAGACAGGTGATGAGTCCAATGAAAGATGCATGGTTCTCGGGGGACACCTCCAAACCCATGGTCACTTCCGTGAATGAGAAACCCAGGAAAGCTACCTGAAAATAAATAGGACTTTAAGGTGAAAATGAACTTAGACGGTGACATCCCTTCTGTGGAAACCTGCCAAACCACACGGACATTTCTAGGGGGAAAATCTTGCAATAGTGAGGTCTCATGCTCTTACTATGATGTGTGCACCTACATACCTGCAAATCCCCCAGTCTTTACAAGGTTAAACGTATATCAACACTACGTTAAGGAACCAGTCAATTCTCAGCCTGGGTCGTGTCTGCAGGGTCACTTTTATGTGCTACCGTATCTGTCCAAAGTAAACGTGGTAACAGGAAATTTTAGGAAAGCATCTTTACTTGCCTTGGTTCCCGAAGCTCAGATGGTGTGTGGCGTGGATCAAGCCCATACCAATAATTATCTGGATAATAACAAACTCCAGCGTCATTCACTGTTCTTATGTTCACCAAGACCTCTTCCAGAGAACCTGAATCACATATCTTGTGTCAAAAGACCTATGTGTTCTTGGGGCCCTTATGTGAATTCTCTTCTAATGTGAAGGGTCCCATCAATTGTCCCTGCATACCTGTTGATCTCCTGGGTCACAGCGCAGTTATAGAAAATAGATTCTCTGGTGTAACCACCTGCAGAGAATCCAAATCCAATAATGCGGTGATGAATTCCTTCACCCTTTGTCTGCATACCCGCATGTCCCATATGCACCCTAATGGTTGTTTCATATTTGGATTTGATAGAGGATAATGAGATCTCATGCTTGCTAGCAGTGTCGAACAAAATCGAGTGTGTTACCTCAGATTATGTACATAAGACAAAGAGTGTAAGATAGAGAAGAAGAGTTTACCTTATTGTTTGCAGAGCTGAAGGTGTGGACCGTGGTTAAAATCAGTATCACTTACCTAGTTATAAGCAAACTCTACAGAAATGAAGATGAGGATTCTTTTTATGATGGTTTCTGTGCAATCTGAAAATAAAAGGGTATACCATATTGAAATATACATATTTCCCAGGGATACCTGCACCCTATTTCCAGCCTATCAGGTGACGTGGGACCCGAATTCTCTACCTCAA
>NW_006921891.1:153145-154735 GCF_000298275.1 Orycteropus afer afer
AGGAGGACTGCCCTGCATCCCTGCATGTCCCTCAGTCAGCCCAGGGGGTGATGGACCTTTATGATGCAATAGACAATAGTAAGATCTCATGCTCGACGGTAGTGGCGGTAAAGATACACTGTGTTACCTTACATGATGGGTATCATGCAATCAGTGTTAGAGTGAAATTTTGCTTTCCTTTTGTTTGGAGATCCAAATGTCTCTACTATGGTTAGAATCATATCCTCACTTACCTTGATATAGGCTCAGTCCTTGGGAATGGGATAGCTACACTCTTCCTGATGCGTTCCAACCAATCTGAAAATCAAGGAGTATACTGCTTTGAGAAACGCATGTTTTCACCACAATGGCTGCACATTCCTTTCGTCGTCACAGCTCATGTGGGGTCCCAAATTTTTACCTGAAGGAAAGTAGACTAGCAGTGTCAAACATTGAGGGGAATAAAGACATCACTTCAGTGAACACCTGCAAGAATGTCATCATCATTCCTGTGTCGAGAAAGCTGGCTGAGTTGCCTGGAGAACTCCAAACTTCTCAGTTTCTACCAATTTACCTAGCCGTGATCCCTACAGTCAGAATTACTGTCCTCTTACTGTTACTGGCACTGACAGTTAAACTGGCATTTCTTACCTGATTTGATCCAGGAAAACATGGCAATGATATATGCTAGGGACCAAAATATAACTGAGCGTGTCCCCTGAACCACAGATGGCTTTTCCTGTGCGTGGAATCTCAGGATCACTCACCTGCGTATCGGCAAGAACCAAGTCAACTGACCATTTTGTCTTTTTCCGTGATCTCTTCCATTGACGCTGAAAAAGACAGGTGATGAGTCCAATGGAAGACGCATGTTTCTCGGGAGACGCCTCCAAACCCGTGGTCACTTCCGTGAATGACAAACCCAGGAAACCTAGCTGAAAAAAATAGGACTTTAAGGTGAAAATGAACTTAGGCAGTGACATCCCTTCTGTGGGAACCTGCCAAAGCACACGGACATTTCTAGGGTGAAGATCTTACAATAGTGAGATCTCATGCTCTGACTATGATGAGTGCACCTACATACCTCCAAATCCACGACTCTTTACAAGGTTAAAAGTATATCAACACTACGTTAGGAAGCAGTCAATTCTCAGCCTGGGTCGGGTCTGCAGGGTCACTTTTATGTGCTACCGCATCTGTCCAAAAGAACTGTAGTAACAGGAAATTTTAGGAAACCATCTTTTCTTGCCTTGGTTCCCGAAGCTCAGATGGCGTGTGGCGTGGTTCAAGCACATACCACTAATTATCTGGATGAAAACAAAGTCCAGCATCATTCACTGTTCTTATGTTCACCATGACCTCTTCCAGAAAACCTGAACCACATATCTCGTGTCAAAAGACCTATGTGTCCTTGGGGCCCTTATGTGAATTCTCTTCTAATGTGAAGGGTCCCATCAATTGTCCCTGCATACCTGTGGATCACCTGAGTCACAGCGCAGTTATAGAAAATAGATTCTCTGGTGTAACCACCTGCAGAGAATCCAAGTCCAATAATGCGGTGACGAATTCCTTGACCCTTTGTCTGCATACCTGCATGACCCACATGCACCC
>NW_006921891.1:185620-186898 GCF_000298275.1 Orycteropus afer afer
AGCCCAGGGGGTGATGGACCTTTATGATGCAATAGACAATAGTAAGATCTCATGCTGACGGTAGTGGCGGTAAAGATACACTGTGTTACCTTACATGACGGGTATCAGACAATCAGTGTTAGAGTGAAAGTTTGCTTTCCTTTTGTTTGGAGATCCAAATTTCTGTACTGTGGTTAGAATCATATCCTCACTTACCTTAATATACGCTCAGTCCTTGGGAATGGGATAGCTACACTCTTCCTGATGCGTTCCAACCAATCTGAAAATCAAGGAGTATACCGCATTGAGAAACGCATGTTTTCACTACAATGGCTGCACATTCCTTTCGTCGTGACAGCTCATGTGGGGTCCCAAATTTTTACCTGAAGGAAAGTAGACTAGCAGTTCAAACATTGCTGTGAATAAAGACATCGCTTCAGTGAACACCTGCCAGAACGTCACCATCATTCCTGTGTCGAGAAAGTTGGATGAGTTGCCTGGAGATCTCCAAACTTATCAGTTTCTACAAATTTACCTAGCCGTGATCCCTACGGTCACAATTACTGTCCTCTTACTGTTACTGGCACTGACAGTTAAACTGGCATTTCTTACCTGATTTGATCCAGGAAAACATGGCAATGATAAATGCAAGGGACCAAAATGTAACTGAGCGTGTCCCCTGAACCACAGATGGTTTTTGCTGTGAGTGGAATCTCAGGATCACTCACCTGAGTGTCGGGAAGAACCATGTCAACTGACCATTTTGTCTTTTTCCGTGATCTCTTCCATTGACTCTGAAAAAGACAGGTGATGAGTCCAATGAAAGACGCATGTTTCTCGGGAGATGCTTCCAAACCCCTGGTCAATTCCGTGAATGAGAAACCCAGGAAACCTAGCTGAAAAAAAATAGGACTTTAAGGTGAAAATGAACTTACACAGTGACATCCCTTCTGTGGAAACCTGCCAAAGCACACGGACATTTCTAGGGTGAAGATCTTACAATAGTGAGATCTCATGCTCTTACTATGATGAGTGCACCTACATACCTGCAAATCACCCAGTCTTTACAAGGTTAAACGTATATCAACACTACGTTAGGAAGCAGTAAATTCTCAGCCTGGTTCGTTTCTGCAGGGTCACTTTTATGTGCTACTGCATCTGTCCAAAAGAACCGTAGTAACAGGAAATTTTAGGAAACCATCTTTACTTTCCTTGGTTCCCGAAGCTCAGATGGCATGTGGCGTGGTTCAAGCCCATAGCACTAATGATCTGGATAAAAACAAAGTCCAGCATCATTCA
>NW_006921891.1:193354-193885 GCF_000298275.1 Orycteropus afer afer
GTGATCTCTTCCATTGACGCTGAAAAAGACAGGTGATGAGTCCAATGAAAGATGCATGTTTCTCGGGAGACGCCTCCAAACCCATGGTCACTTCCATGAATGAGAAACCCAGGAAACCTAGCTGAAAAAAATAGTACTTTAAGGTGAAAATGAACTTAGACAGCGACATCCATTCTGTGGAAACCTGCCAAAGCACACGGACATTTCTAGGGTGAAGACCTTACAATAGTGAGATATCATGCTCTTACTATGATGAGTGCACCTACATATCTGCAAGTCCCCCATTCTTTACAAGGTTAAACGTATGTCAACACTACGTTAGGAACCAGTCAATTCTCAGCCTGGGTCGTGTCTGCAGGGTCACTTTTATATGCTACCGCATCTGTACAAAAGAACCGTGGTAACAGGAAATTTTAGGAAACCATCTTTACTTGGCTGGGTTCCCGAAGCTCAGATGGCGTGTGGCGTGGTTCAAGTCCATAGCACTAATTATCTGGATAAAAACAAAGTCCAGCGTCATTCACTGTTCTT
>NW_006921891.1:194448-196702 GCF_000298275.1 Orycteropus afer afer
GTGATCCCTACGGTCAGAATTACTGTCCTCTTACTGTTACTGGCACTGACAGTTAAACTGGCATTTCTTACCTGATTTGATCCAGGAAAACATGGTCATGATAAATGCTAGAGACCAAAATATAACTGAGCGTGTCCCCTGAACCACAGATGGTTTTTGCTGTGAGTGGAATCTCAGGATCACTCACCTACGTATCGGCAAGATCCATATCAACTGACCATTTTGTCTTTTTCCGTGATCTCTTCTATTGACGCTGAAAAAGACAGGTGATGAGTCCAATGAAAGACGCATGTTTCTCGGGAGACTCCTCGCAACCCATGGTCACTTCCGTGAATGAGAAACCAGGAAACCTAGCTGAAAAAAATAGGACTTTAAGGTGAAAATGAACTTAGACAGTGACATCCCTTCTGTGGAAACCTGCCAAAGCACATAGACATTTCTAGGGTGAAGATCTTACAATAGTGAGATCTCATGCTCTTACTATGATGAATGCACCTACATACCTGCATATCCCCCAGTCTTTACAAAGTTAAACGTATATCAACACTACGTTAGGAAGCAGTCAATTCTCAGCCTGGGTTGTGTCTGCAGGGTCAATTTTATGTGCTACCGCATCTGTCCAAAAGAACCGTGGTAACAGGAAATTTTAGAAACCATATTTACTTGCCTTGGTTCCCGAACCTCAGATGGCATGTGGCATGGTTCAAGCACATAGCACTAATTATCTGGATAAAAACAAAGTCCAGCGTCATTCACTGTTCTTATGTTCACCATGACCTCTTCCAGAAAACCTGAACCACCTATCCCGTGTCAAAAAACCTATGTGCTCTTGGGGCCCTTATGTGAATTCTCTTCTAATGTGAAGGGTCCCATCAATTGTCCCTGCATACCTGTAGATCTTCTGGGTCACAGCGCAGTTATAGAAAATAGATTCTCTGGTGTAACCACCTGCAGAGAATCCAAGTCCAATAATGCGGTGACGAATTCCTTGACCCTTTGTCTGCATACCTGCATGTCCCACATGCACCCTAATGGTTGTTTGATCTTTGGATTTGATAGAGGATAATAAGATCTCATACTTGCTAGCAGTGTCGAACAAAATCGCGTGTGTTACCTCAGATTATGTACATAAGACAAAGAGTGTAAGTTAGAGAAGAATAGTTTACCTTATTTTTTGCAGAGCCGAAGGTGTGGACCGTGGTTAAAATCAGTATCACTTACCTAGATATCAGCAAACTGTACAGAAATGAAGATGATGATTCTCTTTGTGATGGTTTCTGTGCAATCTGAAGTTCAAAGGTATAGCATATTGAATTATACATATTTCCCAGGGATACCTGCACCCTCTTTCCAGCCTATCAGGTGACGTGGGACCCGAATTCTCTACCTCAATTCAACCTCTAGTGCCCAGACATTGATGGGAACAAAGACATCGCCTCAGTGAACACCTGCAACACCGTCATGATCATTCCTGTGCTGAGAAAACTGGGGGACTTACCCTGAGAACTCAGACTAGTCATTTCCAACACTGAGGTTCCATACCCTTGACCACTACAGTGGGAGTCGGCAACCTCTTAGGGTATTCTTACCTGACATGCTCCCCAAACACTGGGTGGTGGTACATGCTAGAGACGGAAATGTGACATACCGGGTGCCTTGAAGAGGAGACAGTGCTTGCTGTTATTGGAATCACGGAATAACTTACCCAGCTGTCAGGAAGCCCCATGTGAATGGACAGTTGTTACTTTTTCCGTGACCTCTTCCCTAAAATGTGAAAAAGATAAATGCGAGTGAGATGAAAGACACACACTTCACCAGCACAACTCCAAACCCTCATTCGTATGGTTGTAGGAAACCTACCTGAACACAAAGAGAACCTCAAGGTGAGGAAGATATTAAGGACAGCAGGTCACTTGTGTGGAAACCTGCAAAGACACATGGTCATTTCTGGGGTGAAGAACACCATGATGACTTAACCTTGATACCTGCAAATCCCAAAGTCACTACAATGGTAAACATTCAAATCACTTAAAAGTTGGAAACAATCAATCCTCAAATAAACGTGGGAACAGGAAATTTGAGGGAAAGCCTCTTTACATACCTGATTTCTAAAGGTCAGATGGTAGGTGCTGTGGTTGAGGCCTACGTCATCAATTACCTTGATAACAGTAAAATGTCCTGTCACTCACTCTCCTTAGTTTCACCATGATCTCTATCAGAGAATGTGAACAAGAGATGTGATGTCAGAGAGCCT
>NW_006921891.1:197002-215645 GCF_000298275.1 Orycteropus afer afer
TGGGTATCAGGCAACCAGTGTTAGAGTGAAATTTTGCTTTCCTTTTGTTTGGAGATCCAAATGTCTGTACTGTGGTTAGTATCATATCATCACTTACCTTGATATAGGCTCAGTCCTTGGGAATGGGATAGCTACACTCTTCCTGATGCGTTCCAACCAATCAGAAAATCAAAGAGTATAGCGCATTGAGAAACACATGTTTTCACCACAATGGCTGCACATTCCTTTCGTCGTGACAGCTCATGTGGGTTCCCAAATTTTTACCTGAAGGAAAATAGACTAGCAGTGTCAAACATTGCTAGGAACAAAGACATTAGTTCAGTGAACACCTGCAAGAACGTCACCATCATTCCTGTGTCCAGAAAGCTGGATGAGTTGCCTGGAGAACTCCAAACTTCTCAGTTTCTACCATTTGACCTAGCCGTGATCCCTACGGTCAGAATTACTGTCCTCTTACTGTTACTGGCACTGACAGTTAAACTGGCATTTCTTACCTGATTTGATCCAGGAAAACATGGCAATGATATATGCTAGGGACCAAAATATAACTGAGCGTGTCCCCTGAACCACAGATGGCTTTTGCCGTGAGTGGAATCTCAGGATCACTCACCTGCGTATCGGCAAGAACCATGGCAACTGACCATTTTGTCTTTTTCCGTGATCTCTTCCATTGACGCTGAAAAAGACAGGTGATGAGTCCAATGAAAGACGTATGTTTCTCTGGGGACACCTCCAAACCCATGGTCACTTCCGTGAATAAGAAACACAGGAAACCTAGCTGAAAAGAAATAGGACTTTAAGGTGAAAACGAACTCAGACAGTGACATCCCTTCTGTGGAATCCTGCCAAAGCACTCGGACATTTCTAGGGTGAAGATCTTACAATAGTGAGATCTCATGCTCTTACTATGATTAGTGCACCTACATACCTCCAAATCCCCCAGTCTTTACAAGGTTAAACTTATATCAACACTACGTTAGGAACCAGTCAATTCTCAGCCTGGGTCGTGTCTGCAGGGTCACTTTTATGTGCTACCGCATCTGTCCAAAAGAACCGTGGTAAGAGGGATTTAAGAAAGCATCTTTACTTGCCTTGCTTTCTCAAGCTCAGTTGGCGTGTGGCGTGGTTCAAGCCCATACCACTACTTATCTGGATATCAATGAAGTACTCTGTCACTCCCTGTTCTTATGTTCACCATGATTGCCTCCAGAGAAACTGAATCACTTATCTTGTTTAAAAGGAACTATGTGTTCTTGGGGCCCTTTTGTCAATACTGTTCTAATGTGCAAGATTAAAATTCTAATTCATGTGGAACTCCTGGGTCAAATCGCAGTTGAAGACAACAGATTTTCTTGTGTAAATACCTGCAGAGAATCCTACTTCAATAATGTGGTGACGAATTCCTTGACCACTTGCCTGAATACCTGTATTTCCCACATTCACTGCAATGGTTGTTTGATCTTTTGATTTGATAGAGGATAATAAGTTCTCATACTTGGTTGTAGTGTCAATCATAATAGGGTGTCCTACCTCAGATTATATACATAAGACCAACAGTGTAAGTCTGTAAGTGTTTCCCTTATTGTTTACAGAGCCAAAAGTGTGGACCATGGTTAAAATCAGTATCACTTACCTAGATATCAGCAAACTCTACAGAAATGAAGACGATTATTCTCTTTGTGATGGTTTCTGTCCAATCTGAAAATCAAACTGTATACCATATTGAAATATACATATTTTCACCAGGATACCTGCACCTTCTTTCCAGCCTATCAGGTGACGTGGGACCCGAATTTTCTACCTCAATTCAACTTTCAGTGCCCAAACTTTGATGGGAAGTAAGACATCGCTTTAGTGAACACCTGCAAAATTATCATGATTATTATTGTGCTGAGAAAGCTGGACGACTAGCCTGGAGAACTCAAACTACTCAGGTACAACACCAAGGTTCCATGCCCTTGACCACTACAGTGGGTTTCAGCAACAACTTAGGTTTACCACCATTGATAGCTCAACTGGTTTTCTTACCTGAAGTGCTCCCCAGACACTGGGTGGTGATAAATGCTACAGATTGAAATGTGATGTACCGGGTGCCCCGAAGAGGAGACGATGTTTGCTGTGATTGGAATCATGGAATAACTCACCTAGCTGTCAGCAAGCCCCATGTGAATGGACAGTTGTTACTTTTTCCATGACCTCTTACTGAAATGTGAAAAAGACAAGTGATGAGTGAGATGAAAGACACACAGTTCACCAGTACACCTCCAAACCCTCATTCATATGTTTGTAGGAAACCTACCTGAAAGCAAATGGAACTTCAAAGTGAGGAAGACATTCAGGACAGCAAATCATTTGTGTGGAAACCTGCAGACACATGGTCACTTCTGTGGTGAACAACACCATGATGAGTTAACCTTGATACCTGTAAATCCCAAATTCATTGATCTCTTCCCTTGAATCTGAAAAAGATTAAGTTACAAGTCAGATGGAAAAACACACATTTCACCTACACACCTCCAAACCTCTGTTCACTTCTGCTTTTTGGAAAGCCAGGACACGTACCTCAAAGCAAACAGAACTTCACAGTGAGAAAGAAGTTAAAGACATCAACATCACTCATGTGGAAACCTGCAAAAATGCATGATCACTTCTGTGGTGAAGAACACCATGGTGAGTTAACCTTGATACCTGCAAGTCCCCTAGTCACTACAAAGTTAAACATAAGTCAGTAATAAGTTAGGAAGCAGTCAATTTTCAAAGAAATGTGGTGACAGCAAATTTTAGGGAAAGCATCTTTACTTGCCTGGTTTCTGAAGATCAGATGGTGTGTGCTGTAGTTGAGGCCCACATCATCAGTCACCTGGATAAACAGTCATTCACTGTCCTTAGGTACACTATGATCTCTCCCAGAGAACCTGAACAATATATCCGGCATAAAGGGATTTTCTGCAGGCTCACCTGAGAATTCTCTTCTGATGTGACGAGACTCAGCAAATGTACTTACATTCCTGTGGAACACCTTGGTCACAATGTAGTTGTAGACAACATCTCTTGTATAAATTCCTGCGGAGAATTCAGGTTCACTACTGTGGTGAAGAATATCATGAGGATTTGCCTGCATACCTGCATATCCCTCAGTCACCCCAATGGCTGTTTGACCTTTATGATTCAATAGAGAATAATAAGATCTCATGCTTGCTAGGCATGGCAATAAAGATATAGTGTGTTACAACAGATTGTGTATATATAACACTAAGTGTTAGAGAGTAAAAAATCACTTACCTTATTGTTTGAAGATCCAAAGGTATGTATTGTGTTTAGAATCATATCATCTCTTACCTGGATATCAGCAAAGTCCACGGGAATGAAGATGGTTACTCTCTTCCAGATGTCTTCCATGCAATCTGAAAATCAAAGAGTATACCATATTGATATACACGTTTCCCCAGGGTTGCTACACATTGTTTTCATCATATGATGTGTGACCCAAATTTTATACCTGAATAAAGTAGACATGTAATGTAAAACGTTGCTGGGAACAATGACCTTGCTTCAGTGAACACCTGGAGAAACTTCACGATCATTACTGTGGTGAGAAACCTCATGACTAGCCCGGAGAACTCCAAACTCCTCAGTTACTACCAAGGTTATGTATCCATGATCACTACCATTGGAATAAGCATACTCGTAGGTTTGCTACCATTGATAGTGAAACGGACCTGTTCTACCTGAACTGCTCCATAAAAACATGGTCATGATAAATGCTGGAGGCAGAAATATAAATTACCATGTTCCCCAAAGAACAGATGGTTTTTGCTGTGATTGGAATCACAGGATAACTCACTTACACATCAGTAAAACCCATGTGAATTCATGATTGTTACTTTTTCTGTGATCTCTTCCCTCCAATCTGAAAAAGATAGGTGACAAGTCAGAAGAAAGATACATCACACGTTTTAACTGAGACACCTCCAAACCCTTGGTAACTTCCATTAGTAGGAAACCCAGGAAACCTGCCTAAAAGCAAACAGAACTTCAAGGTTGGAAAAAAGCTGAAGACAGCATCATCACCTACTTGGAAACCTGCAAATGCACGGTCACTTCTGTGGTGAAGAACATCAGGATGTGTTAATCTTGATACCTGCAAATCCCTCAGTCACTATGAGTTTAAACACACATGAACAATAAAACAGGAAATAATCAATTCTCAAGGACGTGGTAACAAAGCATCTTTACTTGCCTCGGTTTCTGAAGATCAGATGTTGTGTACTGTGGGTAAGGCCCACAACATCACTTACCTGGATAACGGTAAAGTCTCTTGTCATTTACCATCTTTAGGGTCACCATGAATTCCTCCAGAGAACTGAAGAGAGAACATATCTGGTGTAAAAGCACCTGTCTTTTCTCCGGGCCCACCTGAAATTCTTTTCTAGTGTGAAGGGACCCAGCAAATGTACTTGCATTCACGTGGAAGTCCTCAATCTAAAGGTAGTTATATAGACAACAACATCTCTTGTTCAGAAACCTGCAGAGAATTCAAGTTCACTACTGTGGTGATGAGCACCTCAAGGACTTGCTTGCATACCTGCATGTCCCTCAGTCACCCCAATGGGTGATTGACCTTTATGATTCAATAGAGAATAGAATCTCATGCATGTTAGTAGTGGCAATAAATATATAGTGTGTTACCTCAGATTATATATAAAACATAATCAGTGCTAGAGAGAGAAAATTAGCTGATCTTGTTGTTTGAAGATCTAAAGGTGTGTACTGTGGTTAGAATCATATCATCACTTACCTGGACATCAGCAAAGTCTCCCATCATTCACTGTCCTTAGGTTCACCATGATCTCCTCCAGACAACCTCAACCACCACTTATCTGGTGTAAAAGGACCTATCTGTTCCAGGTACCACCTATGAATTCTCTTCTGGTGTGAAAGGATGCAGCAAATGTATCTGCATTCACGTGGAAATCCTTGTGGAAAATGAAGTTGCAGATAACAACATCTCTAGTATAAAAACCTGCAGAGAATCCAAGTGCAATATTGTAGTAATGAACACAATGAGCATTGTCTGCATTCCTATACGTCCTTGAGTCACCACAATGTGTGATTGACCTTTATGATTCAATAGAGAGGTAACAAGATCTCACACTTGTTAGTAGTAGCAGTAAAGACATAGTGTCTGATCTGAGATTAAGTACATTGACATGCTCACGAGTTTTGGAGACAGAAAAATGTCTTACTTTATTGGATGAACATCCAGTTAGAATCACACCATCACTTTCCTGGATATCAGCAAAGTCCACAGGAATGAAAATGGTTATTGTCTTCCTGATATCTTCCGTCCAATCTGAAAATCAAAGGGTATCGCATTTTGAAATATACACATTTTCACCAGCAATGCTGCACATTTTTAGGGTCACATTAGGTGACATAGGACCCAAATTTTCTACCTGAATTAAAGTAGACTTCCTGTGCCCAAACGTTGCTGGTGACAATGACATCGCTTCAGTGAACACTTGAAAAACTTTCATGATCTTTATAGTGGTGAGAAACCTGGATGACTAGCCTGGAGAACTCCAAAATACTGTATTACTACCAAGGTTCTATATCTGTGACACTACAGTAGAGATCAGGATGCTCTTAGTGTTACTAGCACTGATAGTTCAACTGGCATTTCCTGCCAGAATTGGTCCATAAAAATTTGGTAATGGTAAATGCTAGACACTGAAATATAACTTACTGTGTGCCTTGACCACCAGATGATGTTTGCTGTGATTGGAATCCCAGAACAACTCACCTAGATATCAGCAAGACCCATATGAGTTGACAATTACTGCTTTTTCCATTATTTCTTCCCTCGAATCTGAAAAACATATGTGACAAGTCAGATGAAAGATACATGACACATATTTTTCTTGGGACACCTCCAAATCCTTGGTCACTTCCATTAGGAAACCCAGGAAACCTACCTGAAAGCAAACTGAACTTGAAGGTGAAAAAAAAAAAAAAAACATTAAAGACAGCAACATCACTTGTGTGGAAACCTGCAAAAATGTGTGGTCACTTTTGTGGTGAAGAACACCATGATGAGTTAACCTTGATCCCTGCAAATCCCTCAATCACTATGAGTTTAAACACACATCAACACTGTTAGGAAGCAATCAATTCTCAAAGAAATGTGGTAACAGCAAATTTTAAGGAAAGCATCTTTACTTGCCTTGGTCTCTTAAGTTCAGATGGTATATGCTGTGCTTAAGGCCCATATCTTCCCTTAGCTGGATAACAGCAAAGTTTCCTGTCATTCACAGTCCTCAGGTTTACCATTATCTCCTCCGGAGAACCTGACCAATATATCTGGTATAAAAGGACCTAGCTGTTCTAAGGGACTATCCATTAATTCTGTTTTAGTGTGAAGAGACCCAGCAAATGTACCTGTGTTCATGTGGAAATGTTTGTGATAAACGTAGGTGCAGATAACAACACCTCTAGTATAGAAACCTGCCAAGAATCCAAGTTCACTATGTAGTGATGAGCACCATGAGGACTTGCCTGCACACCTGCATGTCCCTCAGTCACCCCAGTGGGTGTTTGACCTTTATGATTCACTAGAGAATAGTAAGATCTGATGCTTGTTAATAGTGATGTTAAAGATTTAGTGTGTTACCTCAGATTATGTATATAATATGGTAAGTATTAGAGAGCAAGAAAAGCTTACTTTGTTGTTTGAAGTTCCTAAGATGTGTATTGTGGTCAGAATCATATATCTATCCTAGATATCAGCAATGTCCACAGGAATGAACATGGTTACTCTCTTTCTGATATCTTCCATCCAATGTGTATGAGTTGCCTGGAGAACTTCAAAATCTTCAGTTACTCCCAATGTTACCTATCCCTGATCAGTATAGTAGGAACTAGCATGTGCTCAGGGTTACTAGCATTGATAGTGAAACTGGCCTTTCTTACCTGAATTGTTCCATAAGAACATGGTAGTGATAAATGCTAGGGACTGAAATATGACATACCGTGTGTGGGGTAGGTGACAGGGCAGATGAAAGATACATCTTTTTTCAGGGACACTTCCAAACCCTTGGTCACTTCTGTTATTAGGAAAACCAGGAAACCTACCTGACAGCAAATAGAAGTTCAAGGTGAAAAAGTAGTTAAAGATAGGAACATCACTTGCATGGACACCTGCAAAAAGTCACAGTTACTTATGTATCGAAGAACACCATGATGAGTTAACCTGGATATCTGTAAATCCCTCAGTTACTATGAGGTAAAATACACATCATAACTAAGCTAGGAAGCAATCTATTCTTATACTGGTTAGTGTCTGCAGTGTCACTTTCATGATTTATAGGGCCTGCAAAAAGAAACGTGGTAACAGCTAATTTTAGGGGAAGTATCTTTACTTGTGTTGGTTTCTGAAGATCATATGGTATGTGCTATGGACAAGGCCCACATCACTACTTACCTGGATAGAAGCAAAGTTTCCTGTCAGTCACCATTCTTAGATTCACCATGATCTCCTTTAGAGAACTAGAACAATATAGGTTAGTTGGAGAAAATTCCCTCTCTTGAGTGACCACTTAGAAAGAGCTCATGATCATTACTGTGATGAGAAACCATGATGAACTGCTTGAAATACTCCAAAACTCTTACCATCAGTAAAGTAGGAATCAGTAATATTTCATCCTTACTAGTATGGTAATGAAACTATTATTTCTTACCTACCTTACTTCTATAAAAAGCATGTCATAATAAATATTGGGGACAGAAAAATCAGTTGTTTTAAGATCACATGTTGTGGAGTGTTGGCTAGAATCACACCATTACTTACCTGGATTAGAGGAAAGTCCCACTTGTATGATAATTATTACTTTCTCCATGATCTCTTCTTTCATATATGAAAAATACATGTAACAAATGCTTTTTTTAAGATGTATATTCTCTACCAGGACACCTTCAAAGTCTTTTAGTTACTTCTAGTATTAAGAGAACCATGAGATCTACCTGGATTCATGCAGAATTTAAAGGTGACAACACTGTTAGAGATAGCAACATCTGTTAATTGGATACCTCTGAAAATATCCTGGTAACTACTGTGATGAGAATATATAATGTTTTACCTGAAATTTTTTAGCACTACCAAGATTATGGGGCAATCTACTTCCATAGTGACACTGCCTCGGAAACCCAAGGAGGGGTCGCTATGAGTCGGGTCTGACTTGACAGCACATAACAACAACAACAACCAAGATTAAACACATATTATCACTAAATTAATAATCAGTAAGATCTTATTAGTTTTAGTAGTGAAACTTTCATTTCCTATTTGAATTCCTACAAAAGACATGGTAACAAGATATTTTAGGGAAACCATATTCACTTACCTTAGTTTCTGAAGATCAGGTGATTTGTGCTGATGATGGGTTAAAGTCCACATAACCATTTAACTGGACAACAGCAAAAGCCCGTGCTATTGACTATTTCATACACCATGATCTCCTAAGTACCTGAAAAATATATATGATAAGTTTAAGGACATATCTTTTATACCAGGACACCTGAAAACCTCCTTTGTTATTTCTAGTATTAGGGGGTCTATCAACTCTCTGGGATGTAGTCAAACTTTATGTTCACATGTAATTGCATACAAGAATTTCTCTTGTATAAACACCTGAATAGAGCCCAAGTTGATGACTGTGGTGATGAACTCTATGAAGACCCACATGCATACTTGCAATCGCTCAGTCACCAACAAGGTTAAATGAACATTTTCACTTGAGGAAGAAATAGTAAAATATCATACTTGCTAGTATTTGTAGTAAACAGTATTTCTTCTTGAATTACTGCATAAAAACTTAGTAAGTTTTAGGGAGAGCAACATTACATACCAAGATCTGGGAAGATCAGGTGTTCTATCCTGTGGTTAGACTCAAATCATCACTTACCTGGAGAGCAGCAAAGTCCCATGTTAATGACGATTGTTACTTTCTCAATGATCTCTTCCCCAGAATCTGAAAAACACATGTGACAACTCTGTTTAAGGACATATGCTCCTACTGGGACACTTGCAGATTCCCTGATCACAGGTGACAAAAGATATGTGAGCTGTACCTGGATGCTTGCAGAAGTCCAATGTCAAAATATAGTTAGAGTCAGCAATATCTCTTGGGTGGCAACCTGCAAAAAGCCCATGGTCACTACCATGGTGAGGAGCACCATAATCACTACCTGGAAAACTGCAATATCTTCAGTCACTTCTAAGATTATCACCTTATCACTATAGTTGGAATTAATAAGATCTTTCTGTACTGCGGTTGAGGGCCCATCATCACTTACTTATCTAATAGCAAAGCACACGACTAATGTCTGTTGTGAGGCCCACCATAATTTCTTCCCTAGAACCTAAAAAAACACATATGTCAAGCATTTAAAGACTCTTCTTTTCCTTGTATCTCCTGAAAATTCCCTTGGGCTCTTTTAATATTCTCAGTTTATTGTCTAACCACTAACTGATAGATTGGCAGTTAGAATCCACTTAGAGGCATCTCAGAAGACAGGCCTAGCAATTCTCTTCCAAAAAGTCATAGCCTTGAAAACTTTATGGAGCAGTTCTAATCTGCACATGAGTTGGAATAGACTTGACAGCAACTAACAACAACAACACCTCTATTTAGATACAAGTAGAACTCCAAGGTCCAAACACAGTTGTAGACAACAGTATCTCTTTAGGGAACACCCACAAAAAATTCTTGGTCACTATTGTGGTGAGAAACACCATAATGATTCACCTGAGTAACCGATTAACTCCCTCAGTCACTTCTAAGGTTAAACTCACATAATCAGTCAACTAAGAAAGAGTAAAAGCTCATTAGTAAAGACACTATCATTTCTTAATGGAATTCCTTCATATTAAACATGGTAATAATAAAGAGAAAGATGAGAGGGTCCATAACTGTGAATTAGTCCACTTCCATCTCTTCCCTGGATTGCAGGAAATTCCATGTTAATGATGATTGTGAGATTCCCCATCATCTTTTCTTTGACTGTACCCTTGAAAATCCCATGTTCCCTACCATAATTAAAGGTACATCATCATTACCTCTTATGGGAGCTCTGGTAGCATAGTGGCTAAAGCACTTGACTGCTAATCAGAAGGCTGGCGGTTCAAACCCACCAGCCACTCCTCGGAAGGAAGGTTGGGCAATCCTACTTCCGTAGTGATACTGCCTCGGAAACCCAAGGAGGGGTCGCTATGAGTCGGGGCCGACTCGACGGCACATAACAACAACAACAACATTACCTCTTAGGACATCTGAAAATCCTATTGTCACTACCAAGGTTCAAGTAACCATCATTTCTTTCCCAAATATCTTTGAAATCACATACTTACTACACTTTTTAGTTTACCATTGTCTTTCAGGTGGTTACTTGAAAAATATCTTGGTCACACTAGTGATTTTGTGATACATTATCTCTTTCTGGATACCTACAAAAGCCCTTGGAATCTACCAGGTTTAGAAATATATTATCTCTTACAAGTGTATCTACAAATTACCTACATAAATTCTATTGATAGGGACATGTCATCTCTAACCTTGACACTACTGTTGTTATTTACTCATCATTTTTCCCCTGTATACCTGGAAAATCCTTTGTTCACTACTGTGGTTAAGACACCATCATCTCTTTACTAGATGCCTGAAACATCCCATGATTATTGTTATCAACTGAACTGTGTCCCCAAATGGAGATGTTAAAGTCCTACTCCCTGGTACCTGTAAATGCGGCCTTATTTGGCAATAGGGTCTCTGCAGATGAACCAATTAAGATGGGGTCATAATAGATTAGGGTGGACCCTAATGCAATGCTGGTGTCCTTATATGAAGGAAGTTAAGATACATAAGAGACACACAGAGAGGAGAATGTGTATAAAGATGAAGGCAGAGAGTGGGGCGATGCATCTATAAGCCAAGGAACTCAAGGATTAGTAGTAATCTTTTAGAGAGGTGTGACTCCACTTACCCAGAGACCAGAAGATCTAGATGGTGCCCAGCTACCACTATCAATTGCTCTGATCAGGATGACAATAGAAAGTCCTGGGCAGAGAAGAAGAAGAAAAAAATGTAGAACAAAAATTCAAAAACATAAAAAAAAACAGACTTACTGTTCTGATAGAGATTAGTGGAACCCCTGAGACTGTGGCCCTTAGACACCCTTCAAGCCTGGAACTGGAGCAACCCCCAGGGATAATCTTTCAACCAAACAATAGACAGATTTATAAATTGAATAATAACACCAGGGAGGAATATACTCCTCAATACATTCAAACATAGGAAACCAAAAGGGCAATATTTGCCCAAAGACAAAGCTCAGAAAGCAGGGAGGGACAGGAAAGAAGGACAGATGGAAACAAGGAACCCAGGGAGAAAGGGGGAAGAGTGCTGTTACATTGAGGGGATTGCAACCAATGTCAGGAAACAAAATGTGTATAAATTGTTGAATAGAAAATTAATATGCTCTGTAAACTTTCACCCAAACAATTAAAAAAAAAAAAAAGGCATGGAACAGATCCTTCCCTAGAGCTTTCAGAGGAAGCAAAGCCTCGCCGACATCTTAATTTTAGACTCTAACATCCAAAAGTATGAGAGAATATATTTATGTCAGGGAGCCCTAGTGGTACAAGTGGTTAAGTGGTAGCCTGCTAATCAGAAGGTCAGTGGTGGTTCTAACCCACTAGGTGATCCATGGGAGAAAAATGTAGCATTCTGCTTCTGTAAAGATTACAGCCTTGTAACCTCTATGGGGCATTTCTACTCTGTCCTATAGGGTTGCTATGAGTCAGAATTGACTCTCCTGGAATGGGTTAATGGGTTTAGGTTTATCTGGTTCTACTTTGTGTGAATGTGTGTGTACGTATGTGTGTGGTACTTTGTCATGACAGCCCTAGGCAACTACTACAGTCACTACTGTAGGTAGGTTCACCAGCATACCTGGATGACAACAAAAGGCCCTGTTCATTTTTGCGGTAAGGGATGCCATCAGCTCCTCCCTGGATTCCTTCAGCAAACTATGCTGACTACAGTGGGGAGAGCCCCAGCATCTCTCACCTGAATACCCGTGAAATCGTATGATCACTGAATGCCTTACAGAGGCATTCAAGCTCTCCCTGCTCTGACTTCTGCCTTGCACCAGTGTTGTTGGGCCCATGCCCTCACCCTTTGTCCTATGTGATGCAAACATTCTAAGCACTTGCTCAGCCCCAACATTCTTTCCTGTCCTGGTTACTTCTGGGTAATGGAGTGCTCCAGCCAGTACTTCTCACCTCATGAGAGCTGATTACTGGCATCTCTTTACAAATTCAGGGTTCAGTGATCTTGAAATTGGCCACAGTGGGAGTATTTCCACCACAAAAATCATCAAGGTTTTAGTTTTAGGAGTTGTTGTTGTTGTTGTGTACTGTCGAGTCAGACCCAACTCATAGCAACCCCTCCTTGGGTTTCTGAGGCAGTATCACTACGGAAGTAGATTGCACAACCTTCCTTCCGAGGAGTGGCTGGTGGGTTTGAACCACCAGACTTGTGATTAGCAGTCAAGTGCCTTAGGCACTACACTACCACAGCTCCTAGTTTTAGGAGAGTCAGTTGTTAAACAATTCCCAGAATGGGCTGCTGAGTAAAGTAATGAATGAAAAGGGAGGCACTACTGCATAGTGGCAACTCAGTCTCCTGTTTTCTTTCTCAGGGATTTGATGTGGCTTTGGTAGATGATAGAATGTGGCAGTTTGCTCTACATGTGCCTTAAAATACATGACTTTTCCCTATTTTTATACTTCATGGAAAAACACGTAAATTATAGATACTAATTATAATATTCCACCACTCGTCTGCCAGTTTGTTGTTCTATGGTGGCTTGCATGTTGCTGTGAGGCTGGAGGTTATGCCACTAGTATTTCAAATACCGGCAGGGTCACCCATGATGGACAGGTTTCAGCAGAGCTTCCAGATTAAGACAGACTTGGAAGAAGGAAGGGCCCATCCACTTGTCAAAGAATTGCCCAGTGAAGACCTTATGAATAGCAGTGAAACACTGTATGAGATATTCACAGGACTGGGCAGTGTTTCATTCTGTTGTGCATAGGGTCTCTATGAGTTATGGCTGACTTGATGACACCTAACAACAACAACAATAGTTATAATATTAATGCTGGCCAGGGACTTCCATAACATCACTATGTCTAAAATGTAGAAACTTGTGGGAGAACACAAAACAGTATCACTAAAACTAAAAAACCAAACCCACTGCCATCAAGTTGATTTCAACTCACAGGGCCCCTATAGGACAGAGAAGAACTGCTCCCTAAAGTAACCTTATGGAAGCTGACCGCCACATCTTTCTCCCAGAGAGTGCCTGGTGGGTTAGAAACCATGACTAGTGCTTAACCACTGCGCCACCAGGGCTCCTTCTCAGCATATTAATTACAGTTAAGTTCCTCATCTGATGGTTCTAAACTATCTGCCGTATCTGAGTCTGGTTCTGTGCTTGCTTTGTCTCTCCAGCCTGTTCTCCTACCTTTTAGCATGCCTTGTATGCTTCCCTGCTGAAAAGTCAGATGCAGTGTATCTGTTAATAGGACCTGAGATAATCTGCCTTTTTACTGTGAGGTTTTATGTTAATCTGGCTAAGAGCTGGCTGTATTTCATGTTTGCTGTGGCTGTAGGTGCTGGAGGCTTCAGTCTCCTCTAGTTTCCTCTTCCTCTTCCCCTCTGTCTTTGAGTTTCCATAAGTACTCCTTCTTAAATAGAATCTGTGTCTTGCAGCTCTCTCAGTTGTAATCTGCTGTGATTATAGTGGAGTCCTATTTAATGTGGAGCTAAGGGCCCTGGTGATACAAATGATTAAGCACTTGGCTGCTCACCAAAAGGTTGGTGGTTCAAACTCATCCAATAGCTCCATGGGAGAAATACCTGACAATCTGTTCCTGAAAATGTTACAGTGTAGAAAGCCCTATGGAGCGGTTCTAGTCTGTCACATGGACTTGCTATGAGTCAGAACTGATTTGACAGCAGTGGGTTTTGGTTTTGGAATATGCTAAGGGCTGTGGTAGCTCAGTGCCTAAGGCATTTGACTGCTAACCAGAAGGCTTGCAGTTCAAACCCACCAGCTACTCCTTGGAAGGAAGACTGGGCAATCTATTTCCGTAGAGATACCGCCTTGGAAACCCAAGGTAGGGTCATTATGCACCAGAACCGACTCAACAGCAGTGAGTTGTTGTTGTTATTTATTTATTTATTTATTTATTTTTGAGAAAGGCTGTAGTGGGAAAATATACAAAGAACCCTTAAAATTCAACAGTAAGAAAATAAACAACTCAATTTTAAGAATGGGCTAAAGATCTGAATAGACACCTCACCAAAAAAGAATCATAAATCACAAATAAACATATGGAAAGTTGTTCAATATCATATCTCATTAAAAAACAAAACCCAGTGCCATGGAGTCAATTCTGACATAGCAACCCCTATAGGGTTTCCAAGGCTGTAAATCTTTACAGAAGTAGACTGCCTCATCTTCCACCCAAGGAGCAGCTGGCAGGTTTGAACTGCTGATCTTCTGGTTAGCAGCCTAGTGCCTTACCCACTGCACCACGAGAGCTCCTTTCATATGTCATTAGGGAGTTGTTAGAAATTAAAACAACAGTGAGATACCACTACACACCTATTTGTTATTGCTGTATGCTGTCAAGTCCATTCCAAGTCATAGTGCCCTATATTAGAATAGTACTTGCCCATAGGGTTTCCTAGGCTGTAATCTTTGTGGGAGCAGATTGCGAGGTGTTTTCTTCCCACCGAGCCACTGGTGAGTTTGAATTGCTAACCTGTAGTTAACAGCTGAACACTTAACCATTGCACCACGAGGACTTCTTCTTACCTATTAAAAAAAAAAAACACTGCCATTGAGTCGATTACAACTCATAGTGACTCTATAGGACAGAGTAGAATTGCTCATCGGGTTTGCAAGGCTGAAAATCTTTGCAGAAGCAGACTGACTCATCTTTCTCCTGTGCAGTGGCTGGTGGGTTCGAACCACTGACCTTGTGGTTAGCAGCCAAATGATTTAACCAGTACGTGACCAGAGCTCCTTCCATACCTGTTAGAAGGGCTACAATCTCAATAGCTGACAACACCAAATGCAACAGGAACTCTCATTCATTGCAGGTGGGAATGCAAAATGGTACAGCCATTTTGGAAGACAGTTTTGTAGTTTCTTACATTGCTACATTGTCTTTCCATCACGCTCCTAGCATTTACCCATCTGAGTTGAAAAATGTATGTCTATTCTGCACACAAATGTTTATAGAAGCCTTATTCATAATTGCCAAAAACTAGAAGCAATAAAGATGTCCTTCAATAGGTGAATGGATAAACAAACTGTAGTACATCTGTATGATGGAATATTCTTCAGCAATATTTTTACACTTGAGCTACCAAAGCACAGAGAGACATGGAGGAGCCTTAAATGCATACTTCTAAGTGAAAGAAGCCAGTCCAAAAAGGTTACACATTGTATGATTCCAGCTACATGACATTTTGGAAAAGACACTAAAGAGGCAGAAAAAGATCAGGGGTTTGGGAGATAGGGAAAGGAAGAACAGGAAAATTTTAGGATGGTGAAGCTATCTTGTATGATCAATGGTGGATACATGCCATGATGCACTTGTCAAAACCCATAGAACTACACAGCACAAAGAATGAACCCTAATCTAAACTGTGGGGTTTAGTTATAATATATTACTGTTGGTTCATTTAATGTAGCAAACATACCACAACAGTGCAACCCAAAAAAATAAAACTTACTGCCGTGGAGTCAGATCTGACTCATAGCAACCCCTCCTTAGATTTCCGAGGTAGTATCACTACAGAAGTAGATTGCCCAACCTTCCTTCCGAGGAGTAGCCGGTGGGTTTGAACTGACAGCCTTCTGGTTAGCAGTCAAATGCCTTAGGCACTATGCCACCAGAGCTCCCACACCAATGCAAGATGTTAATAATAGGAGCAACTGTGAGGGGAAGGGGGCATATAGGAACTCTGTCCTACCCACTCAATTCTTCTGTACACCTAAAATTGTTCTAAAAGAAAAATAAAGTCTATTCATTAAAAAGGAGTTCTGGTGGCGTAGTGGCTAAAGGCATTTGACTGCTAACCAGAAGGCTGGCGGTTCAATCCCACCAGCCACTCCTCAGAAGGAAGACTGGGCAATCTACTTCCATAGTGATATCGCCTTGGAAACCCAAGGAGGGATCGCTATGAATCGGATCCAAATGTATATAAAGGCTGCCAATTTCAAATACCTTTCAAAGCTATCCCACAAAAAGGAGTCAAAGACTGCAGCTCCGTTTCTACTTGGTGTGTGTGTCTCTCCTCAGCCTTCCTGAAGTCCCTGTGATCACAGCAAGGGGAGCCTGCTGTGACAATTCGCAGCAGCATCCCATTTCCTCTCCTCCCATCCCATGACAGGTGGCTGTGCTGTGTTTGATGCATTCAATACTGGCCATCAGGACCCCCTCCTGTGCCCACTGCAGACACTGCTCATCACCGCCAGCCCTCTCTGTCACTCCACCGGAATTGTTATCAACAAACTCTTCAATGAGGTGGGGTTGGTCACACTAAAAGATGTCTTCTTTGTCTGAACGAGGTGTTTCCAGTTCATTCCACAGTAGAGATGTTAGGGCCTTAGATTTTATTTATTTATTTATTATAAATACATAAATAAATAAAATGTTTTATTTTTTAGGGCAAATGACCAATATCTATTCTTATGGAAAAGGTTTTATTTATTACTTTTTAAGACTATCTTGCTCCCAACCTACTACATCCACCACTCATCTGTCAGTTTGTCATACTGTGGTGGCTGGGATGTTGCTGTGAGGCTGGTGGCTATGCCACTGGTATTTCAAATACCAGCAGGGTTACTCATGGTGGGCAGGATTCAGTGGAGCTTCTGTTGTACACAGGGTTGCTATGAGTTGGAGCCGACTCAACGGCACCTAACAACGTACTGCATTGAAAGGGAATTTTTATGAGTAATAATATTTTCCTTCTTACAAGCCTAATCACACTGGAAGCTCCCGAAACTCTTGAGAATAGTCTGACCTTTCCTGTTAGTTTTATGGTATAGAGTGGGGTTGGCATGTTTTCTTGTATAGAGCCAGAGAATAGGTATTTTTGGCTTTGCAGGTCTCTGTCATGATCACTCACTATGCTGTTGACAAATGGACATGGTTGTATCCTAATAAAACTTTATTTACAAAAATAGGTGGCAGGCCAGGTTTGCTCCACAGGCCATAGTTTGCTAATCTTTACTACAAGGAGACAGCAGCCGTGCAACTTAACGGGTGTTGCACTCAGAGTCAAAAGACAGAGTTTCGATCCTCTGACAAGCAAAGTGATTCAGCTGAACATCCTCATTGTTGTTGTGTGCCGTCGAGTCCATTTTGACTCTCAGTGATACCATATGACAGAGTAGAGCTGCCCATAGGGTGTTCTTGGCTGTAGTCTTTACGAGTGCAGACCACTTGTTCCCCTGAGGAATCCCTGGGTGGGTTCAAACCACCAACCTTTTGGTTAGCAGCCAAACATTCAATGACTGTGCCCTAGGGCACCTTCAAATATCTCATTACATATAAGAATAAGCCCTTCTTATAGGATTTCACATGATATTTATGGCAGTGCTATGTAGACTGTAAATGTGAGGCAATACATGAAAATACAGAGCTCCAGTGGTGCAGTGATTAAGCGCTCAGCTGCTAACCCAAAGGTTGGCGATTTGAACTCACCAGCCATTCCACAGAAGAAAGATGAAGCAGTCTGCTTCCATGAAAATTGACAGCCTTGGAAACCCTATGGGGGCAGTTCTACCGTCCTCTAGGGGTGCTGAGAGTCAGAATCCATTCCTCGGCAGTGGGTTTGGTTCGGGCTTTGCTTGCATAGATTGACAGCCTTGGAAACCCTATGGGACAGTTGTATTCTGTTCTATAGGGTCACTATGAGTCAGAATGGACTCAATGTCAGTGGGGTACAGTGAATATACTCAAGCCTCAGATTGATGGTGATAAAAGTAGTGAATCTAAAATGAGCAGATGGATATAAGAGTACTGGGGAAAGACAAAGCACTCCAGAAACAGAACATGATAGCATTCAGGGGATGGTTGTCATTAACGTCTGGACTGGGAAAGTGCTCTATAAACACTGGCAGCTCACAGCTACCTATAATTGTGGAGGCCAGAAGCAGCAGGAATAAGAGAAAACAGTAGATGGTTGAAAAATTAATAACACATGGCTTCAAAGTACATCATGTGAAACTGGAGCCCTATTTTTGATATTTTAGTATGAAAATTTTCAAAAATCCAGTAAAGTGTGTAAAGTAACATAATATTCATAAGTAAACAAGCTAGAATAAAACAAAAAGAATAAGGGTGGTAAGGTTGTTAGATAGATAGAGATAAGTATTGATTTGGGTGAAGAGAAGGGCAATGTACCAAATGTGAGTGACAAATATGGCAGCTTTGAGGATGAGAAAGACAGAGAGAGGTACATGGGAGGTACAGACAACAAAGATGAACCCTTTTGCA